>NC_138768.1:620363111-620895611 GCF_965119305.1 Pelophylax lessonae | reverse complement strand
CCAATCCTATTCAGTTCAATGGCCCCTGTTCCCATGTGAGCATTTTGACGGCATGAGGAAAACACCCAACGCTCACTGAGAAATAGCACAATGATTAGGGAGTCTGCCTTCCTGCTGTAGGTTTGTAAGTTCGAATCCGGAAGGTGCCCTCTGTATGGGCAACACTTGGATATCTCCAATCCTCCAAATGTTGACATCATTAATTTTGTTCATGTTTGAAAAAGGCATGTGTATCAGCAAACTTTTAATCCAAAGACATGAACAAAATACAAAAGATGCCCCATAAAGTCAATATGTAGCAATATTGTGAGCTAAAGCTCTATTTGTTTGTTGGGCATACTTTGCTAATTAGCCAAGTATAAGGGATATATATATATATACCTTCAGTTAAATGTGTAGTAAAATGGTAACACTTGGCCATACCCATATGGAAGAAAAGGTAGTATTTGCAATATATTTCTAAAAACATTCTTTGGAAACACATAAAATATTGTCAAAATTGTGACATTTCCTTGATATGTGTGAAATGCTAATAATCTTTCTTTGAAATATGTTTTACATCTATTTTTTTTCTATCTGACGACCAATTCCCCAATGTAATATTTTGTGGGTTTTTTCAGAGAATGTGGAGGTTCTATATAAACACTGTAGATTTGACTGCTATGATTTCGGAGTTAGCAGGAAAGGTGTATGGAATGTGATGGTGTTTACTAAAGGATCCCTTGTTGGAAGTGTGCATGTTTTTCCAATTCCGCCGGTTTTTGCCATTTTCTATGGGCGAGACAGCGGATTTGCAAGCGGTATTCAAAAAAAAATTGACCCAAAATCGCGCTGGCGAAATTTTTTGAGCCAATTTGACGTTGCGCATGCGCACATTCGCGAGTTCGCAGCTCGCGGCTGGAGGAGCTGTTTAACCTTTCCACACTTTCGCAGATATCTCTCTTTCTAAGTCAGTTTTTGAGATTTTTTAAACGCAAGTCATCTCCAAATTGACTTCCACACCTTCCACAGTGATTTGGGATTTTTGGGGGTACAGGGGAAAATTTGGCTAAACTTTAGTCGAGCTTTTAGCTGGCGTGGTTTTAAGTCGCGCTCTGACCATATTGCATCTTAATGAATCTCACACTAGGCGCTATTTTCCGCCCGCCGTTCTTTGAATGCCAATTTCAGACTTAAATAATCGCCGCTTCGCAAAATCACGCCGAAACGCCAATTCGCCGTACTATGAATCAGGCCCTATATGTCTGTATTTTCACACCTTAACATCAAGTGCTTCAAATAAGACATTGAAACTTTAGGTGGGGCAGGGCTTATCCTGTCTCGTGGATCCCTGACAACACGCTTTAACCACTTGCCGACCGCCGCACGACTATCTACGTCGGCGGTCAGCCCCTCACAGGCAAACTGACATAGGTCTACGTCGCTTGCTTGTGAGGGTCTAGGGAGCGAGCACTCGCCCCCGGAGGCGCGCTCCCGCTCCCGCGTGGTCACGGACCCCCCCGCGCGTGTGACCGGCGGACCCAATGTCTGCCGGCCACTCTGCGATCGGCGGGGGAGAGGGAGAAAGTCAGGCGGCTTGTGTAAACAAGCCACCTGTCATTCTCCTCGGTGTAAAAACACTGATCACACGGATCTACTATGTAGATCCGTTGATCAGTGTCCTTACAGCTCAAGCCACAGCCAATCACAGTAGAAAGCACGCCCCTAGGGACACACACAGCCCCTCCCTCTCAAATAAAGTTAACCCCTTCACTACCAGTGTATTTTTACAGTAACAGTGCATATGTATAGCACTGATTACTGCAGTAATGTCACTGGTAACCCCAAAAGTGTCAAAAATGTCAAGTACCGCAAAAAATCGCAGATCGCCGCCATTACGCGTTAAAAAAAAAACAACAAAAATGACAAAAATCTTTCCCTTTGTTAGTAAACGCGATAACTTTTACGCAAACCAATCAAAATACGCTTTTTGCGATTTTTTTTTTACCAAACATAGGTAGCATAAAACAAATTGGCTGAAAATGTTAAAAAATGTTGATTTTTACATTTTTTCGGGGGGGAATTTCATATAAAAAAGTGAAAAATATTGCTATTTTTGCAAAATGTACGCTCTTTTTTTGTTTATAGCGCATGATCAAAAAATCGCACAGGTGATCAAATACCACCAAAAGAAAGCTCTGTTTGTGGGAAAAAAAAGGACGCCAAATTCGTTTAGGTACAGCGTCGCTGTCCGTTAAAGTCACGCAGTGCCGAATCGCAAAATACCCCCTGGTCAGGAAGGGGGTAAAATCTTCCGGGGCTTAAGTGGTTAATGTATCAAATACATTTTTTTATACTAATTGGATGTGTGGGAGCCTACATAGTCCCACCCATAGAGGGTTCCTTTGTTCTTCTGTGACAGATGTTGATCACTGGGATGTGGCAGATGTTCACTGGGAAAGATTCGGCAGATCAGGGAAAAATGTGGCAGATCACGGACAGATGTGGCAGATCACGGACAGATGTGACAGACCTCAGACAGATGTGGCAGATGATCATAAACAGATGTGGCAGATGATGCGCGCCAGATGATCACGGACACATGTGGCAGATGATCACAGGCAGGTGTGGCAGATGATTACAGACAGGTGTGGCAGATGATCACTGGCAGATGTGGCAGATTATGTGCACCAGATGTGTGCCAGTTGATCACGGACAGATGCGCTAGATGATCACAGACAGATGCACCAGATGATCACAGACAGATGCGCCAGATGATCATGGACAGATGCGCCAGATGATCACAGACAGATGCGCCAGATGATCAAGGACAGATGCGCCAGATGATCACAGACAGATGCACCAGGTGATCAGGGACAGATGCGCCGTATGATCACGGACAGATGTGCTAGAAGTTCACTGTAACAGATTAGTGTATCAGATTAGTATCAGATGTGTGACAGGTGTTTTCACTGTGTTGGGGACACTGTGTTAGGGACACTATATTGGGGACACTATCTGGGTGATCAGTGAGTAAAAAGCAGTAAAACAGCTCAATACTCAGTGATCCTCAGCTGGCAGCACTGTGTGAGGAGAAGCAGAGCCAATCCCAGTTACAACCGCTGTATTGACAATACATGACGGCTGTGATTGGATCCAGAGGCCTCCTGCTGAGAGGTGTTGCGCTGTTTCCGGTGAAACAGGCACACAGAGATCGCGCAGCTACGCTTGCATGCGGCTGCGCAATCTTCCTCCTTCTGAAGGATGTTTCTGAATGTCCACTCAGAAGGAGGAAGTGCCCAGCTGACCGTTTATATACATTGGCCAAGTGAGAGAAGGTTAAAGGGCCAGCAGGCACCGGCGCTAAGACGTTAAAACCACAGGACCATCAGACACAGTATAGATTCAGAATATGTAGTCATTTTGTATATGGGCGGAACATCAGAACAACGTAGAGGAATTTTTACTTTCATTCATTTTTATTGAGAAAAAGTCAAGTACAAAAGACAAAAAACATGGTAGAACGAGTAAACTAGACATGGTCCAGATAACTGTACATATAAAATTGAGGAGTACTAACATTCAAGGAAGGGCATATCCATAAACAGAATGTGTCGGGGTCAGTGAGGAAGAACCCCATATAGACGGATGCAGAGCCCAAGAAAAAACAACAGGCAATATACAATGAGGCAAGGCGGAGGGTATCTCCAGGAGGGGAAGGAGGAGAGGACACCATGCCCCCAATAGGCGGCGAGACATATGGGTCCAGTAAATTCCATCTCCAGAGATAACCCCCGAAAGTGGGAGGGCGGTGGAGAAGGGTGGGGGGGGAAGTAAGGTAGAACAGACGGGAAGGGGGTAGAAGGGGGTAAGAGCCTAGGAGGCGTAAGAAGCTAGCTAAGATAAGGAGAGAGAAGAGGAAGAGGAAAGAGGGTCTGGCGGCCAGATCAAATGGAAACTTGTACGTACTTAGCCCAGGGCTCCTAGATGGACTCAAATTTAACCACATTTTTATTGATAATGATAGAGATTTTTTCCTGTGACATGATCCAGGAGATCTTAAGTTTGGTCTCCCTGATGGACACCCTGGGTGTTTTCCATGCTCTGGCTATGGTGAGTTTGGCTCCTAGAAGCATAAAATGAAGGAGTTTCTGAGCAGGTTTAGGGACCTTGACGTTGAGAAGTGCAATTTGTGGAGATTGAGCGATAGGGTGATCAAGAATCTTACGAATGATCTGGAATAATTTATTCCAGTACAGCCTAATCTTGGGGCAGGCCCACCAAGTGTGCAAGTGGTCACCAGATTAACCGCAGCCCCTAAAGCACTGTGGAGAGGCATTTGGAAACATGGCCGCAATGCGGGTAGGGACCAGGTACCATCTGGTGAGCAATTTAACATTGGCTGCGATAAGAGAAACATTCAGTATACCTGTAAAGGAGCTTTGAAGGCGGGAGCCCCAGTCATCCAGATCCCACTACATCTCCAGATCCCTCTCCCAGGCCAGCGCATATGCAGGTTTGACTAAACATATTGGGCTAGGTGGGACTTTATATGAGACCCAAGCTGGTGTTGCCCGGCATCTCCATCCCTATAACAAAACACAAAATGAGGTTGAAGGATTGTAAGAGGTGCATGGAAGTCAGCCAGCCCCCAGTCTGATGTACTCACCCTCCAGTCTGTCACCAACCAAATGTAGCCTGTCTCTTGGTACAAAGAACAGGGGTTTAGTTGACACACATTTGCAAACGCATGTGAAAGCTGCAGAGCCACTTCACGGCACCCTGTTATATCTGCAGTCCTACACTCTTAATTTAGTGTCCTCACACTGGAGGCACATGGCGGCTAATGGGTGGATGGGGGAACAGGTGAGAGGGAGACAGCCCAACCTCCCCCAACCCATCCCCATGCACGACTGGCTGTTGTCTCAAAGACTCAAATAATTAGGTTTATAACCATGGTGCAAACTGGATGAGACCAGCTGAAAAGCATTACACCTCCATCCTCTTGGTGGATGCAGTATATAGATAAGAAGGGATTTTATGTATGGGGCATGGCCTGTAAAGCTCACTGCCTTTGAAATCCCTAATTTCCTTTTGGGACTTTATATGAGACAAGCAGGTCATGCTATTGGTCTCCATCCCTGTATACGGAAAACACTAAAGTCAAATCAAAACTGCATCCACCAAAAACGCACGAAAATCGCACGGTGGGACTTTATATGAGGCACCAAGCTGTAAGCAAGGCGTCTCCATCCCTGGTTGCTTAAACATATTGGACTAGGTGGGACTTTATATGAGACCCAAGCTGGTGTTGCCCGGCGTCTCCATCCCTATAACAAAACACAAAATGAGGTTGAAGGATTGTAAGAGGTGCATGGAAGTCAGCCAGCCCCCAGTCTGATGTACTCACCCTCCAGTCTGTCACCAACCAAATGTAGCCTGTCTCTTGGTACAAAGAACAGGGGTTTAGTTGACACACATTTGCAAACGCATGTGAAAGCTGCAGAGCCACTTCACGGCACCCTGTTATATCTGCAGTCCTACACTCTTAATTTAGTGTCCTCACACTGGAGGCACATGGCGGCTAATGGGTGGATGGGGGAACAGGTGAGAGGGAGACAGCCCAACCTCCCCCAACCCATCCCCATGCACGACTGGCTGTTGTCTCAAAGACTCAAATAATTAGGTTTATAACCATGGTGCAAACTGGATGAGACCAGCTGAAAAGCATTACACCTCCATCCTCTTGGTGGATGCAGTATATAGATAAGAAGGGATTTTATGTATGGGGCATGGCCTGTAAAGCTCACTGCCTTTGAAATCCCTAATTTCCTTTTGGGACTTTATATGTGACAAGCAGGTCATGCTATTGATCTCAATCCCTGTATACGGAAAACACTAAAGTCAAATCAAAACTGCATCCACCAAAAACGCACGAAAATCGCACGGTGGGACTTTATATGAGGCACCAAGCTGTAAGCAAGGCGTCTCCATCCCTGGTTGCTTGAACATATTGGACTAGGTGGGACTTTATATGAGACCCAAGCTGGTGTTGCCCGGCGTCTCCATCCCTATAACAAAACACAAAATGAGGTTGAAGGATTGTAAGAGGTGCATGGAAGTCAGCCATCCCCCAGTCTGATGTACTCACCCTCCAGTCTGTCACCAACCAAATGTAGCCTGTCTCTTGGTACAAAGAACAGGGGTTTAGTTGACACACATTTGCAAACGCATGTGAAAGCTGCAGAGCCACTTCATGGCACCCTGTTATATCTGCAGTCCTACACTCTTAATTTAGTGTCCTCACACTGGAGGCACATGTCGTGCATGGGGATGGGTTGGGGGAGGTTGGGCTGTCTCCCTCTCACCTGTTCCCCCATCCACCCATTAGCGGCCATGTGCCTCCAGTGTGAGGACACTAAATTAAGAGTGTAGGACTGCAGATATGACAGGGTGCCGTGAAGTGGCTCTGCAGCTTTCACATGCGTTTGCAAATGTGTGTCAACTAAACCCCTGTTCTTTGTACCAAGAGACAGGCTACATTTGGTTGGTGACAGACTGGAGGGTGAGTACATCAGACTGGGGGCTGGCTGACTTCCATGCACCTCTTACAATCCTTCAACCTCATTTTGTGTTATGCAGGTTTGACTTCGCTGTTGGATAGTATTGAATAGATGAGGGAGATCCCTCCTCTTGGGTCCTTGGCTTCTGAGCACCAGCGTTCGTAAAGAGTGAGTTGTGGAGGGTCTGGTTTATCGTCCCATATGGAGTGGAGGAAATGTGATATCTGGGAGTGGCGATACCTCTCAGTGAGGGGCATTTTGAGGAAATTGACACAGTGTGGGAAAGAGAAGGGCCCCATGGAGTTAAAAAAGTGTCCCTTGCGAAATAGGCCCTTGTTTAGCCACCAATGGAAGGCTTTGATATTTTGTCCTGGGGGAAATTGGGGGTTGTTAAAAATGTGCATAAGGGGTTTGAGTTTGGAGACCAGGCCGGGTTGTTTGAGGAGTTGGTCGTTAAGACGAATAGAGTGGGACAGAGTAGGGGCTAGAATGGGGGGTCTATCTTTGGGGGGGGGGCAGGCTAGAAAGTGAAGTGTGTGATGTGGAACTGCTTGCCTCTCCAAATGAATCCAATCCGGTTTGCCCCCTCTCCTGTATATTGTGGAGAATTGAGTTAACTGGGCAGATTGGTAATACCATTTAACAGCTTGCCGACCGCCGTACGACTATTTACTGTGGCGGTCAGCCCCTCACAGGCAAAGCGACGTAGGACTACGTCGCTAGCCTGTGAGGCTCTAGTACCCGATGTCCGCCGGGCACTCGCGATCGTCCGTTACACCGGAAGAAAGGCAGGCGGCTAATGTAAACAAAGCCGCCTGTCATTCTTCCCTGTGTAAGAATGGAGATCAAACGGTTCTACTATGTATGACCGTTGATCTCTGTTCTTACACTAGTAGCCACAACCAATCACAGTTAGAAACATGCCCCTAGGGACACACTTAACCCCTCCCTCTCCAATAAAGTTACCTCCTTCACTGCCAGTGTCATTTTTACAGTAACAGTGCATATGTATAGCACTGATTACTGCAGTAATGTCACTGGTAACCCCAAAAGTGTCAAAAATGTCAGTCAAGGGTCCGGTCTGTCCGCCGCAATGTCGCAGTCCCGCAAAAAAAATTGCAGATCGCCGCCATTACTCGTTAAAAAAAAAAACAACAAAAATCTTTCCCTTAGTTAGTAAACGCAATAACTTTTGCGCAAACCAATCAAAATGCACTTTTTGCAATTTTTTTTACCAAACATAGGTAGCATAAAACAAATTGGCCTAAAATGTTAAGAAATTTAGATTTTTACATTTTTTTGGGGAATTTCATATAAAAAAATGTGAAAAATATTGTTATTTTTGCAAAATTTACGCTATTTTTTTGTTTATAGCGCATGATCAAAAAATCGCACAGGTGATCAAATACCACCAAAAGAAAGCTCTGTTTGTGGGAAAAAAAGGACGTCAAATTCGTTTAGGTACAGCGTCGTACGACCGTGCAATTGTCCGTTAAATTAATGCAGTGCCGAATCGCAAAATAGGCCCTGGTCAGGAAGGGGGTAAAATCTTCCGGGGCTTAAGTGGTTAAGGTTAGGTAGAGTGAGGCCTCCTCAGAGTCTAGAGCGAAATGGAATTGATTTAGAAAACCTGTGACCTTTGGAGCCCCAGACAAACCGAATAAGTGCGTTCTGCAGGTCCGTCAGGTGAGCCAACTTAACAGGGATCGGGAAGGACCTAAAGAGGTATAGGATACGGGGCAGGAACGTCATTTTGATGGCATTTATTCTGCCAAGCCACGACAGAGTGTGAGAGGACCAGGTGGCTAAATCTGCCTTGAGTTTTTTAATGATAGGGGGATAGTTGGCATTATAAAGGGAGTTAATAGAGGGGGTGAGATGTGTACCCAAGTAGGGGATGGAGTCGGAGTTCCAGCTGAATGGAAAATTGGCTTGCACTGTAGAAAGCTCCGTGGGGGGGGGGAGTGAAATGTTCAGGGTGCAATATTTATTCATATTGACCGAGAGTACGGAGAGTTTACTAAAAACCTGTAGAACTTTAAGGAGATTGGGGACGGAGACTAACGGGTTGGTGATGAACAGGAGCAAGTCGTCTGAAAAGAGGGCACACTTATGCTCCAGTTCGCCACTGACGTCACCTTGTATGTCCGGGTTGTGACAAATCGCTATTGCCAAAGATTCGATCGATATTACAAAGATCAGTGGGGAGAGGGGGAAACCCTGACGGGTACCCCTAGCAATCGGAAAGGGGTCAGAGTAGCAGCCCTGAAGATGGACCCGTGCGGATAGGAAGGAGTAAAGCGCTCTCAGGGTGTTCGTGAAATGGGGTCCGAACCCCCATCTCTCGAGCACCTCAAAGTTATATGGCCAAGAAACCGTATTGAAAGCTTTCTGGAGATCCAGTGAGAGGAGGAATCCCCTGCGAGGGGGTGCTCCATCCCAGGCTGAACCCAACAGAGAGACAATGTCAACAGCTCTACGGATCTGATCCGTCCCCTGTCTACCTGGGGATGAAACCTGACTGGTCTTTGTAAATATACAACGCTATAAAGGAGGACATTCTATTGGTTCTCCAGGCAAAGGGTTACCAGATCTCAAAGTGTTAAAGAATCGAGTAAGGTATGGGGCAAGGGAGTCTGAGAAAGTCTTGTAATAAAGGGCTGGAAAACCATCCAGTCCCGGGGCAGAACCGAGTTTAAGGTGTTTGACAACAAAGAGGACTTCGTCTTCCGTGATGGGGGCCTCCATCTTTGCCCGATGTTGGGCCAATATCCTTGGAAGAGGGAGGTTATCCAAAAACTCCCGATCGCTGGACGTAGGGGGAGAGTCCCCAGCAGTGTAAAGCTGATTGTAAAAGGAGCGGAAGGCCTCCATCACGGAGAGTGGATTTTGAGACAGGGCAACCAAGGCTAATTTAATTTTGGGGAACACTAGGGTACGTGGTTTGGGCGTTAACTTAGAAGCCAGCCATGTGCCTATTCTATCCTGTCCCGAGTAAAACCTGGCTTTCGTCCAACGAAGGTGCTTTTCAGCCGCAGTAGTTAGTGCTAGGTTCAGGGCTAGATGGACAGTGTCCAATTGAGCCATTGTGTCTCTAGTAGGATTATTTTTATGAATGTTACGGATAGAGAGGAAGGAGCTTTCCAGTTTCACGACATCAGCCTGTCATTCTCGTTTTATTTTTGAAGAGAGTTGAAGGAGCTTGCCTCTGATCACAGCCTTGTGAGCTGCCCAAAGGGAGGTAGGGGCAATATCATTGACATCGTTCAGCAGGAAGTATTCCTTAATATCCGCCTCAATCATGGCACAGTGTGCCGGGTTGGACGAAAGAGTCTCGTTTAACCTCCAGACAGGAGGGCCTCGGTTGGGGGTATGGGAAGTCATTGAGAAGAAAACTATGGCGTTGTCAGACAGGGGGGTATCTCTGATACCTGCTTTCAAAGTCAGAGGGACAGCACGGGTGGACAAGAAAATGTGGCCTATACGGGCATAAGTTTGGTGGGGAGCGGAGAAATGTGTATAGTCTTTCGTGGATGGGTTAAGCTCACGCCATATGTCGACTAGACCCAGAGAGGAGATAAGCTTGGCGACTCGCAGACTCTGTTTGGAGAGTTGTTTGTAGGGAGAGTCTAGTCTTGTCTAGGCAGAGCTCAAATGCCAGGTTTGAGTCTCCTCCCATTATGAGGGCACCTACTGTGTTGTCGGTGACAATTTTGGCTAAGCTAGAAAAGAACCGGGCTTGCCCATGATTGGATGATAATAGGACAAGAGGGTGTGAGGAATCCCATTAATGTCTCCTGTGACTAGTAGATATCTGCCGTCAGGATCCCGCAGTGTATTGGAAGGGGTGAAGTTAATATGTCTGGATAAAAAAATACCTACTCCCTTGGTTTTGGAGTCAGAGTTCACTAGGAAGTACAGGGGATATTTCTGGTGGATAAAGGAGGGGTTGTAGGTGTTGGGAAAATGTGTTTCCTGTAGGAGTAGAATATCTAAATGCATGGAGTGATAATACTGGAACAACTTACGTCTTTTGGTAGGTGAGTTGAGACCCTGGACATTGTGCGATGCTATGCGCAGTATAGGTGGGGGAGAATCAGAGGTAGTCATGTATCCAATGGGGGAGGGAAGCTGAGGAGAGGTCCCAGGAGATCCGCCTGGAGAGGGAACCTGGAGAATGGAGAGGGAGCCAGAGGAGCCAGACCGTCTGTAAAGGAGAGTCCTGTGGGAGTAGAAAAGTTAGCAAGGAGAAGAGAGGGGGAGAAATGAAAAGAGGAGGGAGGAGGAGGAATGGGGTGACATTTAAAAGCACAAGTGTTAGTACAGAGCATAATAAGTACCAAAAAATGTGAATAACTGACAAGAAAAAAACAAACAGAGGTGCCATTAAGCCACTCCTGGGCTTGCCACGGGACACCTGGGTGCCCGCAGGAGGCCAGGAAGAAAAAAGCAGGTCTCTAAGAGGAAGACCTGTGGGTGCTCCGGGTGGGCACGAGAAGACCATCTCGTGGAATCAGCCGGGGGAACTGGAGGTGCATGGCAACCGCACCGGCAAACGCCCAAAATAAGCAAAGGGGCAGCTCCGGGCAGGGGGAAGGGAAAAAGAAAGGTGGGATTTCCTCACCCTGTCTGTGCCGCTAAACTGTATACCATCAAATATAACAAAAGGTAAAGCTATCTTGCGTCTCACTGCTTCCCAGAGGGAAAGGAGGATAATGAAAATTACTCTGAAGAGTGATGACAGACACCGAGAGGTCCCCCGAAGGCCAAAGCTGTTCTGGGGAGTCTCCTGTGCATAGGCAAGGAGCACCAAGCAGGTATCACGGGGCAACCCCAACAACATAATATAAAGTGGTGCCTTGTAACATGAGGAGGAGGGAGGCGAAGGGCTTGATGAGAAAGGGCCAGTGATGAAGGAGGTGTACCAAAGATCAGTTCCACAAAGGGCCGGCGAAGCCTGAAGAGGAGGCAAGACCCCTGTTAGGGGGGTGAGAGGCCATCTCAGGGAGGACAAGATTCCTTGGATTTCTTGGATTGCTGTTTCTGCCACAGCGGGACCAGGGGGCTCCCTGGGGTAGGTCGTTTAGAAGAGGAGGGCCGTTGGGAATTCACAACCGAAGGGTCCTGGGAGATGAGTCCCAGTTTTAGAAGCAGTCTCCCCCTCCGCGATGGAGGAAAACCCGAGGGTCTTCTGTTGATGAGAGAAACTTAGGCAAAAGGGGAATGACCACCAATATTTGATATTTTTCTGGGAGAGGACAGCGAGGAGGGGTTTGAGAGAGCGTCTCCGTTGGATGGTAGTGGGAGAAATGTCCGCAAAGATCTGGATATTATGGCCCAGTAGCGTAAGTTGGTCAGAGGACCGGGAGTGTTTCATGACTTCCTCTTTGACTGAGTAAAAGTGTGGTTTCACCACAATGTCCCTAGGTAGGCCGTCTTTCCGTGGGGGTTGGAGGGATCTGTGTGCTCTGTCCAGCTCCAGGCGGTGTGCAGGGAGATCCGGGATAATACCCGATATAAAGGATTGTACAGCAGCCTTCACATCTGTGATGGATTCAGGAAGGCCTCTGATCCTAAAATAATATCGTCTGGATCGGTTCTCCAGGTCATCTATTTTATCAAGAGCAGTTTCTAATTGGTCCTGGAGATCTTGAATTCTGGCAGAATTTTGATTCATCCGTGCAACAGTCTGGTCGGTTTTTTGCTCTATGGCTTCTATGCGAGAGCCTAGATTGTGGAGATCACCTTGTATGGTAAAGCAATCTAGGCCGCAGTATGTGATAAGCCCCTTGCCAGCATTTTGGAAAATGTAGAGAGAAGGCTGTGTAGATCTGCAGGGCCATTAGGAACCCCAAGAAGTAAGTCACTGTGCAGGCCTGGGCTGAATGCAGGATCCCCCATAGTATCCATATCCATAGTATCCATAGTTCCTCCAGAGTCTTCCCAATAAATGATTCGGTGGAGGCAGGGGAGTGATCAGGCAATGGTGGGTTACTCACAGTTTGTGGGGAAGCTTGAAACTGATGAGGAGTGTGTACTGGGTCGGAGATGACCTCAGATTCTGTCTCCCTGGCGTGTCCTCCCGCTGGTGTGGTGGGCACGGCTATCTTGGAAAATTCAGGGCGGAGCGGCTCGGATCCCAGGGCGCCGGAAAGGTCTCTCCTGGCGGATCCTCCCGGCATCGGTAAGTGCCTGGGGTGTACCTGGTGTTCGGGGGGTACCTCCGGTGGGCACTGGATAGTGTGCGCGGGCTACAAGGGGCTGTTGTGTGCCGGTGCAGGACGGAGCTCTGCACTCACACATGCATGCAGGGAGCCGTCTTGCACGCGCCTCACGTAGAGGAATTTTTAAGCCTAGCAACACACTGAGACAGAATCCTCTACATCCAAAAGACCTAACACCCAACCACTTCTAAGCTATCTTCATCTATGCAATCTACCGACACCTTTAGGAAAAAAGGTTATTTTCAAGGATAGTGAGGTCAGAGAGGACAACTGGACTGCAGGAGGTATAAAAGAGAATGTTTTCATGAATTTAGACCAGTGGTTCTCAACCACCAGGCCTTAGACTCCTGCTAAGCTGCAACCTTCCTTTTCCAGGGCCTCCAGCCATCTGAAGATCCCTCGAGGCCAGGTTCACATCTGTGTGGTGTGTTTTTTTTTTGTGTTGAGTTTTTAGGCATGTTTTACATGCATTACTGGGTGTGCCGCCATTAAACTTGATTAGAAAATGCATTTTCATGTAAGCATCTATGATGTGCTTTCATAAAATGCATGTGGCAGCGCACCTAAAAATCCATGTAAAACATGTATTCAACCGCAACCTGAAAGAAACACAGATGCACAGATGTGAACCTGGCCTAACCTCTTACAGTACCTTCTAGCTCCCATATTTGCCACCAAACCTCCCAGTGTCACATAAAGTGCCCCCAGGCCCCCTGAGAGCCTTCTGCCTCCACAATGCCTTCCCAATCTCCCATAGTTCCTCCAGCTGGCTGAAGAGCCTCCAGCTTTACATGGACATTTGAACATTATTTTGTGAGTAGTTTTTATTTGGACATAGAACAATTTACTCTGCATTGGTCTAAAAAAGGGTGAGAGTCACTGATCTAGATCAATCATCTCTAATCATCCCTAGTTCTTCCTGACCCTTATTAAACCTTAAAAAAAGCTACTTGGCTGAGTATTGAAACATCTTCAACATTATAGAAAAAGTCCATCAGAATGTGAATAACCTCTAATAGTATTGTATCCATCAGAATTTTAAGGAGCATCGGTGGTTATTTGCTAGTGGTTACTATGGTGTGGGTGTTTTCTACACAATGCTAGAATAAATATTCATTAATAAGTAAAACATACACTAAGCAAACAAAGCTGAGGCACTCTGGGTTCATATTTGAAAACATACCTCTCAGTCAACATATAGTAATGTGGGAGAAGCACAGTGACCAATGAAAACAAGCTGCTTTGGTTTCTTCTCATTAACTTTTGTTAGCTTCTATAACTCAAGGCACATCATCATCATTATCTAAATCCCAGTACTACCAAAATACATTTCTGAAGATGATTGTGTGAATTATCAGCATTGTTATTTTTAAAAGATTTGCCTATGTCTACTGCTATCTTGCCTACACGTGACCAATCAACTGCAAGAATTGTCTAGTAAAAATAATCTTTTATATGTGTTCACCTCTGGTTACAGAAGTGAGCTGACAGAATATTGGCAAGGCAACCACATTCTGATATAGGGTCCCTGGGTTCATGTCTTGCTTAGAATGCAGTATCATATGTCTTACAATTATTCATAAGGCTCTTATCTAGCATACAGTATGCATACAATGCAGTTGTGTTGTAACCAGTGATTATACAAGTAAACAGATCTGACTAATGCTGCAATGATAACGATGAGAAAGAAACTTCATGCTGATTAATGTCATATTAGAAAGTTACTTCTCCTGTGGTTGAAATGTAATTTTTAGATGGTCTATTGAAATTGAAAATCACTTTTAAGCAAGAAACGGCAAAATCCTATGGAAATAACATTTAAATCTAGCTGAGAATGCAAAAAACCTATACATACATTACAAATAAAGGTTTTGAAAAGGTTGCCTCAGGCAAATAATTATGCTGGAAGTTATGGCCACAGAGTACTGATAACATATGTTTATAAAAAATTGATGAGTTTCAACGTACTCCATTAGCTTGTAGGGTAGGTCTTAGAATATGGAAACACATCCAACATATTGACACATAATGCTTAAAACATTATTTTGATATAAGAAAGCAAATGAATGTGAACAAGAAGAGCTGCTAAAGCTTGCAAAGCAGGTCTAAGAAACTGCTTGTGAAATGGTTAATTACTATTTTTAATAAATCTGAAACTAATGTAAAATATCTTAAAGCATATTTTATATGATTTATGTTTTCAATAAAGCCATTATTCTTTAAAAATATTACATGCTGTTAAAACGTGTTATACTTTATCAAAAGGAGATTATATGTATTGTGTTGTATTGTATTCTATTTACACAGACTCCAAGGTATTGATGCAATAAAACAATACCAGTTGATCAAAAAAATGAGAGTTCATTTACTTTTTCCTTTGCTTAAAAATGTGGGCTTCTCCAGCCAAAGATTTATTTTTTCGTCAATAAAATGTTACTAATTAAAAAAAAAAAAAAAGAAAATACAGAAGATATAGTACAGTATCAAAAAACAACAAGGAAGTGATACATACATGTTCGTCACTGTAAAGAGAACATGGAAAACATAAGAACATTTAAAACACGGGAAAAAATGTCAAACATGCACTGGAGGTACACCAATTACTTCAATAGGTGAGTGACAAAAAGAGTCACAATTAGTGTTGAGCGAACACGGACTGTATTATTCGTGTTCGTACCGAATAATTGGATTTTTGTTACCCGAACACGGACCCGAAAACTTTACTGTATGTTCGGGTTTAAAATCCGTGTTCGGTCATTTTATTTCCGGGTTTGTATGTATTGGCGCGCTTTTAATGGCGGGCTTTCAACAGCCAATCAACAAGCGTTTAACTGGTGTGCCTTAAGCCATCCCAGCCATGCCTACAAATGTATTAGTAGCTGTGATTGGCCATCTGAAGCATGTGACCAAGTCTTTATAAGTTAGAGACCGAGCGCCGCTGCGTCATTCTGCTGTAGTACAGGGACAGAGCACACATCATACGTGCTGGCTGCTGATTAGGGACAGACAGTCATAAATTATATTGTGTTCGAAAAGAATTCAGAATCAGGGACAGGTCGGAGTGCTGCAGGCAGGGCGAGTTGTTAGGGCATTTTAGGGCGAGGCTGGAGATAGGCAGGGTCAGTGTTCTACAATCGATTTTGCTGTGTGGGGGGGTTTGCAGTGCCGGCAGTGACCGATCTTATCGATCATTTTAGGGCCATGCTGGAGATAGGCAGGGTCAGTGTTCTACAATCGATTTTGCTGTGTGGGGGGTTTGCAGTGCCGGCAGTGACCGATCTTATCGATCATTTTAGGGCGAGGCTGGAGATAGGCAGGGTCAGTGGTCCACATCGATTTTGCTGTGTGTGGGGCGGTGTGAACACAATCTTTTTGCCCGCTGAGGAGGAGGGAGAAAAAAGTATTTTTTATCAGTCAGTTGTGTGCAGCGTTTTTCCTTCAGTGCTGCTGACTGTGATAATACACTGCTGTGTTCACATGTGCTATTATTGAGTGATTTAAAAATGTATACACTTTTTTCTATTCCACTATTCAATATACACCCTTTTGGGTTAAAAAAATTAAATTGTGGCATAGTCTGTACTAATCTATTTAAAAATTACAAACTTAAAAGGGGAATTTTCTTTTTTTTTTCCCCCCATAGCCTGCAGCATAGCTGACTGATATAAGACACTGCTGTTCACATGTGCTATTGAAAAATCACCAATTTTATATCATATTTTCTATTCCGCTATTCAATCTACACCCTTGGGGTAAAAACAATTAAATTGCGGGATAGTCTGTATCGGTACGTGTGAGATACACCTTTCCAATTTTTGGGGCGCATCTCATACCACCGAGGATTGCAGGGTGCTTCAGAGTGCCCCCTGCCTGTTCCGAACTCCTCCTACTCCTCATCCTGCCTTTGGGGGTACAAAAATAGTAATTTGGGCCTAGTCTGGGTCTGTACGTGTGAGATACATACACCTTTTGATATCATATTTTCTATTCCGCTATTCAATCTACACCTTTGGGGTAAAAACAATTAAATTGTGGGATAGTCTGTATCGGTACGTGTGAGATACACCTTTCCAATTTTTGGGGCGCATCTCATACCGCCGAGGATTGCAGGGTGCTTCAGTCTGCCTCCTGCCTGTTCCGAACTCCTCCTACTCATCATCCTGCCTTTGGGGGTACAAAAAATAGTAATTTGGGCCTAGCCTGGGTCTGTACGTGTGAGATACATACACCTTTTGATATCATATTTTCTATTCCGCTATTCAATCTACACCTTAAGGGTAAAAACAATTAAATTGCGGGATAGTCTGTATCGGTACGTGTGAGATACACCTTTCCAATTTTTGGGGCGCATCTCATACATCTAAATACACATGCATGTGTTTGCCTACATGTATATGGCCCCAAAACATTACTCTCCCTGCTGGCAAAGTGAAATAGAAGTGTGTGGCACTTCTCTTATGGCAGAGCAGGTCCAAGGGAGATCTTTCCCATCTCCTCACTGGCAAACAGAGCGATAATGCTAATGTGCCCTAGGTGATTAGGGTGTGCCCAGGCACACCCGGCACACCCTGTGCGCACGCCTATGACACCGCCACATCCACCACCACCTCAACCTCCCTCCTACTCCATATGGGCCTCGTCCTTCAAAGATGAAGAACATTGTTTTATTTTTCTGTTTTTTTTTTGTTGTTTTAAGTTATTTCCCTATCCACATTTGTTTGCAGAGCACTCGCCATGCTCTTAACTACGTTTTTCTGCCATTTGCAGCACTCTAGCCCTTTCCATTGGTGTTTTAGAGCCATTTTAGTGCCTGAAAGTTCGGGTCCCCATTGACTTCAATGGGGTTCGGTGTCCGGGTAAAGTTCGGTAAAAGTCCGGGACACGGACCCGGACTTTTTTTTCAAGTTCGGCCGAACCAGCCGAACACGGACATCCAGGTGTCCGCTCAACTCTAGTCACAATAGATAAGGAGGATTTTCATTAAATCTTAGAGATAGGATTTTCTGACCATATTGCCCAGTTATGTTTAAAGGGTGCTATAGATAAAGAATTAATGGCTAGCAGGTGTTCAAAAACATAATTTTGCTGGACCCTAATCAGGAAGTCTGAAGTGTTGATGGAATATTGTGAGAATGAATGTGGGACCTGCTAGTAGTACATGAGTACATGAGAGATTACTTGTCTGAAGGGGCGAGGATAAGAATCAATATCTGTATGGAGGATAGCTAGGCCTGGATTAGGCGACCTGAGAATTCCTATAAGAGAAAAAAGAATTAGGAAAAATCACCTCCAAACGCTTGTCAGGCTGGGGCAATCCCAGAAAGCATGGAGTAGATTGAACAGAGAGGGGAGGTGGTTGGGACAAAGTTTTTTTTTTAAATTCATCAATCACCCTTCTCCCATAGATGGATGCAAGGTTTCCACTTTATGAGGAAGGATTCAAAAGGTCAACCAACAAATGTTTTAGACCGAACTTTGGATGGAATGCCCTTTTGTCTTTGTGGCCTTCTATTTGGCCGATGCTGAAATTCATATACAGAAGCAGTATTTATACTGCTTCTTTATACTGTATGACAGCTTCCTGCTGTCACTGGTTCCTAAAGACACCATGGGCGCTTGCATCTGCTGCATCTCTAGGAACCATTGATGTCTCCCGGAATCCCCACTATACTCATTCATGTAGGGAGGCCAGTATCCAGGGGCCCCTTATTATTGAAGGATTCCAAAAAGCCCCCCACCCACATGCTAGGGTTCTGGTATGCATTTTTAGTGTGGACTCAAGCATTTAATTTTTCCATGGAGTCCACCTTAAAATCCATACCAGACTCCAGGGGTCTAGTATGGATTTCCCAATGGACCTCATTTATTTTTATTATTAATATTATTATTATTTATTTATTTATTTATTTTTGCATGAGATACAGTTTTAAATTGATACCAGTCTCAAAGAGACTCTGTTCCAATTTTTTTTTTTCAATCTTCCTGTAGGATGTGCTACAGCAAAAGTTATATTTACATAGACAGTTTTTATTTCTGGAAAATTATATGTATGCCAGATCCTTAATAAATGCACACCGATTCCTTCAAAGATCCCCCAAACATTATAGCAAACCCTTGGAGGTTTTATTTTTTTTTTTTAAAGACTCTGTCAATGACATGTCATTTATCAGCAACTTTAAATGCTTTTTTCCTTTGTAAATGTTAGTGCTGCTGTGGCATTTTTTGTATATAACAGTATTGCACCCTTTTACATGTTGTATTAGGGCACCCCCCAGGCTTGCTATTTAAAGGGATTGGGCATTTGTTATTTTATTTTCCACTTTAACCACTTGAAGACTGAAATTTTTAACCCACTTCCTGCCCAGGCTATTTTTCCGATTTCAGCGCTGTCACACTTTAAATGACAATTACTCACACTCTACCCAAATTTAATTTTTATCAATATGAGATGGATGAAGCTCACCACTGTTTTTTTTTTATTAAAATTATTTTTTGTTATATAAAGTAAACGTAACTTTAACTGCTACCCCCATTATCAGCAGAGGCAGTGGCTGGGTGTATACACATGTTGTGGCTATGATGCTTCCCTTCTCAGCTGTGGCAGGAATTATACCCCCTGTATGTCCACCGATCATGACCCATTTCGTTTTTTTCATAGTTTTTACAATTAAACACATTGCACTGGCTGATTAATACATTACAGTAAAATGTAGGAGTTTGATAAAGTTAAGGTACACTCAAGAAATACAGTTTGATAACAAGCATTGATGGTGTTTCAAAATTGTAATTGTGGCATTGTTGCAATTTGTTATCTACAGCTTTAAAATGCTTTTCTTTGATTACAGTGGTCATAAAGAGTTCATATAGAGTTTAATTTAATTTTTGTATTGTATAATTTAAAAAGCTGCCAGTGACCTTATGGTTATTATTTTATATCTTTCCTGACCAGTTGTTTCACTTGCAGTGAAATTTGTTGTTATTTTCGCCTTGTTAGTACAAAGCATCTTAAGTTAAATAATATTAAACTCTTGAAAAAGATACATACAAATCGTATTCTTGCAAATAGCAAAAATAAAGAAGCAAAAATGTGCCTGTAAATTGAATAGTAAAGGAGTAGAAATAAAAAAGCAGTGAAGAAAATATTGGTGTAGAGATTAACAACAGTCATTGAGCTGATTTACTAAAGAAGCTGAGAATTTTAACTCATATCTTCATTTTAAATGCCCAATTATGTGCAGATAAATTAAACAGGAATTTGTGTTTTACATTATTGGATAATTGAAGCAAGGTGTTCAACTTCTTTTGTAAATCAGCCTCAGCTTCCCAACACCTTTGCTGTTACCAAGATTACTGATATCAGCTTGGTCGTGGAAAGTTTGCTGTAGAAATGGACATGCCCATATGTATGAACAGTCATCTGCATAACATGATTGCACAATTATGAGCTGTCCTGAGAGCACACAACAACATAGGTTTGTGCCAGGTGTGCCTGGGCCCACCCTAAGCACTGTGTGTGGCACAGATTCCCCCTGTTTCACCAAAGCCCCCTAACGGGACTCCTAAAAAAAAATTAAATAGAAATAATTTTTAAAAAGCAATTGTAAAAAAAATAAATAATAAAAATAAAAACTACTGACACCATCCACTGCTTTACAGTATATACAGTATACACATGCACACATAAATATGTGTTTGAGCTTTGAGGTGCACAGCCTAATGCAATAGGCTGTGCACACCTATACACAACAATCTGTGCTACGTGTACATCTGTACACATGTCGTTAAACCTAAAGCATAGATATACAGCTTAATACACGAAAACACTGTTTAGGGAGTACATCTATGCCCCTAAACCTCAAATGGGCTAATGGATGCATTTGCAGTGGGTACATTCCATTTTTTTCATACATTATTTAAAACAATGTTCCTACTTTAACATCTCAATACTGGAGACTTTAAACCCCTTCCTGCCTAGGCCATTTTCAGTTTTCAATCCTGTTATACTCTAAATGGTAATTACTCAGTCATGTAACATTGTACCCAAATTTTTTTTTTATCATTCGTTTAGACAGATAGAGCTTTCTTTTGGTGGTATTTAAAAATCATTGGGTTCATTAAAAAAAAAAAAAAAAAACCTTCACATTTTTCTTAGTTTCTGTTTATAAAATGTTGCAAATAAATAATCTTTCTCCAAAAATGTAGGCCAAAATGCATTCTCCTACACTTCTTTGGTAAAAAAAATACCCAAATCAGTGTATATTATTTAGTCTGTGTGAAAGGTATAGAGTCTGCAAACTTTGAAAATTGGTCAGTCCTGATGTACTGACAGACTCATTCATTGAAGCCATAAAATGCCAGAACAGTAAAATTCCCTACAAATGAGCCCTTTTTGAAAAGTATACAGTTGAAGGTATTTAGTTAAAGGCATAGTAAGTTTTCTGTCACATTTTATAGAAAATGAATAAATTGAATAAGATGTGTTTTTTTCACAATTTATTTTACATACTGTCACAGGAGCAGTGCAGTGTCACCATATGACTGGTGTGGTGGTGATCAGGGACATTGACTGGTACAGTATGTAAAAAAAAAATTAACAATTTTTTCTTTCCTTAACTGTTTTCCTTTGTTTTAAATTTGTTTCTCTTCTTTTTTTTTTTTTTTTTTTTTTTAGAATCGTTTCACATACTGTGACCAGAGGAGTACAGTGAAACCATAGTGATAATGTTCTGCTCTAGGGAGGTTATCAGGATTTTCTTTTACACTTTGATTGCTTATTACAGTAATAATCACTAACATAATCATTTTTATGAATAACATACATTCATGTGCCATTAGTTGTGTACAATTGTGATAGCTGTAATTAGCCACAGCTATCACATGGCACAAGTCTGCAGTGATTGGCCCTGTACCATGTGATCATTGTGACCAATCACAGAGAACACAATAGTACACAATGCATGGCTGTGAATGAAAGCCATTGTGTACAACTGACATGTTAGTGATCACATGGTACAAGGGCCAGTCCAGTAAAACAATCCTTTGTGGGCATTGTATCCACTGTGGCATTTGCATTTTGAAAAGTAGGTTAGGGGCTGGCTGTAGAGGGTTTTCTTGACACAGTTGGCAAGCTTAAACATATATTGCAATATGTGTAAACCTAAAATCATTGTTTTTTGTTGCAATGATTGCTAGAAAGGGTATAAAGCAGCGTGCAGAGGGTTCATCCAGAATTTCCAGTGTTTATTCATATCATTTAAGGAGCTTACAATTTAACCACTTAAGGACCAGGTTAAAATCAGTATTTTCTGCTAGAAAATTACTTAGAACCTCCAAACATTATTTTTTTTCTTTTTAGCAGAGACACTAGAGAACAAAATTGAGATATTTGCAATACTTTTTGTCACACCGTATTTGTGCAGCGGTCTTACAAACGCAATTTTTTTGGAAAGAATACCCTTTTGCCTGCTTACAGGAAACCCACTTTTCTGCTTCGCACACCCCTAAGTATCTAACCGCCTCTGTTTTTTACAGCCTCTGCTAATGTTAAGAAGAGGGGGGTTTTGATAGCATTTCATTGGACAGCTCAGTTTACACTCCACTCATCGATTGCTGACCCCAAAGGTAGATACCTTATACTCACTGGCACCTTATTGGACACAGACGTGACCTTAGCTTCTTACTACGCACCTAACCTCAAACCCACCCTCCTTCCTCTCCCACTTTCTGCAAATCATTGAAAAACACAAAAGGGGCACGACCATTCTCTGTGGAGACTCTAATCAGGTCCTCTATCTCTTTCTGGACAAATCTCCAGTGCCACCCTTTTCATTCCCGCATCGACTCCAACAACTACTCCAAACTCATTCCTTAGTTGACACAGGGCGTGAGCACAACCCATCCAAACAACAATGCACCTTCTATCCTAACCCACACAAAACATCCTCGCATTTGGCCATATCCTCACTTCTGTGGCAACCTTCCCTTCACTCTTGGCTTCATCCATTTTACCAATTCCCTGGTCTGATCACAACTCAGTAGTCTCCACCTTTGATTTCCTAATTCCCAAACAACACAACTTCTCCTGGTCTCTATATAACACCCTCCTTGCACATCCTTCCCATAGGCTCAAAGTAGAATATGTCACACATAATACCACTACTGAAGTAACACCACTTACAATTTGGGAAGCTCATAAATCTGTAATACAGGGTACCCTCATCAGCCTTGCATCCCGCCATAGACTCAGCCTACATACAAGCCCAAGATCGCTTCCAAGCACACCCCACCCCCGACAATAAAAAGATTCTTGACAAGGCCAAAAAAAACGAATCAGACGCTCCCAGCACAAATTCTATACTAAAGCAAACAAACCAGACACTTGCCTAGCCCTCTCTCTCCACAATGCCAATGTTACCCGGAAACCAATCTGCCTGAAAACCACCCCCACAACATACACCAGTAACCCCGTCAAAATCCTGGAAAACTTCCGTCACCATCTCTCAAAACTTTACTCCCCTACTCAGCCCCTGATTGATTCCCAAGTCTCCGAGTTCTTCTCTGATCTTACCTTGCCAACCTTATCTGATTCCCAGCACGACACCCTTGAAAAACCCATCTCTGACCTTGAAATATACACTGCAATCAAAAGCCTTAAACTTAACAAAAGACCCGGTCCAGACGGTTTTACCGCCTCCTACTATAAACACTTTTCAGACCTTCTAACCCCCATGCTCTCTAAAGCTTAGAATTCTATACTTCAAGGCCACTCCTTTGGCTCTGACTCCCTCAAAGCGGCTATCTCCATGATACCTAAACCACAAATTGACGACTCTTCTTGGTCCAATTACCGTCCAATATCCCTTCTTAACATTGACATCAAAGTAATGCCCAAAATACCATCTACCCGCCTTAATCCAATCATACAATCTCTGATCCATAAAGACCAAACTGGCTTCATTCCTTGCCGAAAAGCTGGAGACAACGTACACAGGACAGTCCATCTTGCTTATATTTCCCGCCGTCGTAACATCCCTGCTTGCTTTGTCTCCCTTGACATTAGGAAAGCATTTGACACCCTGTCCTGGTCCTACCTACAATCCACATTATGTAAATGGAGTTTTGGCCCCCACTTTTTATCCTGGATTTCTTCACTCTATTCTAACCTGTCAGCGTTTGTCCGCTGTGCGAGCGTTCTGCCTTTCTTATCAGATGTTGCAACAGGCAAGGCTGCCCCCTATCCCCTCTCCTCTTTGCCCTTGCGATTGAACCCCAATCCCACAAAATCCGCACTAATCCTGATATTAAAGGCCTCAAATTTGTAGGGCACCACCACAAACTATGCCTATTTGCGGATGACATCCTCCTATTCCTCACATCCCCACTCACCTCCACCCCTAATCTTCTTACTATCCTGACTCAATTTGCAAAAATTTCTGGTCTGGTTGTTAACCCCCTATACCACAAAGATATATATATATATATATATATATATATATATATATATATATATATAGGCACTTCAGTTTATGGATTTTAAGGGGAACCCTGCACCAAAATTAAAAAAAAAAAAAAAACGGCGTGGGGTTCCCCCTAAAATCTACACCTGACCCTTATTCGAGCACACAGCCTGGCTGGCCAGGATGTGGGTGGGGGTGAGTGAGTGCCCCTCCCTCCTGAATCATACCAGGCCACATTACCTCAACATGGGAGGTGCTTTGGGGCACCCCAAAGCACATTGCCCCCATGTTGATGGGGACAGGGGTCTCTTCCCCACAACCCTGGGCTGTGGTTGTGGGGGTCTGCAGGGGGAGGCTTATCATGATCTGGAAACCCCCTTTAATAGGGGACCCCCATATCCCAGGCCCCCCCTATGTGAATGGATATCGGGTACATCATACCCCTACCCATTCACCAAAAAAGTGTACAAAAAAAAATAATGACAAAAGCCAATATTGATAAAGTCTTTTATTAAAAAATACTGAGGGGGCGTGACTGGTTATTATTGCCTTTAACTGAACTTTTTCTTACATGTTCGATAACACATACTTATTGTTATTGCTTTTACCTTCTGGTATCTACAACATCATACTCATTGTATAAAGTTTTTTAATTGTTTGATAACCATTATTTTCTTCAATAAACATTTTGGAAAAAAAAAATACTGTCCCCCGATGATCAGTCGCCCGTCCGCCTGAAAAATAGAAAAAAAAAAAGAAGCTCCTGCTTCTACGGATGCTTCGCACCTAATGAGCTCTTTTGATTTTGACAGCTCTTTTATAGTGGCCTGACGTCACAAGCCGCTCCACAATGCATTGCTCAGGTGTAGTGAATAAATTACTGACGTCATGTAATTTATTCACTACACTTGAGCAGTGCATTGTGGGGCGGCTTGTGACGTCAGGTCACTATAAAAGAGCTGTCAAAATCAAAACAGCGCATTCAACAAGGTCCCCTTGTTAAAGATGGCTTCCAGATTCTGATAAGCATCCCCTCCACAGACCCCACAACCACAGCCCAGGGTTGTGGGGAAGAAACCCCTGTCCCCATCAACATGGGGGCAACGTGCTTTGGGGTGGGGTGGCAGAGCCCCCCCCCCAAGAAAATTTGTGTTTTGCTAATTGATGGAACGACTGGAGGAATATTTTGTTTACAGGCTTCTCTGCCTTTTGGCTAAGATCAAGTGTAGTATCTGTTCTTATCAGTTGGTATGGACCCTGAGGGTTAGTATCGGCAGGGGCTGAAATGAACCGGGGCGCTCTGGACGTCACTGGAGGACCGGGAAGTAGGCACTGTCAGAGAAAGCCGGATGGGTCTGTTGCCTTCTGATTTGAATGGGTCCGCCCCTGTCAGTTTGAAGGGAGCGGGAAAGCCGGTTTCGCCAATTTTCCGGTTAGTACTGCTCCTGGATGTGATTGGTAAGGAATGGCGGATGGTGGTGGGGGAACCTTTCCTCCTGGGTTGAATCTGGCCTTGCAAAAGGCTTGTCCCCAGTTGAAGGCAGGTTCTCCCTAAGCTGTCTAAAATTCTGATGCCTCCTGATGGGATAGGGCTACACTGGGTCTGGCCGGGGGCTGAGACCGAAAAAGCCCGTGGTGTACGTGCCCCTGGGGTGGCAGCCCAGGGGTGCCTCAATTTCACTGGTGAGGGGCAGCTCACCTGAGTTTTTGTGGCACCTTGGTCACTGCACCATCACACTTTTTCTGCACCTGCCTCTTGGGGTGGGCCTTTTGGCCAACACCAGAGGAATTTTTTATTCCTGGCCGGGGGGCCTGCCGAGGTCTAGCACTTAGGCACTACCCAGCACTTCTCCACTTCCCTTTTCCCCACTCTGTTTTTCTTTGTTTGTGTGTCCACGTATGTCCCTTTTTGGTTGTTTTGTCACTGCACGACTTGGATGGCGTAGGTCCTCGGGCCTGCCCTGTAAGTCTTGGGAGGGGGTGGATATGGCCTTTTGGCTTAGTTCGCCCTCTCCCATGGGGTCTCCCTTCGGGGGAGCCCTACCTAGTACTCGGGGTGGGCTGTTTCGGCAGTCCCCCTGAAGAATGGGGTCTGCCCGGCTTCGGCTGGGTGGACCTAAGTGAGTACCTCAGTCCCTGTCAGGAGCTTCGCGCCCCGGGGGATCAGGGTCAGGGCCCTTCCTCTTCGGAGGAGGGCCATGTGTGTACGCCTTGTGCACTTTTTTGTGTGTTCACGTTTGCGTGTGTGCACTTTTTTATGCACCGGGTGTAAGTCTTTTGAGTGTGTTTCACACACCACGGGCTTTAAAAAAAAAAAAAAAAAAAAAAATATTTTGTTTACAGGGAATAACATTTTCTTTGTAAACATTTTTTGGATGTCTTGTTAGAGTGATTCCTAGATAATCTATACCTGTTATTGGGAATTTTTGGGATAAAAGTGAGTGTCGCCATCAACCCCCAGGTCTAAGATATATGATTTTGTGGCGTTGAACTTATAGTAGGAAGTAGCTCCAAAATCGAGGAGTAAGGATTGTACTGCCGGTAGAGATGAATGTGGATTGGTCAGCAATAAAATGATGTCATCAACAAATAGGCTAATCCTGTGGTTGTAGTCGCCAACTTGGAAACCTAAAATTAGTTTGGAGCTTTGAACACAATCTACCAGTGGTTCAATGGATATGTGAAAGGGAGTAGAGAGCATTTCTACCACACATACTCAGGCAGAAGGGGCAGAGTATAGTGCCATGATGGCGGATAATATTCAGTCTTTGAAGCCCAATTTAATAACTACTTCTCTCATATATCACCAGTGCACTCTGTCGAATGCCTTCTCTGCGTCCAGGGATAAAATCAGGGAAGGTGTTCCATCAGTGCTGGCTTAGTGGATAAGGTTGAGGAGTCTTCTTATGGCATCAGAGGATTGCCTACCTTGAATGAAGACTGTTTGGTCGGGGTTGATGAGAAGGGGGGAGTAGTTTGTATATCATAGTGGCTAATACTTTGGTGTATAATTTTAGGACTACATTGAGAGTGGATATTGGTCTACAGTGCTGGGGGGGAGTCTGGGCTTTTACCTGGTTTAGGTAAGGCAACTACTACTGCAGATAGCATTTCAGAAGGGAACTTGGAGGAGGAGGCAGCATCATTGAAGTGGTTTTGAAGAAGATGGGTGAATATTGAGTTGAAATGTTGGTAATATTCTCCTGGTAAGCCATTGGGACCAGGAGATTTACCAGTTGGAAGTGATTGGATCGCTTTGGCGATTTCTTGATTTGAAAAGGGGGAATTTAGATCCTCTAATTGGACCTTACTGAGGGTAGGGAGACGTATCTTGGAAAATACTTGCCAGATTAGATATGTGGAGGGCTGGGGAGTAGTTAGGTAGTTTTTGAGGTTATAGAGGGATTTATAATATGAACTGAAGGCATTAGCTATTTCTTGTGGATTGATCATTTTTTCTTTAGTAAAGGGGTGAAAGATGTGTGGGATTGAGGCTTTGGCTCGTTGTCCATCGATTCGCTGGACCATGGCCTTCCCTGCTTTATTAGAGGTAGAGTAGAATGTGGCCTTTAGTTTGCGAAGGGCCCTTTTGAAAAAGTCTAGGAGCAGGGCTCTTAGTTCTTGGTGGAGGGTGAGTAGCTTGATTTTTAGGTTAGGAGTTGGATTTAGATTATTTTGGGAGTCAATATTGGATTTTTCGGCGGTAAGCTTGTCAAGACGTTGTGTCCTCCTCTTTTTTTGCCAATGAAGTTAATTGAATCAATATTCCTCTAATGGAAGCTTTGTATGCCATCCATAGAGTAGAGGGGTGGGGAACTGATCCTAGATTATGGAGGAAAAAGTCATATAGGGGACGATGGAGTTGTTTGTCATACGGAGACATTTGCAGGACGTGTGTATTGGCTTTCCAGAGTCTGGTTGGGTTAGAGGCTTTGGAGATGATGGTAATGCTTATGTGTGCGTGATCTTACCATTAGGGATGATCGAACGGTTCGGGTCCACCATCGGTTCGGCCCGAACATTGGGTGTTCGAGGTTCGGCCGAATTTAGAACTTTTTGCCCAAAAAGTTCGGAATTCGGCAACCAGAACCGACCAAAATGCAATGCTTCAGGAAATGGGCTTTAAAAGCCCGTGATTGGACCAGAACCATTAGCAAAAGCCAATTGAGGGGGCAGGAGAATGCTAGGAATGTGATTGGAGTGACTAGGGGGTCCCTAGACCAATCATTAGTGAATACGCCCCCCCAGTATATAAGATCGCCCCCGCCAAATTCCTAGCATTCTTGTACGGGACATGGAAGAGAGTGGAATGCTGTTCTGTTCTAATGTGTTACAAAGTGTAATTTAGCTATTTTTAGTGTGAGGAAAGGGATATCTAGTGTAGTTAGAGTGCTCCTTTACACTTAAGTTAGCTTCAAAAATTTAGTTTCTGCAGGGAAAGTGTTAAGTGTAAAGGGACCGTAGTGTAGTGTAGGGTTAACTGACAGTGACTGCTATGGAAGGGTGACAAAACCCTTCCATAGCAGGGTGACCGCTATAGAGAAATGATCATTTCTCTGAGTTGCTTCGGGACAGGAATATGGCTTCTCACCAGCCAAGCATTTTTCATGCTGCAGGGGCTGCCACTGCCAGTGCTTTTTTGAGGACATGTTTGATGTCAGACATGACATCTGAACATGTGTATAGGGGGTATATATACACATATATGTCTGTATATATACCCCTAGACATATATAGGTGTGATAGTAGCAGAAATATATGCTTGCGCTAATGAAATCATTTACAGTAATATATTTCTGCTACTATCACACCTATATATGGCTAGGTGTCTATATACATATAATTATGTGTGCATATATACCACTATACACAAGTTCAGATGTTTTGCCTGCCTCAAAAGAACCCCAAAAAATGCCAAAAAAACGCTAGCGTCAAAAAAAAAAATGCCCAGGTGTGTTTTTGCTGGCATTTTTTGGGGGTTTTTGGAGGCAGGCAAAACATCAGAAATTGTGTATAGTGGTGTATATACACACATACATATATTTATATACACACCTAGACATATATAGGTGTGATAGTAGCAGAAATATATGCTTGCGCTAATGAAATCATTTACAGTAATATATTTCTGCTACTATCACACCTATATATGTCTAGGTGTCTATATACATATAATTATGTGTGTATATATACCACTATACACAAGTTCAGATGTTTTGCCTGCCTCAAAAGAACCCCAAAAAGTGCCAAAAAAAACGCTAGCGTCAAAAAAAAATGCCCAGGTGTGTTTTTGCTGGCATTTTTTGGGGGTTTTTGGAGGCAGGCAAAACATCAGAACTTGTGCACAGTACCACTATACACAAGTTCAGATGTTTTTCCTGACTGCAAAGAACCCAAAAAAATGCCTGCTTTGAAACCGGCAAGGTGTGAAAACCGAGAAGAGAAGCTAACCCCCTGAGATGAAAGTGTTCTAATACAAACAATCTTTTTTTTTTATGGTTCTGGACATGCTACAGAGCTGAAACTTCACATGTACACTTTTTAGACCCACCAGATCTGAAATCCAAAGTAAAAATCAAAAAATCTCTTTTTTTTTTAATTTTTCAATAATTGGCTTTTTTAACAAAAATGACAATTTTTAAGAACTTTTTTTGTGTGATTTTGTGTCTGGGGGGTCTAAAAGGTGTACCTGTGAAGTCTGTAGCATGTCCAGAACCAGAAAAAAAGATCATATAGGTGTAAAAGGAGGGTCCCACATCCCTGTTCTACTGAAAAATTATCTTTTTTTTTTTCATGGTTCTGGACATGTTACAGAGCTGAAACTTCACATGTACACTTTTTAGACCCCCCAGATACTAAATCCAAAGTCAAAATCAAAAAATCTCTCTCTTTTTTTTTTTCAATAATTGGCTTTTTTTATCAAAAATAACAATTTTTAAGAACTTTTTTTGTGTGATTAATAGTTAATGGGGCATGACCCAGAACCCTAGGGACTTTTTAGGGGCATTTATTGGGTTTTAGGGCTTAAAAATGGTGTTTTTTGATTACCGAAGTTCGGGTCCCATTGATTTCAATGGGGTTCTGAAATCCGGCCGAACTTTCGGGAAGTTCGGATGTTCTGGCCGAACCGAACTTTTCAAAAGTTCGATCATCCCTACTTATCATGTAATGAGATCTATAGTTGAACAGGAGATATTTTGCCACAACCATTTATCAACAATAAAATAGTCTATTCGAGAATATGAATTGTGGGGGGCCGAAAAGAAGGTAAAGTCTTTCTCCATCGTATGGTGGCATCTCAAGAAATCATGGAGGTCATGGGATCGGATGAAGTTTAGCATGGGTAAGGGGCTTCTGAGGGAAGGATTTGTGGTATCCATTGATTGGTTTGATGCTATGCTGACATCTCCACAAATAATCGAGGAGCCCTGCTTGTGTTTATTGATTCTTTTCATCACTTTGTTTAGAAAGTAAATTTGTCAGGAGTTTTGGGCAAAGATGCAAGCTAGGTTGTATTTGGATCCTGCGATGGTACAGATCAGAATTAAAGCAGTGTTCCAGCCTCCCCCTCCAAAAATTAAAAGTCAGCAGCTACACATACTGTAGCAGCTGACTTTTAATATTAGGACACTTACCTGTCCTGGAGTTCAGCTATGTCGGCACCGCAGCCAATGTTTACAATCCGTGCAAGCTCCACTATGTGGGCCGCACTACTCGACAATTAAGAGTCCGGCTACGGGAGCATGTAACAAACATCAAAAAGGGATTCAAAAAACAGTCTGTCCAATCATTTTAGGTTGGTACTCAACAAAGATCCCTCTGGATTAAAATTCTGTGGTATAGACAGAGTGATGCCTAATTGGAGGGGGGGGGGTAATTTAAAACAAGGAATCTCACAAAATGAGGGGTAGTGGATTTACCTTTTAAAACTATGCACCCCAATGGGTTGAATGTCGATTTTGACCTCAACTGCTTTTTATCTAATTGGTAGATTTTAGGGAATTTTTAGAAGAATTGTATACCAGCGATATTTTTTATCCAATTAATTTTTCCCATAAAAAGTAATTTTAAAATTTTATATGAATTTCTGTGTGTGTAGGTTATTTTGTATATATTTATATAGAATATTTTATGTATTTTATATATTTATATAAAGTATTTTATATTTTTTTTATATATTTAAATGTTGATATATTTCCTTACATGCATAGGTTAATTTTTATAATCCATGTTTTATGTATACATATTCCCATTATTTATACATCATATTAGTGTCCTCTTAATAACCACTTAAGCCCCGGAAGATTTTACCCCCTTCCTGACCAGGGCCTATTTTGCGATTCAGCACTGCGTGACTTTAACGGACAGTTGCGCGGTCATGCGACGCTGTACCCTAACGAATTTGACGTCCTTTTTTTCTCACAAACAGAGCTTTCTTTTGGTGGTATTTGATCACCTGTGCGATTTTTTGATCATGCGCTATAAACAAAAAAAGAGCGTAAATTTTGGAAAAATAACAATATTTTTCACATTTTTTTATATGAAATTCCCCAAAAAAATGTAAAAATCAAAATATTTTAGCATTTTAGGCCAATTTGTTCTATGCTACATATGTTTGGTAAAAAAATCGCAAAAAGCGTATTTTGATTGGTTTGCGCAAATGTTATTGCGTTTAATAACTAAGGGAAAGATTTTTGTCATTTTTGATGTTTTTTTTTTAATGAGTAATGGCGGCGATCTGCGATTTTTTTTGCGGGACTGCGACATTGCGGCGGACAGATCGGACCCTTGACTGACATTTTTGACACTTTTGGGGTTACCAGTGACATTACTACAGTAATCAGTGCTATACATTTGCACTGTTACTGTAAAAATGACACTGGCAGTGAAGGAGTTAACTTTATTGGAGAGGGAGGGGTTAAGTGTGTCCCTAGGGGCGTGTTTCTAACTGTGATTGGCTGTGGCTACTAGTGTAAGAACAGAGATCAACGGTCCTACATAGTAGAACCGTTTGATCTCCATTCTTACACAGGGAAGAATGACAGGCGGCTTTGTTTACATTAGCCGCCTGCCTTTCTTCCGGTGTAATGGACGATCGCGAGTGCCCGGCAGACATTGGGTCCACCGGGCACACGCACGGGAGCGCGCCTCCGGTGGCGCGCTCGCTCCCTAGAGCCTCACAGGCTAGCAACGTAGTCCTATGTTGCTTTGCCTGTGAGGGGCTGACCGCTGCAGTAAATAGTCGTGTGGCAGTCAGCAAGTGGTTAAGTACTAAATTCCATTTAATATAATCCCAGTATTGGCTACTTATATATATTTTTTGGATATATCACATATGTTTTACATAGATATATTTTATTGAAATTAATGGTATTTATGTGATGTGAAATATAAATATTATTAAGATTTTCCATTAAGTAATTGTCCCACAAGGATTGCCTTGGCGCTTTGCAAAGCGTTTTGGGATCGATTTTTAGGATTGAATAATTATTCATTGGTTTTTATGTTCATATTGTATATTATTTGATATGGCGGTTTGGGACTTCCTGTTGGGTGTATATGAAGCTCAGTGCACCCAACAGGAACAGGAAGGGAAATGGACCGATTGAATCAATCAGCGGAGGAGGTATATACTGTATACCACCTCCCTCGCCGCAAACCGGAAATATGTCTTTGATAACGCCCAAAGGGGAGGGCGAAACGCGTTGACGCAATTTCTGGCATACGGTCACCGCTACGTCACTTCCAGGTTGCGGTGGAATGCACACCGGGACCAAGGACACATCCCGAGTGCACACCGCGGCCAGGAAGTTATACCAGATCCGCTCCTTATTAACTACAAGCCTGATGTTACTCTACAAAATGTGAGTGTTACTCTATGTGCAATATAAATAAAAGTTACATTACGGAGTTACACTATTGTGAGTTTTTCCCTTTATATATATATATATGCATACTGGGCTATTATATCCATTAGGAACTACAGATACCAGACCTCCAAGGATTTTCCACCAGGTTCCTTACTGGGACACAAGCTCCTTTTGACCCTCTTAGCTATACAGTCCAGGGGTCATTTGAGTCCGGTAAGTTGAACATCCAAAGGAGGAGGATTGGCACATCCCACTGCACTGGATTGCTGGCATGATTTTGCACTTTTTTCCTGGCACCTAAGCACTTTTGGATTTCTTTGGACACTTGCTGATAGCACTATATATATATATTTATTGGACTATAACGTTGAACTATTTCACATTTTTATTATTACGATACCCTGACAAGGGGTATCCCATATATATATTTTTTCTTTAGCAATTTTTGCACATGGTTTGCACGTTGCACTTTATGATCATTTATAATTACTTGGTGTGATTATTTGTCAGTATTGTTATATCACATACCTTTTTGCGCTGTGTATTGGCACTTTATAATGTTTACAATCGGCTGTCAGGTGCTGCCGCCACCATTGCCGGTAAGGGAACCCGGCAGTGAAGCCTTGCAGCTTCACGGGCAGGTCCCTACTGCGCATGTGCGAAGCATTCTGCGCATTTGGATTGGCTCGGCGGCGGGGGAAGGAAAAGGGGACCAAACTTCTGAGGGACAGCGCCGCAGCGCCGTCTCCCAGAAGTGGGAAAGGGTACCTGTAAAAAACAGAAATGTGGCACCGGAGGGGGGGGGAGGGGAAGCAAATGAGCGGAAGTTCCATTTTTTGGTGGAATTGCGCTTTAAGTACCTTCCTTTGGGTCAGAGAATTTCTCATGGAGAAGAAAGTCAGTTTTTTTGATTATGGCTACTAGTACCCTTTTCTTTTTTTTTCGATTGGTAGGACCTTTCACTCAATACCCAGTGTGGGTGGCCATCATCCCGATAATTAGAGAAAGGAAAAGTACCCCCATTGGTGTGGGATTTTATATGCCACTCGCACACTGAATAAGAATACGATTGGTATGCGTGTAAAATCAAATTTATTGAAAACAAAACAAGAGAAATTAGTTACACAAACATGTATGTCTAGAATAAACTGGACACAACAAATTTAAAAGACTTGCAAGTGTTGACAGACCAGTATCCGTACAGAAGACCCTTGGGTATCATTGGTAGGAAGAACCAGAACAGACCCTACGCGTTTCGGGTTAAGAAACCCTTCATCAGGGGTCACCCAAAGTTCAATACACAATATTTACCTATATATGGGCATAAATAATAAAATATATATGAAAATCAATTAGTATTTATCATCTTTAGAGGTCAGTACCTACCCAAGACAGTTTTCTTAGTAGGGGCAACTGGACTGTCAGTTAAAATCGGTGTCAACCGAGAGAAGGATGTCTGGTATCGAGGAGAACATTACTCATTGGAAAAGAAGAGAGTAGAACAATGTGGGCGGAAGCCGACCAAAACGTGGGCACCACAATGACTCATCACTGGTCCAAATTTTCCATGAGTGGTTGAGGTCACTCAAATGATTCAAAGATCACTAGAATAGTAAAGCAAGATGTATATATAAAAAACTTTTCAAAAGCATATTGTGTGAAAGGGGCACGATGGTTGGGTAAAAGAAAGGTTTTTCTTGGCATACCTCATATAAGTACGCTTTGTTCGTGGCAAGAGGTAGATAAAGTGTGTGAGTAGGACGTTTGTCAGACGTGGATATTATCCTCAAAGGAAATACATGTGATTGTATATAGACCGTTAGGAGGAATTGAAATGGGGGTAAGTTGTCCGAAAGGGGACAAGAGCCATTCGAGTGAAGGAGTTGAAGGATAAAGTGATGTGAATATACCAAGAGGAGATGAAATGGTATCATGCAAAAGTGTGGGTACAGAAAAGATGTAAAGACCATTATGAAATCCCCACTGATATGGAAAAGGCAGGAGATAAAATTTCCTTGTATAAGGGTAAGCTAGACAGGGTATAAAGGCTTGTCTTAATGATGTCTCCAATATAAATAGTGATATGAGGAGTACTGAAATGCACATTGCATATCTTTATGTATCATATAGCCCAAAGGAGCTTAATGTAAGTAAGAATCCAAATCAAATAGAGTGCGGATCCAAAATAGTTTGTATAAGGCATAGACAAGCACAAGAAACCACATAGCAAAGAAGATGATCATAGTGCCATATTCAAACCGTGTCTAGGGAGAGATAACATGGTGGTCAAGAGACAAGGAAAGAGGTGCTTGCTGAGAAGGAGCATAGAGCATGCATACGAACCAAGGACTAAGAACATGAGCCCGTGGTGAGTAATGAAGTGTATGACCGACAGGTGTGTCAAGGTGCCATATTAGTGCAGACTATAAAGGGAAAACATACCATAGAACATATTGTGATATGACCTAATAGCATGCTAGTGTGTACCGTAATGGTTCTTTTTTTTTCTGATTGGATGCAAGAAAAACATAAGGTAAATTTTTAGGGTGCTAAGAGGGGGTAGCGGATTCCAAGAAATGGGTTTCCTGAATGCAGAGTACATCACAATGGTATTGTTGCACAGTCTTCCCTAGTGATGCTCTCTTTGCTGGATGGTTTAGACCTTTTAGATTTTAACTGCCATTTGAGGTGTGGTGTATTAAGATAGATAAGGTACTCACAGTCAAGTTGAGGTTAAGGACAGTGGAGGTCGGTATGAAGTAAAGCGTTGGTTGGTTGCTGGGTTTACTGGTAGGAGGTTGGTTGCTGGGTTTACTGGTAGGAGGTATTCACAAGGGTGGTGTTCCAGAATCTCATGCATTGGGGGTGAAATGAAAAGGATGTTAACAGAAAACAAGAACAAAAGAGTCATAACTGTGCAGTCTGATATTGAACCAAGTAGGCTGCTGAACCCAGAGTTGGGGAAACAGATTAAGTGAAACTAGCGTGACAGCCAAGGGGCCAAAGAGAGGCAATAAGTGGTTGAAAGTATTAGCACCTTCTGTAGCTAGGAGTCAGCGTTTATTGGTGCGTAGCCCAGATTGTGCTTTGAACCAGGGTGGAGGGATTTTGTCAGGCAGGTTGCGAGCTCCAGATTGGGGGGCCTGAGTGGGTATGATGCCCCATTCCCCGAGGAGAATGAGGCCTTTCTCTAGTGATGTAATGTGTAATGATGCTCCATTATGTTCCACAATCAGTTTGGTGGGGTGTTTCCACTTGTACTGTATGTTGTTGTTATGGAGTGTTTTGGTAACTGTACTGTGCTGTCTGCGTAGATCTAGGGTGTATTTGGAGAGGTCAACATATATTTGTATATTGGCAGAGGGATCAGGGAATTTCCCAAGGGAGCATGACTTCTGCAGAATTTGCTCTTTAGTAGAGAAGAAGTGCACCCTCATGAGCACATCTCTGGGGACTTCATTGGGCAGGAAATAGGGTTTAGGTATACGGTGGTGAGATCCAAAGGGGTTAATTCAGGTTCAAGTGAGTGAAAGAGCTCTTTGACGTATTGCATGAGGTCTTGGGATGGCACATTTTCAGGTACTTTCCTTAGTGTTAAATTTTTTCGTCTCAATTGATCTTCTAGATCGGCGATTTTTGCATGCATCCAGTGTCTTTCTTCTTCACTTTCCTCATTTGCGTCAATGGTATCATTAACTGTCGTGGCAATGTCAGTGATTGTGTGTTCAACCTGGTTAACTCTGTCAACCATCATGCATAATTCTTTTGAGAATTTATAGATAATGTTGATGAAATCAGCATGCAGGGAGCAGTGTAGTGAGAGAAGCATCTCTTTAGGCTGAGTGTCTAATACAGGCTGATTGGTGGCGGGGAAGATGGCTATGGGAGATTGGAGCTCTGTGTGATCTGCGGCTGGTGATAGCTCAGGACTTACCCCTTTATCTGCAGCTGTTGTGTCTGGTCTTATCCTGGCTTTAGCTGGGCTTGAGCAGGGGGGACTGTGGAGAGGAGAGGAGCTCCTGGAAGAAGATCCCCCAGTACCTCTATCAGCCCAGGTTGCCTCATCTGGAAGCTCAGAGTAGTGGTTGCTGGCATGGAATGGAGGAGGGGGCTGGTTGGCCGACACCATCTTGAGCTCCTCCACTTATAGGCCTGTGGAAGTAGGCTGGTGATTTTTTTGGTTTACTGTCCCCATGCCATTTCCTCAACATTCTCGGGGGGTAGTGAGTATCTTCGGGAGCCTGTTCAGGCTGCGGGAGGGATCGGGTGGTGCTCTGTGTGCTGGATAGGCGCTGGTGTCTCTCTCAAGGCTCCGGAGCTCCGCTCTCAAAGCTGCCATCCACTGCGCGTGCTAGCCACGCCCCCCTTATTTTTTATTTTTACACTGTCCTTTCAAAAAATAATTTTTTTAAATTGCTTCTATTTCTATTACAACATCCCTTGTAATAGAAAGTAGCATGACAGGTCCTCTTTAATGTGAGATCTGGGGTCAAAAAAGACCTCAGATCTCACATGTACCCTTATAAGCAATAAAAAAATTACATTTTTTTTAATAATAAAAAAAATAAAAAATTGTCCCTTTAAGGCCATTGGGCAGAAGTTACCCTCACTTGACTTCCTGCCAAGCAACACAGGGGATCTCATTGTTTTCCCGCTCCTGATGGCTCCAGTAAGCAGGAAAAATGTCTGGGAAGCGGCAAGAAGTAGGTGGGAACCTCTCCTGCTGCCCATAAAGGTGATCCTGTGATTAATCCACCGATTAATGTGAAAGAGGACCACCGGCCGTGTAAGAAAATACCGGGGTTATTGCAGCTATCTGCTGCCATAACTCTGGTATTCAACGTCAAAGTAGCGACGTAAATACGCGGTGGGCTGTCCGGAAGTAGTTAAGGACCCTATCTTTCATTAAGGTATACACATACTGGGGCCAATTAACTCATCTCCTGTCTTTGGAAGGTAAGGGAAACCCATTCAAACACCCGTGAGAACTCCATGAAAGTGGTTTTGATTTTTCTTAAAATTATAATGCTAAATACCTTCTTTGCACAGTGCTTCTGTGCAGTCATGTGTACTCCGTCTGCTTCCCTTCCCGATTTAAGAGACTACAGTTATAGGGGCTGAGATTCCCTCCTGATGTATGCATGATGGCAGAGGGAGGACACATGACTGCACAGCAGCACTGTGCAAAGAAGGTATGTAGCATTATAATTTTAGGGAAACACACACACTGCACTAAACATGGACCTAAAACAGAGAGGATCAAAGTAACAAATGTTTCTTTACAAGCATTTGAGCTGCTCCATTTAAAACGTACTCACAAGCAAACATTATTTAATGGCATTATAAAGAACCAACAGATACTACAGTGTCCAGATACATTTAGACAGGCAGACAGTGTTGGTGTCTCACCTGACAAGACCTTCCGTCACTTCTGGAATGTCACTTTTGCTCCTGGTTGCTGTACAGCCACATCCCTGGGTGTTTTTTTTTTTTTTTATTGATACTGCACTATCGGAGGTCCTTTTTCTTTCTTCCATTAGAAAATCATTGTTTTCTATGAATAAGTGTTTGTGGAGAGTTCCTGTGGTGAAGTGCACTATTTAAATAAAAAGCTTGGTATGCCGATCATGAAAACAAGAGGCATTTAAATCTGGAGTGTGAGTTTTCTTGCTGAGAGTTGGTGACACAGAGCATGAAATGTGGTGTGATGAACTCGTAAATATTGAGAAGTATAGTATTGTTTAATATACTGTGGAGGTAGGACATTTACTTTTTCACAAGTGGACACTGGGTGGACTTTACTTTTTTATTGATACTTTTTTATTATGTTTTTTGATTTGGATTTTATCATGTTTAGATATCTATAATTCAGGACAGTGGCACTGTACTTTATTATTTTGGAATACAAACTTTTCCACTTGAGATGGTAATTCTATGCTTAAAGTGACAGCAGTTGATGTGAGGAAAATTTTTGATCTATTTTTATTTTATTTTGTTCACCTAGATACAGGTATCTGTGACAAAGAATACAAAAGTGGACAAAAAGGCACAGTCATCTAAGTGTATCTTAAAAACGCGCATTAGGTGAAAGGATTGCTTTCACAGAATATGGAAAGTGGTCATGCAGAGTGATCATCCTCCTCCATAAGCAAATGAATGTTGCATAGATCCAGAGGGATGGATATGTCGATGTCTCTGTTCTACTGCGTCTGATCAAGTCACCAATGACTGGTAGGTAAGGGGGGGCTCTGTCTGCAGATAGCCAATTATCCAGATTATATGGTGAGCCAAGAGGAATGGTGTCCAAAAGGTCACTGCCGGACTAGCTGGCATACAAGGAAGAATAGAGCTGGGAGCCATCACCAGCCATGACCAGACTGGAATGCAAGCTGGCGTGAGATCAGTGTTCACAGGACGTTAGGCCGGAATGACTTCACAAAATGGGTGGCAACATGTTTCGGAGCAATCTCGCTCCGTCGTCAAAACCAATGAAGAGGGACAGAAAGATCAGAGCTCAATTTATAGAGTGCAGGTGAAAAGTAAAGGGGAGGGGTTGTGAAAGCTGAGAAGTCTCTTTAAAGTAGAACTCTACACTAAAATGTCCTATTACAAGCAAAAAAAATGAGTACTATGAATTGTTTAATGTTACAGGAGAGTAATAAAAAGGAAAAGTTGTTTTAGATAAAATAAACCATAAAATGAGGAATATTTAAGTAAAATCAGGTATCTGTGGCACAGTGGTAAAATTGTTGAGCATTGGAAGGTGGTGCACAATAATTCTTTTGAGAGCACTGACTTTTTCTTAATACTTCTTTACAATTTTTACACTTCAAAACTATTTTAATAAATAACAAATACAATAATAGATATTTAAATGCTCCAAGTAGAAAATATTATTTTTTTTTTAAACTGATAATAAAATTATGATTGATGAGGCCATATTAAAAACAACTTCAGCAAATAAAGTTCTATTAAATTGTTTTAGCTCTGAAGCATTTTCAGTTTTATATTGATTCAAAAACTTATATAATTAATTTTCAAATTTCAGGATGAAGTGCCTGAAAGCCTTAATATAGACACTTAGATTTCAATGCCTAATGGAAATATTATTCATAATTTTGGTTGTCATTATAAATTACAAAGAGAAGCTGAGTGTGAATATCAGAAAAATCATCTTCAAATTTCTAAGTGCAAATTATTAAGAATGCACTTACTACAGGAATAATTGAAAACTTTTTTATGACATGAATACATTACGCACTTACAGCAGTTGAGGCTGGCAATACAATTCAAGTTTTTTTTTTTCAGTTTATGATAATGGTTGTAGTTTCCTTTCACAAGAAGGATTCCGTTTCTTACAGAACAGGTTAGTACATCCTATGTACATGGTCCAAATCTATTATTGTGTCAATATAAAGGTTTTCAAAAACAATGCATACATTGTGCATCAGTCAGTACATCATCTGTCAGGTCAAAAAAAAAGACACCAGTCCATTGATTCAAACCAATAAAAATTGAATACCTAAATGAAAAACCTGCATATACAGAACCCTAAACCAACAGTGGAATCAAAGGAAAGCAAAAAAAAAAAAAACCTCTGGGACAAGGAAAACAATCTTTCCTGATCCCCTCAGGTACAGGTGTCAAACTCGCGGCCTTCCAGCTACAAGTCACATGAAGTATTGCAAGGCGGACAGTTACAAGCATGACTCCCACATGCAGAGACATAACGGGACTTGTAGTTCGGCAACAGCTGGAGTGCCACGAGTTTGACACCCCTGCAGGCAATTGAATATTTTCTAGATCAACAATTTATTGTGGTATTAAATCTCATCCTTTTAAAAAAAAAAAAAACAAAAAAAAACAAACAATCAACAGATCTGGAAAGAACTAGCTGCTAATAAATTCTACTGAACCTTTTCACTGTTTTTGTCATACATAAAAGCAGTAAAATTGCACCTCCATTGAGGCGCATGGAGAGAAAGGATGCTGAATCTCTTGGCTCCAGGTCTAAATAGGCTTTTCAAGGCTCTTCTTACTTACCTCACTCGCCAGAACAGTAGCTATGGGCAAACATAGCAGCAGTGAAGGTCGCCATCCCAGCAGCACCCAAAAGGGGGGTGAAATCATAAATTTTTTCACCTGTTCTGGCTCGGATACCAGGAACTCTTCAGTTCCAAGATCGAGCTGGCTGACTCCTCTGGCCACCATGCAACCTTTTAGGTGAGCACCAGGCACTGCACGCACTCCCAACAAAACTCAAAATGCAGCTCAGTCCATTCTAGAAGCCCTTCTCCAACCTCACAGGGCTCTAGAGAGGGATGGGACTTATGAGACCTATATTAAGGTGCTCCTGACTCTCCAGGACATTTAGGCCTATGTGAACAGGCAGGAGGCAGACTAGAGGATGTGGAGCAAATGGTTCATGAGCACCCTACACAGATCCAGCAACTGTTTTACAGTCTTGATGATCAAGAAAACAGAAGTCTCCATTACAATTTTAGCACCCGTGGTCTCCAAGAAATGGTGGAAACTAAAGATCTTGCATCTGTGGCTACTGCCATCTTAAACCAACTCCTGCAACAGCACAAAGACTCTCCTTTGGAACTCAACCACATCCATAGGGCACTGGGCCCCCAAAATCCTAAACCTGCATTCCCGAGATATGTCATCTGCAGGATCCATTTTTATAAAGTTAAGGCTGAAATAATTCATACAAGACACTCTCCTTTTCAAGGAAATGCCTGTTGTGCTCTTATCGGATCTATGCAAGCAGATTCTAGAAATGCGCAGGGATCTGAAATCCCTCACAGATGCCTTACAAGCCAAGCGGACTAAATACCAATAGGACTTCCCTTTCCAGCCTCACATGATGGAAAATCTGTGATCTTTTGCACTTGGATAGCATTCTATTCTGTTGGTCACACCATCATGGACTCATAATGTTTTTTCCCTTTTTTTTGAATTGCCAGTCGGGGTGGGTCGATCTTTGCACTATCCATGTTCCCCAAATTAGGGTTTTTCAGTGCCCTCACTTGCTCTGATTTATGCATTATGCAGTACTACCATTTTGTAGGCCTTCTTTGTTATATTTTGGGCCACTAGGAGGAGCTATTGCCCCATGATTTTCCTTTGTAGTTGTATTGTATTGTATACTTTCACAAAATGTGGTTTCACACTGTTGTGGGATATAAGGTAATGTTTCTCAACTCCAGTACTCAAGTACCCCCAACAGGTCATATTTCAGGCTTTCCATTATTTTGCACAGGTGATTTGATTAGTTTCACTGCCTTAGTAATTACCACAGCTGTTTCTTCTTCATCTGGAAATCCTGAAATCATAAACTGATACTTGAGGACTGGAGTTGAGAAATATTAATATAAGGTGTACTACTTGTTTACGCCACTCAGTGGCCCTCAATCACAATAATAATGCTAGGCTTGATGGCCTTTTGTTTCCCTTATCCTATCCTTTCCTTTCCTTTCCTTTCTCACACTCATCCTCCATTTCTCAGCTTTCTTTTTTCTCTGCTGGTGGACACAATGTTTCCCAGAATATTGATACCCACTTTTCCAATAAACAAGATAGGACAAGATTTCAGAAAATGCCCACCCAGACCGCAATACAGGCAACAGCCCTCCATCCTCCTAAAGGCCTCGGAAAGGCGAGTGAACTCCAGCTGCATGGGTTCACAGCCAGACACATAATCTCCAGGAGTAGGGATGAGCTTTGAGTTTGAGTCGAACGTAAGTTTGACTCGAACATTGGCTGTTTGCTCATTCACCACATGACAAACAAATAGGCTTCTTCGCGGGAACTTCAAATTCCTGCATTATCATGGACTCTCTGACTTCTAAATTCCAATAAATAAATCACTGGCTGGCAGGAGGAATTGAGCTCCCAACTCTTATCATTGTAAGACTACTACTACCACCTACCTACCACCTACTCCACTAAACTTGCTTACATTGAAAGCACTCTCCCAACCCTAACTTTTATCTCATTCACTGTGTGTAGGGGGAGATAGGAGTTAGTTAGTTAGGCAGGGAAAGTGTAGAGATTAACTGTATTTGACGGCGGCGTAGCTGGTAGAATACCAGACCTGCAATTGCAATGGTTGTGTGATTGAATCCCTTGGCCAAAGGGTGATTTATATGTGGAATATTATAATTAATAATACATTGCTAGCAGGGAGAGATATTTTTGCTTTTTAGTTTGTTGAGAGCAAAGCTAACCTGAGTTGCTATGTGTATATACAGTGCCTTGCGAAAGTATTCGGATACCTTGAGGACTGGAGTTGAGAAATATTAATATAAGGTGTACTACTTGTTTACGCCACTCAGTGGCCCTCAATCACAATAATAATGCTAGGCTTGATGGCCTTTTGTTTCCCTTATCCTATCCTTTCCTTTCCTTTCTCACACTCATCCTCCATTTCTCAGCTTTCTTTTTTCTCTGCTGGTGGACACAATGTTTCCCAGAATATTGATACCTACTTTTCCAATAAACATTTCTTATAGTGCCCTCCTTAGCTTTACAGGTATTCTCCCTCAACTGTAGGGGGTTTAATACTCCCGAAAAGAGGAGGCAAATTCTTTATCACTTTCACAAAAACAGAACCTAAATCCTATTACTTCAGGAGACAGAATAAATATTTTACCAACAGGTATCATAGCACCAATCCATCAGCCAGATCTAAGGGAGTATCCATTGTGTTCCACAATTCCTTCAATCCAGAGGTGTTTGACTCATGCATAGACCTTATAGGTTGATATGGTTTTTTGAAGTTGGAATACATGAAAACATTGTTCACCGTAGCTAATGTTTATTCTCCCAATCATGAGCAACTACGGTTCTTCTCTTCCATGACCGCTCTCTTGGAGTCTTTTAGTGCTGGCAACATGATCTTAGGGGGAGACCTCAATACACTACTGATCCTGGCACTGGACTCCTCCACGGGTAAGTCCTCCCTATCACCTACTGTACTAACCAAAATCCATTCTTACCCCTCCCAACTGACCTTGATAGATGTGTGGTGGGTGTTACAACCTACTGAGAGAGACTACCCATACATCTCCCAATTCCTCCTGGACTTTGACACTTCTTCTTCAATTGGTCTGCAGCCATGGTCTGACCACGCTATAGTACATCTACTTCTGGTTTGTCTGCCGAAGACCGCGGGGAAGGGGGGGCATACCAGGAGACTGAACAGATAACCTCTTAGAGGATCCTGCATCTACTCAAGCAATATATCAGGCTATCAGGGACTTTGCTCATGACCATATCAATGGCCAGACTCACCAGATGACCCAATGGAAAGCACATGCATTTTACAGGGGATTTTCATCCAGTGCAGCTCCAGATTCAAACATGAACGAAAAGCTGACATTCCCCATTTATTAGCTGTCATGCCTCCCATAGCTGAGCCTAATGTGTAAAGAGGTCACCCTGGGGATAGACGCAGGCTAACCTGAGTTGCAGAGTCTAAGCACCAACTGGTGTTCACCAGAGCTCCGGATGGTGGAGATGGACTTTGCCGCTTGTTAGCACAAGGTCGTGGTCAAATACCTCCTGATACTCCAGATATACAGTAGGCAACACTGAATCTGAGGAGGTACAGAGTACCTTAACTGACCCATGAATACAAACAGTGCCACGCCGTGGAGACAAGGAGAGAATCTCAACCGACTGTCAATCAAGGGTCATAATATGCTTCTGAAGCCAGAGGTACCCCAAAACTACAGAGTAGTGTAGGGATGATATAACCTGGAAACAGATAGACTCTCCTGTGAACAGCCCCTATCGCCATGTCAACCGGAACAGTCTCATGGGTAACTTGTGCCGGGTTGCAGAGGTCTACAATCACCTTGATAGCTAATGAAGAAATAAGGGACTGCAAGGGTATGGCATTTGCAGCAGCAAACATACTGTCAATAAAGTAACAGCCAGCATCGGAGTCTACTAGCACATGAGTAACCATGCCGTCCTCCCAGGGAAGGAAAACAGTGATTAGCGGTTTATCTTTACGGGTAACCGGGGACAAGGAAACTTCCCCTAAGATCCCCCAACAGGACCTTAGGCGTGAGCGTTTCTGGGACATGTGGGACAAGATTTCAGAAAATGCCCACCCAGACCGCAATACAGGCAACAGCCCTCCATCCTCCTAAAGGCCTCGGAAAGGTGAGTGAACTCCAGCTGCATGGGTTCACAGCCAGACACATCATCTCCAGGAGTAGGGATGAGCTTTGAGTTTGAGTCGAACGTAAGTTTGACTCGAACATTGGCTGTTTGCTCATTCACCACATGACAAACAAATAGGCTTCTTCGCGGGAACTTCAAATTCCTGCATTATCATGGACTCTCTGACTTCTAAATTCCAATAAATAAATCACTGGCTGGCAGGAGGAATTGAGCTCCCAACTCTTATCATTGTAAGACTACTACTACCACCTACCTACCACCTACTCCACTAAACTTGCTTACATTGAAAGCACTCTCCCAACCCTAACTTTTATCTCATTCACTGTGTGTAGGGGGAGATAGGAGTTAGTTAGTTAGGCAGGGAAAGTGTAGAGATTAACTGTATTTGACGGCGGCGTAGCTGGTAGAATACCAGACCTGCAATTGCAATGGTTGTGTGATTGAATCCCTTGGCCAAAGGGTGATTTATATGTGGAATATTATAATTAATAATACATTGCTAGCAGGGAGAGATATTTTTGCTTTTTAGTTTGTTGAGAGCAAAGCTAACCTGAGTTGCTATGTGTATATACAGTGCCTTGCGAAAGTATTCGGATACCTTGAGGACTGGAGTTGAGAAATATTAATATAAGGTGTACTACTTGTTTACGCCACTCAGTGGCCCTCAATCACAATAATAATGCTAGGCTTGATGGCCTTTTGTTTCCCTTATCCTATCCTTTCCTTTCCTTTCTCACACTCATCCTCCATTTCTCAGCTTTCTTTTTTCTCTGCTGGTGGACACAATGTTTCCCAGAATATTGATACCTACTTTTCCAATAAACATTTCTTATAGTGCCCTCCTTAGCTTTACAGGTATTCTCCCTCAACTGTAGGGGGTTTAATACTCCCGAAAAGAGGAGGCAAATTCTTTATCACTTTCACAAAAACAGAACCTAAATCCTATTACTTCAGGAGACAGAATAAATATTTTACCAACAGGTATCATAGCACCAATCCATCAGCCAGATCTAAGGGAGTATCCATTGTGTTCCACAATTCCTTCAATCCAGAGGTGTTTGACTCATGCATAGACCTTATAGGTTGATATGGTTTTTTGAAGTTGGAATACATGAAAACATTGTTCACCGTAGCTAATGTTTATTCTCCCAATCATGAGCAACTACGGTTCTTCTCTTCCATGACCGCTCTCTTGGAGTCTTTTAGTGCTGGCAACATGATCTTAGGGGGAGACCTCAATACACTACTGATCCTGGCACTGGACTCCTCCACGGGTAAGTCCTCCCTATCACCTACTGTACTAACCAAAATCCATTCTTACCCCTCCCAACTGACCTTGATAGATGTGTGGTGGGTGTTACAACCTACTGAGAGAGACTACCCATACATCTCCCAATTCCTCCTGGACTTTGACACTTCTTCTTCAATTGGTCTGCAGCCATGGTCTGACCACGCTATAGTACATCTACTTCTGGTTTGTCTGCCGAAGACCGCGGGGAAGGGGGGGCATACCAGGAGACTGAACAGATAACCTCTTAGAGGATCCTGCATCTACTCAAGCAATATATCAGGCTATCAGGGACTTTGCTCATGACCATATCAATGGCCAGACTCACCAGATGACCCAATGGAAAGCACATGCATTTTACAGGGGATTTTCATCCAGTGCAGCTCCAGATTCAAACATGAACGAAAAGCTGACATTCCCCATTTATTAGCTGTCATGCCTCCCATAGCTGAGCCTAATGTGTAAAGAGGTCACCCTGGGGATAGACGCAGGCTAACCTGAGTTGCAGAGTCTAAGCACCAACTGGTGTTCACCAGAGCTCCGGATGGTGGAGATGGACTTTGCCGCTTGTTAGCACAAGGTCGTGGTCAAATACCTCCTGATACTCCAGATATACAGTAGGCAACACTGAATCTGAGGAGGTACAGAGTACCTTAACTGACCCATGAATACAAACAGTGCCACGCCGTGGAGACAAGGAGAGAATCTCAACCGACTGTCAATCAAGGGTCATAATATGCTTCTGAAGCCAGAGGTACCCCAAAACTACAGAGTAGTGTAGGGATGATATAACCTGGAAACAGATAGACTCTCCTGTGAACAGCCCCTATCGCCATGTCAACCGGAACAGTCTCATGGGTAACTTGTGCCGGGTTGCAGAGGTCTACAATCACCTTGATAGCTAATGAAGAAATAAGGGACTGCAAGGGTATGGCATTTGCAGCAGCAAACATACTGTCAATAAAGTAACAGCCAGCATCGGAGTCTACTAGCACATGAGTAACCATGCCGTCCTCCCAGGGAAGGAAAACAGTGATTAGCGGTTTATCTTTACGGGTAACCGGGGACAAGGAAACTTCCCCTAAGATCCCCCAACAGGACCTTAGGCGTGAGCGTTTCTGGGACATGTGGGACAAGATTTCAGAAAATGCCCACCCAGACCGCAATACAGGCAACAGCCCTCCATCCTCCTAAAGGCCTCGGAAAGGCGAGTGAACTCCAGCTGCATGGGTTCACAGCCAGACACATCATCTCCAGGAGTAGGGATGAGCTTTGAGTTTGAGTCGAACGTAAGTTTGACTCGAACATTGGCTGTTTGCTCATTCACCACATGACAAACAAATAGGCTTCTTCGCGGGAACTTCAAATTCCTGCATTATCATGGACTCTCTGACTTCTAAATTCCAATAAATAAATCACTGGCTGGCAGGAGGAATTGAGCTCCCAGCTCTTATCATTGTAAGACTACTACTACCACCTACCTACCACCTACTCCACTAAACTTGCTTACATTGAAAGCACTCTCCCAACCCTAACTTTTATCTCATTCACTGTGTGTAGGGGGAGATAGGAGTTAGTTAGTTAGGCAGGGAAAGTGTAGAGATTAACCGTATTTGACGGCGGCGTAGCTGGTAGAATACCAGACCTGCAATTGCAATGGTTGTGTGATTGAATCCCTTGGCCAACGGGTGATTTATATGTGGAATATTATAATTAATAATACATTGCTAGCAGGGAGAGATATTTTTGCTTTTTAGTTTGTTGAGATCAAAGCTAACCTGAGTTGCTATGTGTATATACAGTGCCTTGCGAAAGTATTCGGCCCCCTTGAACTTTTTGACCTTTTGCCACATTTCAGGTTTCAAACATAAAGATATAAAACTGTAATTTTTTGTGAAAAATCGACAACAAGTGGGACACAATCATGAAGTGGAACGAAATGTATTGGATATTTCAAACTTTTTTAACCACTTAAGCCCCGGAAGATTTTACCCCCTTCCTGACCAGGCCCTATTTTGCGATTCGGCACTGCGTGATTAACGGACAATTGCGCGGTCGTACGACGCTGTACCTAAACAAATTTGACGTCCTTTTTTTGACACAAATAGAGCTTTCTTTTGGTGGTATTTGATCACCTGTGCGATTTTTTGATCATGCGCTATAAATAAAAAAAAGAGCGACAATTTTGCAAAAATAACAATATTTTTCAAATTTTTTTATATGAAATCCCCCCCCCCAAAAAATGTAAAAATCAAAAATTTTTAACATTTTTGGCCAATTTGTTTTCTGCTACATATGTTTGGTAAAAAAAATTGCAAAAAGCGTATTTTGATTGGTTTGCGCAAAAGTTATTGCGTTTACTAACTAAGGGAAAGATTTTTGTTGTTTTTTTTAACGAGTAATGTCGGCGATCTGCGATTTTGCGGGACTGTGACATTGCAGCAGACAGATCTGACCCTTGACTGACATTTTTGACACTTTTGGGGGTACCAGTGACATTACTACAGTAATCAGTGCTATACATATGCACTGTTACTGTAAAAATGACACTGGCAGGGAAGGGGTTAACTTTATTGGGGAAGAAGGGGTTAAGTGTGTCCCTAGGGGTGTGCTTCTAACTGTGCAGGGATGTGGCTTTACATGTAACAGCAGTGATCAACGGTCCTACCTAGCAGGACCGTTAGATCACTCCTGTTACACAGGGAAGAATGACAGGCGGCTTTGTTTACATTAGCCGCCTGCCTTTCTCCCCTCACAGCGGACGATCGCGAGTGACCGGCGGACATCGGGTCCGCCAGTCACACGCGCGGACTTGTTAGGGAACGAGCCGGAGCAGGAGTGCACCACCAGGGGCGCGCGCCCACCCGCTATTGGCTCACAGGCTAGTGACGTACCCATATGTCACTTTGCCTGGCCGGGGCTGACCGCCGCAGTATATGTTCTTGCGGCGGTCAGCAAGTGGTTAACAAATAAAAAACTGAAAAATTGGGCGTGCAAAATTATTCAGCCCCCTTAAGTTAATACTTTGTAGCGCCACCTTTTGCTGCGATTACAGCTGTAAGTCGCTTGGGGTATGTCTCTTATCAGTTTTGCACATCGAGAGACTGAAATTTTTGCCCATTCCTCCTTGCAAAACAGCTCGAGCTCAGTGAGGTTGGATGGAGAGCGTTTGTGAACAGCAGTTTTCAGTTCTTTCCACAGATTCTTGATTGGATTCAGGTCTGGACTTTGACTCGGCCATTCTAACACCTGGATATGTTTATTTGTGAACCATTCCATTGTAGATTTTGTTTTATGTTTTGGATCATTGTCTTGATGGAAGACAAATCTCTGGCCCAGTCTCAGGTCTTTTGCAGACTCCATCAGGTTTTCTTCCAGAATGGTCCTGTATTTGGCTTCATCCATCTTCCCATCAACTTTAACCATCTTCCTTGTCCCTGCTGAAGAAAAGCAGGCCCAAACCATGATGCTGCCACCACCATGTTTGACAGTGGGGATGGTGTGTTCAGGGTGATGAGCTGTGTTGCTTTTACGCCAAACATAACGTTTTGCATTGTTGCCAAAAAGTTTGATTTTGGTTTCATCTGACCAGAGCACCTTCTTCCACATGTTTGGTGTGTCTCCCAGGTGGCTTGTGGCAAACTTTAAACAACACTTTTTATGGATATCTTAAAGATATGGCTTTCTTCTTCTTCTTGGTACTCTTCCATAAAGGCCAGATTTGTGCAGTATACGACTGATTGTTGTCCTATGGACAGAGTCTCCCACCTCAGCTGTAGATCTCTGCAGTTCATCCAGAGTGATCATGGGCCTCTTGGCTGCATCTCTGATCAGTCTTCTCCTTGTATGAGCAGAACGTTTAGAGGGACGGCCGGGTCTTCGTAGATTTGCAGTGGTCTGATACTCCTTCCATTTCAATATTATCACTTGCACAGTGCTCCTTGGGATGTTTAATGCTTGGGGAATCTTTTGTATCCAAATCCGGCTTTCAACTTCTCCACAACAGTATCTCGGACCTGCCTGGTGTGTTCCTTGTTCTTTATGATGCTCTCTGAGCTTTAAAGGGACCTCTGAAACTATCACAGTTCAGGTGCATTTATACAGAGACTTGATTACACACAGGTGGATTCTATTTATCATCATTAGTCATTTAGATCAACATTGGATCATTCAGAGATCCTCACTAAACTTCTGGAGAGAGTTTGCTGCACTGAATGCACTGAACTTTGCACTGAACTGCAAAGGGGCTGAATAATTTTGCACGCCCAATTTTTCAGTTTTTTATTTGTTAACAAAGTTTGAAATATCCAATAAATTTCGTTCCACTTCATGATTATGTCCCACTTGTTGTTGATTCTTCACAAAAAATTACAGTTTTATATCTTTATGTTTGAAGCCTGAAATGTGGCAAAAGGTCGAAAAGTTCAAGGGGGCCGAATACTTTTGCAAGGCACTGTATATATATATATATATATATATATAGGCACTTCAATTTATATCAGTTTATGTCAGTATTGCTGAAGAAAATGGCGTGGGGTCCCCCCCCAGTCCATACCAGGCCCCTTGGGTCTGGTATGGATTTTAAGGGGAACCCTGTGCCAAAATTTATTAAAAAAAAATCGGCATGGGGTTCCCCCTAAAATCCATACCAGATCCTTACCTGAGCACACAGCCTAGCTGGCCAGGGTGGGGGTGGGGGCAAACGAGGCCCCCCCCCCTCCTGAACCATACCAGGCCACATGCCCTCAACATGGAAGGGTGGGTGCTTTGGGGCGGGGGGGTTCTGCCCCCCCACCCCAAAACACCATGCCCCCATGTTGATGGGGACAGGGGTCTCTTACCCACAACCCTGGACTGTGGGGGTCTGCGGGGGGAGGCTTATCAGAATCTGGATGCCCCCTTTGACAAGGGGACCCCCAGATCCCCCCATGTGAATGGATATTGGGTACTGTTAAAGAAATTATGAATGTTTCATAATTATTTATATGTTTTATAAATCATTTATGCCTATAAATGTATATACATATGCTTAAATAAGTAGTTTTTAGAATTGCAAGTCAATCACATGTATTTTTACCATATCCTGCTAACAATGGCTTACTGTACTGCATGACGTAGTCATATCCTGCTCATATGTCTTGTAAATCCAGGAAATGGATCATGTGTCTAATGAATAAGTGACAGTGTACTATATATATATATATATATATATATATATATATAAAATAAGCTATTGTTCAACCCCCCTTCAGGATATAATAAAAGCCTGTATATAGGCCGACCAATAATTGACCAGAAGGGGAGGGTTTCATTTCAGGCAGGATGTTTTAACTGTATATAAATGTGCCAGCTAGCATTAAGAATCCATACAAGTGTCAGATATGAAGCCAACTAGGCTAGCTACTGTGTATGGAGCCCTATACCACGGGTCACAGGCGGCTAGAACCGGTGGGTGAATATCTGACAATCTCCTGTACTTGTCTCCTCGTATACGAGAAATAAATCTTTCCTTGTATCAGCTTGTGGTCTAAGGTGATTTCCCTGACAGGTACATGGCACCCCTACCCATTCACCAAAAAAGTGTGCAAAAAAAAAAATAATGACAAAAGCCAGTTTTGGAAAAGTCTTTTGTTAAAAAAATAAAAAACACTGTCCCCACCGAGGATCAGTCGCCCGGCAGCCCAAAAAATAGAAAAAAAAAAAGAAGAAGAAGCTCTTGCTTCTCCAGACGCTTCCACGAAATGAGCTGTTTTGATTTTGACAGCTCTTTTATAGTGACCTGACGTCACAAGCCATCCCACAATGCACTTCTCAAGTGCAGTGAATAAATTACTGATGTTAGTAATTTATTCACTGCACCTAAAGCAATGGATTATGGGGCTACGTCAGAGCCCTATAAAAGAGCTGTCAAACTCAGATAGAAGCTAGTTAGCCAGAGAGAGGCTAAGGTTAATCAGCTGGCTCAGTGGCTTAGCTGGCAGAGTAAAGGACTTGCAAATGAAGCCTGTGTGTTTGAATCCCCAGGCCAGCGGGTGATTAATATTAATTATGGATTTTAATTAAAACCTATTAATTGTCCCGCCCCTTCTGAAGTGACATCAGTAATTTATTTACTGCACCTGAGCAATGGATTATAGGGACTGGTGATGTCAGAGCCCTATAAAAGAGCTGTCAATCTCAGATAGAGAATTGTTAGGCAGAGAGAGTCTTAAGCTATTCAGCTGCCTCGGTAGTGTAGCTGTTAGAATGACAGGCTAGTTAGTGAGAGACTGTGGGTTTGAATCTTTGGCCCAGCGGGTGATTAGTAGTCACTTACATTTATGCCTTTAAAATGAGGATTTTAAAGGCATTTTCATATTTATATTTATATTTGTGTTCGTATGTTCGCTAGCTAGATGTTTGAGATGTTCTGGTGCGAACCAACATGGGGGGTGTTCGGCTCATCACTATCCAGGAGGCGTGGGAGGTGAGGGAGGAATGGGCAGGAAAGAAAACGCAGGAGCCAATCTGGTAGGAGGCCTACTGAGGCGCTCCTTAAACGATGGTCTCTCCCTTAGCTTGGTGTCAATCAAGATCAGGAAGGAAACAAGAGCCTCAAGATTGCCAGGGAGATCCTTGGCTGCTATCTCGTACTTCAAAGTATCGGAGAGGCCATGAGAGAAGGCCACCACCAGGGCCTCATTATTCCAGCCCATCTCTGCTGCCAGGGTATGAAATTCAATGGCCTACTCGGCTATAGTTTGCATACCTTGGAAGGACAGAAGCAGCTTAACAGCAGTGGCAGAGCAAGCAGGCACATAGAATACCCTGCGGAAGGAAGCAACAATACTCGGGTAATCGAGTATCTCGGATTTGTTGTTCTCCCATAAGAGATTGTTGCCAAGCCAAGCCAAGGCCTTATCTGAAAGCAACAAGATTAGGAAGCCTACCTTGGACCTGTCAGAGGGAAATGCCTGAGGAACCATCTCAAATGAAATGCCTACCTGCATCAGGAAACCACAACAGTGACTTGGATCACCCCCAAAGCACTGCGGAAGGGGGGGCTGAACCAGTAATCCCTCTGGTAACAGTGATTCTAGGTGCGGGAACAGAAGCGGCAACAGAAGCAGCAGCAGGAGGAACCACAAGCCTAGCAGCACCTGGGGTGAGGTGAACAGTACATTCAAGCAACGTCTGCAATGCCTGAGCAAACTGACCCAAAAGGTGATCTTTTTGATCATGCCTGGACACCAGCAGGGGGAGCGTAGGTTGTACCTTCATCAGGATTCATGGCTCGTGTGTGCTGTCATGCCTCCCGTAGCTGAGCCTAACGTGTAAAGGGGTCACCGTGGTGGTAGACGCAGGCTAATCTGAGGTGCGGAATCTAAGCACCAACCGGTGTTTACCAGAGCTTCTGATGGTGGAGATGGACTTCGCTGCTTGTTGGCACCAGGTCGCAGTCCTCAGGGTCGCCCCACCATGAGGTGAGCGAGTTCGGATCCGGGTGCGGAGGAACCGATAGGGATTAGACGGAAGCATAGTCACAGAAAGTCGTCAGTCAATGAGAATCGAGAGCCAGGAAGGGCATCAGCCAAAAGGGAATTTGAGAGCCAGGACGGTTATCAGCTTAAAGCCAGGTCATGCATGGATGAACACAGAAAACAGAAAATAGCAAGCAGAGATGCACCTTGAAGCACAAACACACAAGCAGAGAACTGCAAGCCAGCAGGTGATATATATACTGTGTGCAACCTCATCACTAAGTGATGCCCAGGAATGAGCAGGGAGTGATGAAGCAATCAGAGCCTACAAAAGGCAGCAGTCAGCACATGTCCAAGATGGCTGCAGACAGGAAGGCAAAGTAAGACCTTGACATTAACTCTGATTAGAGTTCAGCCGAACACCTTCTGTTCGGTTCACACCAGAACTCCTGCACATGTTAAAAGTTGGGACCAGAGCCGCAAACTCTGTTAAAGTCTATGGGACCCAAACTTGAAAAATCAAAAGTCCCCATTTTGAAGGCTTATATGCAAGGTATTGCCCATAAAAAAAATGGGGGCTTGGGTACTGCTCTGCGGGACATGTATAATTTTTATTTTTTGTTTCATTCGTTTTTATTGAAAGTAATCAGTAAGAATACAGCATTACAGTGATATGCAACAGAACAAGAGTTTAGACTTACAAACATTCACCCCAAAGGGGTTTACAAAGATGCAAATGGTGTTTCCACACAGTGTAATTAGCAGGGTAATTTGGGGAGGATGAAGAAAGGAGAAAGAAGAGAGCTAAAGATAAGTTGCTGATAGGAGAAAGATAGGTGAAGATAGGCGAAGAAAGAACAGAGAACGGAAGAATGAAAGAACAAATGAACAAAATGAACGAAAGAATGGTCATTGATAACCTGATATAACAGATTAATCTATCAGTATACACAAAGTTGCTTGCTAGTTTATAGGCATAGTATTAACCACTTAAGCCCCGGAGGATTTGGCTGCTAAACGACCAGAGGGTATTTTGCGATTCGGCACTGCGTGACTTTAATGGACAATTGCGCGGTCGTGCGACGCTGTACCTAAACTAATTTGGCGTCCTTTTTTTCCCACAAACAGAGCTTTCTTTTGGCGGTATTTGATCACCTGTGCGATTTTTTGATCACGCGCTATAAACAAAAAAAGAGCGTAAATTTTGCAAAAATAGCAATATTTTTCCCTTTTTTTTATATGAAATTCCCCCCAAAAAAAATGTAAAAATCTAATTTTTTTAATATTTTCGGCCAATTTGTTTTATGCTACCTATGTTTGGTAAAAAAAATCGCAAAAAGCGTATTTTGATTGGTTTGCGCAAAAGTTATTGCGTTTACTAACAAAGGGAAAGATTTTTGTCATTTTTGTTTTTTTTTTTAACGCGTAATGGCGGCGATCTGCGATTTTTTTTGCGGTACTGCGACATTGCGGAGGAAAGATCGGACCCTTGACTGACATTTTTGACACTTTTGGGGTTACCAGTGACATTTCTACAGTAATCAGTGCTATATATATGCACTGTTACTGTAAAAATACACTGGTAGTGAAGGGGTTAACTTTATTTGAGAGGGAGGGGCTGTGTGTGTCCCTAGGGGCGTGATTCTAACTGTGATTGGCTGTGGCTTCAACTGTATGCAGAGTGATCAATGGATCTACATAGTAGATCCATGTGATCATCTCTCATACAGAGAGGAGAATGACAGGCAGCTTGTTTACACAAGCTGCCTGACTTTCTCCCTCTCCCCCGCCGATCGCAGAGTGGCCGGCGGCGATCGGGTCCGCCGGTCACACGCGCGGGGGGGTCCGTGACCACGCGGGAGCGGGAGCGCGCCTCCGGCGGCGCGCGCTCGCTCCCTAAACCCTCACAGGCGAGCGACGTAGACCTACGTCACTTTGCCTGTGAGGGGCTGACCGCCGCCGTAGATAGTCGTGCGGCGGTCGGCAAGTGGTTAATGATTCATACTCTAAATAGTCCATAAACTCCAGTGGTGATCAAATGAACATTTACCCCCACATTTGTGTTCCAACAAGCTTTCATAAGAATGATTCACTTTCACCATAGCAAGAACCTCCGAAACATTGGGTGCTGCATTTGACTTCCATTGCCTAGTTATTAGCCCTCTAGAAGCTAGTAGAATATGGGTTACAATCTTACGGCAATCATATGGAAATTTCTCAATTCCCAAGTTAAGTTTCTGTTATGTCAGAAATTATACAAAATATTTTATTCCAGAAGCTGGTTAAATGCCTACAAGACCAGAAGATATGCATCGGATGGCCCACGGTTCCACACTAGGGATGATCGAACTTTTGAAAATTTTGGTTCGACCAGAACACCCGAATTTCCTGAAAGTTCGGTTCGGATTTCAGAACCCCATTGAAATCAATGGGACCCGAACTTCTGGAATCAAAAAACACAATTTTGAAGCCCTAAAACCCAATAAATGCCCCTAAAAAGTGCCTAGGGTTCTGGGTCATGCCCCAGGGACTATTAATCACACAAAAAAAAGTTCTTAAAAATTGTCATTTTTGATAGAGAGCCAATTATTGAAAAAATTATTGGAAAAAAAAAAAAAGAGATTTCTTTGGATTTAGTGTCTGGCGGGTCTAAAAAGTGTACCTGTGAAGTTTCAGCTCTGTAGCATGTCCAGAACCAGAAAAAAAAGTTAGTTTGTATTAGAATTAATATAGAACAGGGATATGGCTCCGCTATTTTCACACCTTGCCGGTTTTGTAGCAAGCATTTTTTTGGGCATTTTTTGGGGGTTATTGGAGGCAGGCATAACATCAGAACTTCTGTGTAGGGGTATATATACACACACACTTATATGTATATATACACATACACATATATAGGTGTGAAAGTAGCAGAACACTATACTTGCGCTAATGAAATAATTAACACCCATATGGCTTCTCTGCTATCACACCTATATGTGTGTATGTGTATAAATACATATAAGTGTGTGTGTATATATACCCCTATACAGAAGTTCAGATGTTTTGCCTGCCTCCAAAGACCCACAAAAAATGCCCAAAAAAAACTCCTGCAATAAGACACCTGGGCGTTTTTTTTGGCGCAGGCGTTTTTTTGGGCATTTTTTGGGGGTCTTTGGAGGCAGGCAAAACATCTGAACTTCTGTATAGGGGTATATACACACACACACACTTATATGTATTTATACACATACACACATATAGGTGTGAAAGGAGCGGAGAAATATGCCTGTTAATTATTTCATTAGCGCAAGCATAGTGTTCTGCTACTTTCACACCTATATATGTGTATGTGTATATATACAGACATGTGTGTGTGTATATATACCCATACACAGAAGTTCAGATGTCATGCCTGACTCCAAACATGTCCTCAAAAAAGCCCTATAAATGCCTGCAGCAAAAAGTAGGGTGACAGGCGAGAAGCCATATCGCTGTTCTATAAGTGACCTAAGAGAAAAGATCTTTTCTCTATAGCGGTCACCCTGACATGGAAGGGTTTGGTCACCTTGCCATAGCAGTCAGAGTCAGTTAACCCTACACTACACTACGGTCACCCTGGCACTTAACACTTTCCCTACAGAAACTAGATTATTAAAGCTAACTAAAGTGGTAAATAGCACCCTAACTACACTAGATATGCCTTTCCTCACACTAATAATTGCTAAATGACACTTTGAAGCAGAAGTAACAAAACTGCTTCCACTCTCTTCCACAGCCCTGTATTACAACGCTAGGAATTTGGCGGGGCTATCTTATATACTGGGGGGCGTATTCACTAATGATTGGCCTCTGGACCCCCTAGTCACTCCAATCACATTCCTAGCATTCTCCTGCCCCCTCAATTGGCTTTTACTGATGGTTCTGGTCCAATCACAGGCTTTTAAAGCCCATTTCCTGTCCCATTGCATTTTGGTCGGTTCTGGTTGCCGAATTATGAACTTTTTCAGCAAAAAGTTCTGAATTTGGCCGAATTTCGAACACCCAATGTTCGGGTCGAACCGATGGTCGACCCAAACCATTCGATCAACCCTATTCCACACCCCCTCCAGCACAAAGGGGATTGGGACAGGAGGAATTTAGACATTCTGTAGGGGGTCAAGTACCATCTCAAATCTATTTTTTGGGACAATTTACAATAGTTAGTGCACTTGGAAGCCTGGAAAACTGATTTGAATGCATGTTGCCATTGTTCATTGGAGAAGACAACTCCCAACTCCTCCTCCCACTTTAACCACTTAAGGACCACCCGTCGCAGTTATACTGCGGCAGGCAGCCCCTCCTGAGCAAACCGAAGTAGGTTTACGTCGGTTGCGCGCCTGCAGCTAGGGGGCGAGCCCCCGCCCCCACTCGGCAGTGGGGACTCCGATGCATGGGGCAGGTGGCTCCGATTGCCACCTAACACCCGCGATCATTCCCCGCTGAGAGAGAAGGATGGGCAGCTGTTGTAAACACAGCTAACCATTCTTCTCTCTGGAATGATCACAGAGCGCCTGTGATCCTTCTATATAGGAACACAGGTCTCTGATATCATTTCACAAGCCCCGCCCCTTACAGTTAGAATCACTCCCCTAGGCTCATATTTAACCCCTTGATCACCCACTAGGTTAACCCCTTCCCTGCCAGTGTCATTATTAAAGTAGCAGTGCATATTTTTAGCACTGATTACTGTAGTAATGTCACTGGTCCCCCCAAAAGTGTCAAAAATGTCAGTTAGGGGTTCGATCTTTCTGTCGCAATGTCGCAATGTCGCAGTCTCGCTAAAAATCGCAGATCACCCCCCATTACTAGTAAAAAAAAACAATAAAAATTACATAAATCTTTCCCGTAGTTTGGAGATGCGATAACTTTTGCCCAAACAAATCAAAATATGTTTATTGCGATTTTTTTTTTTACCAAAAATAAGTACCAGAAAACAAATTGACATAAAATGTTAAAAAATTTGATTTTTAATTTTTTTTTTTGGGAATGTTATATAGCAGAATGTGAAAAATATTGTTGTTGTTTTTTTTTCAGAATTGTCGCTATTTTTTTGTTCATAGAGCAAAAAATTGCAGAGGTGATCATAAACCACCAAAAGAAAGCTCTATTTGTGGGAAAAAAAGGAAATCAATTGTATTTAGATACAGCGTCGCACGACCATGCAATTGTTCGTTAAATGTAAAGTAACGCAGTGGCGATTCACAAAAAATGGCCTGGTCATTAAGGGGGCAAATCCTTCCGGTCCAGAAGTGATTAAATAAGGGGTGGATTTTTTAAAAAGTAAATTTGTTTTGTAAGATATAGAATAGGAAAGTACCTTTTACTGAGGGTGTGGGGTTGAGTAGAAATGACCATCCTTGTTTAGGTACCACTATTATTGGAGAGGCAAGTGATTTAATGAAGTGGGATATTTGGAGATATAGGTACTGGTCCGTAGGGAGGACAGAGAATTCCTGCTGAAGTTGTGAAAAGGGTTTCAGGGATGTTCTGGTGAGGATAGAGTCGAGAGATGAAATTCCCCTGGCAACAGATCTCCGAAGAGATACTGTATATTGGGGACCATAGCTTCAATAGTGGCTAATGGGATGGGTATATGCGTTGTTTGCTCCACTGGAAGGGTTGAAGAGATAAACGCTCTCCACGCTAGTAGAGATGCTTGAATGGTCAGAGGAAAAGCTTTTAGGGAGAGGGTCCACCACACATCTACCATTAAAAGTGGGGAGATAGGGGAGAGAGCATCCTCCATATCGCTTCATATTGTATGTCGTGACGGGAAAACTCAATTTCTAAGCTGTGCCAGGTGGGATGCTAGAAGATGCTCGGAGGTCTATCATGCCCATACCTCCTGCTGATCTATGTTTAATAAGTAGGCAATGGGAGCTTCTAGGCTTCATGTTCTTCCACACAAATTTTTTAAGCAATGTGTTAAGGGTCAGTAAGTGTTTGCGTGGTATGGGAATGGGTAGAGTCCGAAAGAGGTAGAGAATTTGTGGTAGCAACAGCATCTTAAAGGAAGCAAGGTGCCCCTACCATGTTAATTCAGTCTTTGAGATGCATGAGCATTATTTAGCTATTTTGTCTATGAGAGGAGGGTACTTAGCCTCTATCATTTGGGATGTTTTGGGCATCAGATGTATTCCCAGACAGGGGATGCCACCTGAGCTCCAGGTATATGTGTAGGTATCTTGAATGTTTTTTTTTTTTTTTTAAGAGTGGGGTCTTTTCCAAGTCTAGAATGAGAGATTTGGTAAAGTTTACCTTGTAGTAGGCCAAGGCAATAAATATGCTAAGGATTTTATGAGTTGCTTGAATGGATGTTTCAGTATCAGTTAGGAAGATAATTACATAGTCTGCGAAAAAATTCAGTGTATGGTGGGAGTGTATGGTGGGTATGGTGAAATTTGAATCCTTAGATGCATGGAGATCTTATAGCCTCGGCCAAAGGTTCAATTAATAGGTTAAAAATTGAAGGGGGTAGTGGACAGCCCTGCCTAGTACCATTTGAGATCGGGAAAGGCTGGGATAGCATATTAGATGTATATACACTTGCCGAGTGAGAGGAGTATAGTGAAGATATAGCTGACATTATAGGTCCCACAAAGCCAAACCTCGCCAATGTCTTTTTCATACAATGCCAATGGATTTGTTTGAACTCCTTATCCGCACCCAAAGAGAGCAATAGAGAAGGCACCCGACCAGAGCCAGCACTCTCAATCACATCAAGAACCCTCCTTGTGGCATCAGAGGCCTGTTGCTCTGATATAAAGCCCGACTGGTCAGGTTTAAGCAGATCTGGTAGGATAGGTGTCAGTCTATGTGCAATTATTTTTGCATACAACTTGACATCCATGTTTAGTAACGATATCGGCCGAAAGTTGGCAGAGATGTAGGTTCTTTGCCTGGCTTCGGCAGCGTCACTATATATGCTTGTAACATTTCTGTAGGGAAGGAGGCAGAGGACATCGCAGCCGAGAACACCTGGGTGAGGTTGGGGCTCAAGATAAGAGTAAAATTGCTTGTAGTATGCATTCGGTAAGCCATCTGGACCTGGGGATTTCCCTATTGGGAGAGAGTTTATGGCTTTAGTTATTTCTTGAGGTGTGATAGGGGCATTGAGTGTTTGTAGTTGAGTGCTTGTTAGAGTGGGTAGCTGGAGGGATGTAAGAAAATCATATATATGTGAATCTAGAGGTTGAGGTGTATCAGGGTCATTCTTCAGATTATATAAGGAACTGTAGTATTGGGCAAAAGATTCAGCTATTTCTTTTGGGTTAACAATCTTTTTATTTGATTTTGAGTCAAGCAAATATGCTATTTTGGTTTGGGCTTTTCTAACCTTTAATCTATTAGCCAAGAATTTGCCTGCCTTGTTTCCAGAGGAGTAGTATGATAATTTGAGGTTCCTAAAATGTTTATCACTTTGTTCTATCAGCAGTGTTCTAAGATTCAAGCATAGTTTGTAAAGAGTTTGGGACATGGTTTGGGTAGGGTTGAGTTTGTTTATAGACTCCTGAGTTCGTATTTCACCGAGAAGCTGGTCAAGCTGTGATGCCGTCTGCCGTTTAATGCGTGAGCACAGTTAAAAAAGAATACCCCATATAAAGTCCTTATGGGCACACCACACAGTAGTTGGATTTGAGACAGACTGTGAATTAGTAGGAAAATACTCACTGAGATGCTTGGCTATGGTCTCTGCATGCTGAGGGGAGTAGAGCACCTGAGTGTTGACTCTCCATACATAGGAAAGCTTGGGAGCATGGTCCTCCTGGTCCTGAATTGTGAGTGAAATTTGTGCTTGGTCAGACCACAAAATGTCATGTACTGTATATCCGAGGAAGAAGACACCTGGAGTAAAACCTTGTCCACCAGAATCATGTCAATCCTTGAGTATGTGTTGTGATGGGATAAATGGAAGATATACTCACTTTCCTCAGCATGCCGACACCTCCATATGTCATAGACATCCTCCAAATTGAATAAAGGTTGTAATGTGCAGAGAGTGCGTTTTAATTTAGAGGATGTGTCCAACTGTGGATTAGCGGTAAGAATAAAGTCTACATATATCACGGTAGAAAAAAAGAGATCAAGCACCCAGACACTCAATGGTTAAATCGTCAAACAGGAAAGGGAAGCCCACAGCAAACTGCCGCTAATCCACTGCAGGTGTACCACATGAAAATTAAAGTTCTAAATGATCAGCGTACATTTGTATCCCTCTCCCATTGTCCAAAACACTTATTCATTGTATAGAAGGTGCTGATATATAAAAATCTGAGGTCTTAGTTCATATTCACATAAACATCATGACAAAAATATGAAAATGTATAAAAAATGTATACAATTTTTTTTAAAAAAGTTTTGTGCAATATGTGCTGTGCAGGAAAAAAAAATAAATATATAAAATCTCAAATGCGGTATATGCTGTGCAAAACAAAAAAGCAAGTGCAAGTTGTGGAGTATCACATGAAAGATATATAAAATATTTTTTAAAATGTATATATGTGAATTATTCTTTTTATAAAACAATGTTTTACCTTGTTGAAAATATGATAAAAATATATAAAGTTGGGTCCATGCATAAATAAAATACCAAAAATAATTAATTTGTGAAGAAAACAAAAAATATACTGGAAAACAGTCAGTGGTTAAAGTCCCAAAAGTGCAAGAAGTGCCAGAATAAATATGTGATTTATTTTCTGTGTCAATTCATGCAAGACGCTAATGTGCTCCTTCCATCGTATCCCCCAAACTGACTCACCGGATAAAAAAACTGGTCAAATTATAAACAAGCAATCACGCTTCTAAAAAGTGTTAATATCTTCCCCAAGTTCATCTTCCTACTCTGTCCTTAGATGTTGCAATCTCAGGGATATATCAGGTAGGGTTTAGGAAAAGAGAAGGAAGGATCCCATAGCGTAATTCCATAAAATATCAATGTTTTATTTATTTAATTTGCATGAATTGACACAGAAGATACAGCATCGAGTGAATCACATATTTATTCTGGCACTTCTTGCACTTTTGGGACTTTAACCACTGACTGTTTTCCAGTAAATTTTTTGTTTTCTTCACAAATATTGCAGCACATATTGCACAAAATTTTTTTAAAAACATTTTTTATATACTTTTTATACATTTTTGCCATGATGTTTATGTGAATATGAACTGAGACCTTAGATTGTTGTATATAAGCACCTTCTGTATATTTTTGGTCAATGGGCGAGGGATGCAAATGTGCGCCAATCATTTAGAACTTGCATATTACGGTAGAGCCAGACTTGATTTTTGAAACTTTGAGAAAAAGTTTTTTCCAAAAATGCATTTGATACGAATTTGGGGGCATAGGCATTAACTATGGTAAATGGACTATTGTTAATCTCACATTTGAGAATGAGATATCTTCCAGCAGGATCGCATATGGATTGTGTTAATGAGAAGGCCACTGAGTTTTTGATTGCTATGAGTACTCACTTGCGCTTTTGTAGTGCAGATGCCTTGAAAATATGAGGCAAGTTCTTATGCGATATGTTGGGAGTGGACGAGGCCCGAAAATGCATTTCCTGGACATACAGTAAGTCGCATCTTAGTTTGGCAGCTTCTTGCCACAACGCTGCTCACTTCACATGATGGTTTAACCCGCGAGCATTAAAGGACACTATTTTGAGTACCACAGGGAAAGGGTGTGTATCAAGATAGTGATTACCTTAATGAAACAATGGGAGGTGTAGCATACCATGACCGATGGAGATATGTCCTAAACTGGAGGATACGCAGCAAGCTATCCTGTCCTTAAGGCTGGTTGGATAGAGAAGGTTTCCTCAGTAGACCTAGAGTTGATCAAGTAAGACAGAGAATAAAACAACAACAAAACTGCAGCGAGGGGAGAGAACATAGTAAAAACAGTCAATAAAAAAGTGAACGGTTTAAAAAGGAACCTGATTGCAGTCATACTGCACAATTCTTTTTGAGGGGGAAGCTTGTGGAACAGGTCCTGACCTATAGGAGATATAATTAGCTTACTTGGATGTAGAGAGGCAGTCATTTATTGGAGGGTTTGTGTTTCCTCTTATGCGACACAGTGTGCCATTCATCATGTGTGTCCTTGGAGTTAGGAGGCAGTGCCCAGGGTGCAGGCTCTTGTTCAGGGAGAATATCCCAAGATCTGGGCATTGTTAGGCCTTCATTGAGAGTAGATTCTACTGATGTAATGGAATTGTGGGTAATAGTGAGTTTCATCAGGTAGCCCCATGGTAGACAATGCTATGATTTCTTAACATGTTGGTGATAGGGAGGAGGAATTTCTGCTTCTGCATGGTATACTGCGATAAGTCAGTATATAGTTGAAAGCGCAAATTTTGATCCGGGATATGCAACATTTTGCGGAAAGTGGACATAAGCTGGTCTTTAATGTGGTAGAAATGGACCCGCATTATTACATCCCTGGGGACACCATCAGGTATTTGAGGAGGCTTAGGCAAGCGATGAATTCTATCAATCACCACCTCGGAGGAAGGGATAGATGATAATGCAGAATGGATGAAGTCGCAAGCATATTGGGTGAGTTGAGCGGGTAGTACAGACTCAGGAATGCCTCTGATCTTTACATTATTCCACCTAGAGTGATCTTCTTTTGCTCTGAGTGCCTCCAGTTCATCCTCCTGATCATTATGTGCATCAATAAGGTTATTGTGTGATGCAGCGAACCCACTCGTTTTGTGCTCTATAATCAGTGGTCCTCAACCCTGGCCTACAGGGCCCACTAACAGGCCAGGTTTGCAAGATAACTGAAATACATCCCAGGTGATATCAGTGATTGCAGTACTCTAGTCTGCATCTCCCCAAGGTAATACTTAAAATCTGGCCTGTTAGTGGGCCCTGAGGACCGGAGTTGAGGACCACTGCTCTATATGGTCCACTTTCCCACCAAGTTCATGAACCTCCACCTTAAAGTTTTGCACACACTCCATCATATCTGTATGGAGAGAGGCACGTAGGGACACTAGCATATCCTTTAGAGTAGTGTCAGATATAGGCTGGTTGCAGAGGGGGAAGGATTTCATAGTGTCCGATAATTCCCTGATTGTATTTAGTAATATACTGCAGTCGCTTACCTCAAAAGGAGACAATTCAGCTGACAGCCTGGGCTTGCTCTTGGAGGGCTTAGAGTGACTGGAGTGGAGAGTGCAGGTGATTTTTTGTCTGGGTTGCTGTGACAGTATTAGGCCATGGCGAGCTCTGGGTTGACTGTGCTTAGCCACTTGAGGAGGCCAGCGAACTGGCCATGCGGCCGGTCCTGGGGCAGTAAAAAGTGCTTGAGTTTTTTATGTTGCCCCACATCCTTTTTCTTGTGAGCCATCTCTCTGGCATCTCAGTTGATTCCCGCACACGGACAGCGTTCATGTGGTGGGATCGGTCACGTGTGGTCGCCTCAATAGCCTCTGTCCTCCTGTGGTCCGGCGGAGCTCCTCAGCTAAGCGTCCATTCGGCTGTGTGGTAGCCACGCCCCCATCATTTTTTTTTTTACAGTTGCAGTGATTTTAATGATGCCTAAACAGAAACAATACAAATAAAAAATTAATTTAAATATAGTGCCTGGGGGTCCCCTTAGTCTGTAAAGTGGCACATCTGTAGCTTGTATAGAACCTGCTGCAGCAAAACTGACATTTATTAAAAAAAGTGATATTTACCCCTACCTATTTACCAAAAAAGTGTCAAAAAGAAATAAAAATACAAATGCAGTTTTTGACAATTCCTTTATTAAAAATAAAAAAACAAATGTCCCCTGATGTAGATCCATCATCAATCACAACACCTGCTACCACCCGAAAAAAGAAAAAAAAATGCTACAATGAAGGCTAACGGCCGACTACCTGATCCACTGTTTGACAGTTCTTCTATAGCCAAGGGGTGGGGCCACCTAATGACATCACTGACCCAGCATGCACTGGTCAGCGGTAGAGCCAACCCTGCCCCAAAGCCCACTTCATGTTGAGGGCATGTGGCCTGGTATGGTTCAGAAGGGGGGGCGGCTCACCCCCCCTTTTTCCTGGCCTGCCAGGCTTCATGGTCAGATAAGGGTCTGGTATGGATTTTGGGGGACCACCTCTCATTTTTTTTAACATTTTTCTATTGCCAACGATAGTTTTTATTTTCATTCAGCTGCCAGCGGGGAAGGCCGTTGACAGCTGATGACTCATCCGTTGTTAAGGATGCCATGGACGGCTTCCTGGCCAGCTGCTTAACAACCAGCTATTCACTGTGCCCTGATTGGGCAAATCTTTGCCCTATCAGGACTTAGAATGCACTATGTGGTGTGCCGTGCATTGTGGGGCGCTCAGCGAGAGAACATCCTGTTAAGCACCCTGCAAATTCAGGTGTTCGCCGAAGGCCGAACAGGCAACATTCGGGCCAAACTTTTTCTCAGCCCAAACTGCTCGCCCAACTCTAAACCAGATTTCCACACTTGAGTCCACTCATAAAAGCTTATTCGATTCTAAAACGCTAGTGGAACTTTCCAATGCACGATGGGATCTCTTAAGATTATTAGCAGATGGCGCGAGACAAAATGCACCACATCCACTACACCCAGGCCAATAAATGCGGTAGACATTTATCGCGTACCATACACCCTAGACTAAACAGACAGATGATTTCTTACCTTCTCTCTACTTCTAATACCAAAGTACACAAGAACTCAGAAATGGTTTCCGAATTTAGACAATACTACTCTTCTTGATACAATTTACCTCTTTTTCATGGTCTTCCCTCCACTTGTTTGATTGAGGCTTCAGGCATGCAAGCTTACATACAGGAAACTACACTACTCACCACACTGGAGGTTGATGCAGTGGAATTGCTGCAATCAGGAATGCTCCGCTTCAAACAATTACATTTTTGCAGTTAAAGGCCTTTAAGATTGGAAAGAGCCCGGGCCCCGATGGGTTCTCTCCTTCTTTTTATAAAAATTCTTCTCCCTTGTTGGCACCAGTACTAACGAAGGTCTTTGAAGCCATTGATAAATCCCACCCACCTTCCCCAGTAATTTTACAAGCCCAGATCACTGTCATACCCAAACCAATATGACAAAGACCCTTCACATTATCTCCTATCTCCCATCACAATTGGTATAGTATTAAAGCTGTGCTTATCCTGACATAAATAACATAAAATAATAATCAATAAGTATAATCATACTTTAGTAAATAAAATCCATGCTTCAAAAATATATAAAATCTTAAATATGCAGTGCTAGTGGTGCCATAAAAGTGCAATGATTAAAGAGTGTATACATATGCAAAAATGATCTAATCAGCTGTGGGCTAGGTGTAGTGACAAGTGCTAAGTGCAAATGAAGGTGCAAGGAAAAACTCCGTTGGTATGTTAACAAAATATCCGTCCCAGTGTTGGTACTAACTGTGACTTCAAAGATAAATATACAGTGACCATAGTGACACAGTGTTTAGTGGCTGCACAGCAGTAATATACAATAGAGTATAAAAACAGATTATAAAATCATCAAAAACTGGCTAATAAAAGAAGTCCATTTAATAGTGAACTGCAGCATGAATCATCATAAAGTGACGGTGAAGTGGGTTCAGGTGATGGGTCAGATGGGTGATTATAAACACCAAATAGTGACACAGCAAATCTGAAGGATTTTTGGGTGTGCTACACCCTTACCTTAGGCCCCTTTCACGCGGTCCGCATTCCGTTGCGGACCGTGCTCTGCTCAGCAGGGATTGATCCGCCGATCCCTGCTGAGCCGGCGGATGACAGCTCCGTCTCTGCACTGTGTGCGGAGAGGGAGGTGTCAGAGCCCCGCTGTTCTCTATGGGGAATCAAATGAGAGCGGACCGCCTGTCCGCTCTCATCCGATCCCATCCAATCCGATCCCCAGGACAGATGGAAAATAGGGTTTCCATCCGTCCGGATTTCACGGACAGGATCGGATGCGGGTGGCAGCGGACATGTCACCGCTGACATCCGCTGCTCCATAGGGCTGAATGGGGCATCCATTGTCAGTTTTTTAGGCGGATCTGATCGAAACGCCCGTGTGAAAGAGCCCTTACTGCTGTAAGGTTACAGCATTTAGAAGTGTGTTTTCCAACAATCCTGTATTCATCCAGGGAGGGGGGGGGCTATATCTCAGTTTCCTGTATACTCCCAGACAATGAAAAAACTTCCTCTGGTGCAGTATTTCAAAGTTTTATTACCATAAAAAACGTAGTAACTTACATTAAAGTTTACGTCAGCACATGTAAGGGGAGATCCGGAGCGAGCGGTCTGTGATGCCGCACTTCCGTATTCAGCCTCTGCGTCTCTACGCGTATCGTCGCGGCCACGTGACTTCTTCAGGAGATGGTGATAGGCTGAACTGGACTGGCTTAAATAGCATTGTGGCAGTCAGCGCCATCGTGTGGGAGAACAGAAAATTGCACTAAAGCTACAGACAAGAGAACTTCGCAGCCAAATAATGCGGTAGACATTTATCGCAGGCTTTAAAACGGGGGCATGTGGATTTTTCTTAAAAAAACGGCGAAAATATAATCATAATAAAAAAAGCTCATGAGTGGTAGCAAACAGCAGGATATAAGATGGGGGAACCATATTAATTGCCATTAATGAGACTAGTACAGCAGAAGAATGTACTTTACTCTCTATATTTGTCAACAATTTTAAAAATATAAAACATATATAAAAAATAATGAATAGGGAAGGGGAGACTGCGCTCAAAGATATCACAGTGTCCTATTTAACCACATCAAAAACAAATTATATATAATTCATATAAAAATAAAAAACACTTTTAAAAATCATATTAAGGTTTAAAAATGTTCTCATGGTATTATTGAAGTATGTATATTTTTAGGACATCTATACACCTATCTAATTAATTTTTGTGCCATCAATTTTTATTATTTATTTTAATATTTATTTGATTATTAATTTTTTTGCACAAAGTATTTAGCCATCTTAAATTATGAGCAATATGTGACACTTTAATTATTATTTGTCATCCTTCGATGAGAAAAAGAGAGTAAAAGGTACAGGCATATTCAACCTCAGTCAAAAAATTCTCTCGGCCGAAGAGATTGAAGTTCTAGACAGAGGACTTAAATATGCACCTAAAAAGAACCTAAACAAACCCGATGATTAGTGACAACAAACATGTAGAAGTCTTCAAGAATCTTGTAATAAAAGACCTTATTAACCTTCCAGTGAAGAAAAAAACAGAACCACATTATCTAGCTAAAGGAATAAAAAACCTAACACAGAGGCAGGATCTGGTAATAAGACCTGCGGATAAGGGAGGAGGAATTGTGGTGCTCACTAGGGCTTCTTTCACACGGTCCGCCTCCGCAGGCGGATCCGTGTTGCTCAGCGGGGATCGATCCGCGATCCCCGCTGAGCCAGGCGGATGACAGCTCCGTCTCCACTTGCAGAGCGGAGAGGGAGGTGTCTCAGCCCCCGCTGCCCTCTATGGGGGATCGGAGGAGAGCGGACCGCTTGTCCGCTCTCATCAGATCTGCTCCGCTCCGATTACTGAACGGATGGAAAAATAGGGTTTCCATCCGTCCAGATTTCAGCACAGGATCGGATGCGGATGGCAGCGGGTGTCAGCGGAGGTGACCTCTGCTGACACCCGCTGCCCCATAGAGCTGCATGGAGGATCCGATCAGATCCGCCTAAAAAACTGACAGGCGGATCTGATCGGACCGCCCGTGTGAAAGAGCCCTAAGGAACAATACCACAATACGATGTCTGATATGCTTCGAGACACAAATACCTATACAAAACTTTTGAACAGGCACACACAGGAAAGTTGAGTCTGACTCCCGTCTGTGTGTGTGTTCACTGGACCCAGCCGCCGAACTTGGAAGCTGTCATTAACCTGGCACTGCTGTACCAATAAATATTGCCTTATTGATAATTTGCATTTTTTTATTCTCATGGGTGATTGTGTAGGCAGAGCCCCAGTGCATTGCATTGCCTGGGGCCCTTTAATGCTCTTAAGATGGCATTGCTAGGACCCTTACTCGAATAATGTCACTCCACCCTTGCCCACGGACCTTGTGCTAGCTAATGGAACTCAGTCTAAACAGTACCTTATAGCCAAGGGCACAAGGCAGGGCTGTTCCCTTTCCCCTCTCCTATTTGCGTTAGTTAATGAACACTCTAGCTATCCAAAATAATGACTCAATCAATGGTATTCCCATTGGCAGGACAAATCCATACATACTGTATCTAAGTACGGCAATTCTGGCATGCATGCAAGTCTTGTATATGCCTAATTATAAACTGCTGTTAATCAAAATTGAATTGAAATTGAGACCCTTTGAGTCATGGCGTCGGCACAGTTTGGCTGCATATGCAAACTAGAAATGCACATTTTACCTAACTTATATTTGTTCCAGACTATACCAATTACACTTCCCGTGGCTTTCTTTCATACCTTGCGTTCCCTCGCAATTCAATTTACATGGCATCATTGCATTTCTAGAGTGAAACACAAACTCCATTGTTATCCTAAACCCAAGAGAGGGTTAGGTCTCCCTGACTTTGAGATATACCATGCCTCAGCTTTATTCTCCCATCTGCTCGATTGGTCCCCCCGCCCACTGGTGAATTACTCCCCATTTTTTTTAACAAGACATATCCCCAGTTGATCTACAAGCACTTTTATTGGGTCATAATAACATTTACTATCTGGTATTGTAGGAGAGGACTTCACTTTGTTTTGACAGACAGGAGCCTACTCACTCCTCTATTTGATAGCCAGGCTCTACCAGATAGCTGTCAGGTATCAGTTTATTTTTACTTATGATAGACTGTCTTGACCTATAGCGTGATCTTTTGTGTACCCTACCCTAGACTTCTTTATGTTCCAATCGGACAGAATCTCATCCTCTCTGAACTGGTTGAAGAACCTGCACTTGACAACTTTCTGTATATCTTTACATAACTTAGGGCAGGTACACAGATCTTTAACTGACTTTGATTGACTGTATTTTCTGCTGGAGATACCTTGTCACACTCTATCCCTACTATATAAATTGATCCTGACCCACACCCATAGCACGCTCCCTACTTAAACTAAAATGTGGTCGAGGGACTTAAAGCTTGAGATAGCCCCCAAGGATTGACACACACAGCCTTTCTAGTAACTCATAAATCTTTGGTTTCCAGCTATGCCCTAGAGAAAAACTTCAAACTACTCTCTAGGCGGTATCACATTCTAGGCCCCATTGAAGAGATGGTTCAGAACATGAAAAAAAAGGGCTAGATCTATCTGCCCCCTCCTTCACTGCAGGGATTACTTAATGGATTAACTCATTTAGAGTCTTTTTTAGCAGCTTTGTAACCTCTTATGAGAAGCCTCATGTTTACTAGGGATGATCAAACTTTTCAAAAGTTCGGTTCGGCCAGAACATCCGAACTTCCCGAAAGTTCGGCCCGGATTTCAGAACCCCATTGAAATCAATGGGACCCGAACTTCGGTAATCAAAAAACACCATTTTGAAGCCCTAAAAGCCAATAAATGCCCCTAAAAAGAGCCTAGGGTTCTGGGTCATGCCCCAGGGACTATTAATCACACAAAAAAAAGTTCTTAAAAATTGTCATTTTTGATAGAGAGCCAATTATTGAAAAAATTAAAAAAAAAAATTCTTTGGATTTAGTGTCTGGGGGGTCTAAAAAGTGTACCTGTGAAGTTTCAGCTCTGTAGCATGTCCAGAACCAGAAAAAAAAGATCGTTTGTAATAGGTCACTTATAGAACAGGGATATGGCTCTGCTATTTTCACACCTTGCCGGTTTAGTAGCAAGCGTTTTTTTGGGCATTTTTGGGGGACTTTGGAGGCAGGCAAAACATCTGAACTTCTGTGTAGGGGTATATATACATACACCCATGTCTGTATATATACACAGACACATATATAGGTGTGAAAATAGCAGAAATCTATGCTTGCGCTAATTAACACCAATATAGCTTCTCTCCTATAACACCTATATATGTGTATGTGTATAAATACATATAAGTGTGTTTGTATATATAACCCTATACAGAAGTTCAGATGTTTTGCCTGTCTCCAAAGACCCCAAAAAAATGCCCAAAAAAAACACCTGCAAGAACACACCTGGGCATTTTTTTTTGCCGCAGGCATTTTTTTGGGCATTTTTGGGCGTCTTTGGAGGCAGGCAAAACATCTGAACTTCTGTGTAGGGGTATATATACATACACCCATGTCTGTATATATATACACATACACATATATAGGTGTGAAAATAGCAGAAATCTATGCTTGCGCTAATTAACACCAATATAGCTTCTCTTCTATAACACCTATATATGTGTATGTGTATAAATACATATAAGTTTGTGTGTATATATAACCCTATACAGAAGTTCAGATGTTTTGCCTGCCTCCAAAGACCCCAAAAAAACGCCTGCGAGAACACACCTGTGCATTTTTTTTTTTGGCGCAGGCATTTTTTTGGGCATTTTTTTGGGGTCTTTGGAGGCAGGCAAAACATCTGAACTTCTGTATAGGGTTATATATACACACACACTTATATGTATTTTTACACATACACATATATAGGTGTGATAGGAGCGGAGACATATTGGTGTTCATTATTTCATTAGCGCAAGCATAATGTTCTGCTACTTTCACACCTATATATGTGTATGTGTATATATATACAGACATGGGTGTATGTATATATACCCCTACACAGAAGTTCAGATGTTATGCCTGCCTCCAAAGACGCCCAAAAAATGCCCAAAAAAATGCCAGCTACAAAAACGCCCAGGTGTGTTTTTGCAGCTGGCGTTTTTTTTGGGCATTTTTTTGGGGTCTTTGGAGGCAGGCAAAACATCTGAATTTCTGTATAGGGTTATATATACACACACACTTGTATGTATTTATACACATACACACATATATAGGTGTTATAGGAGTGGAGACATATGCCTGTTAATTATTTAATTAGCGCAAGCATATGTTTCTGCTACTTTCACACCTATATATGAGTATGTGTATATATACAGACATGGGTGTATGTATATATACCCCTACACAGATGTTCAGCTGTCATGCCTGACTCCAAACATCTCCTCAAAAAAGCCCAATAAACGCCTGCAGCAAAAAGCATGCTCACAGGCGAGAAGCCATATCAGTGCACTGAATGTGACCTAAGAGAAACAATCTTTCTCTATAGCGGTCACCCTGATATGGAAGGGTTTTGTCACCCTGCCATAGCAGTCAGAGTCAGTTAACCCTACACTTCACTACGGTCCCCTTACACTTAACACTTTCCCTACAGAAACGAAATTATTAAAGCTAACTATAGTGGAAAATAGCACCCTAACTACACTAGATATCCCTTTCCTCACACTAAAAATTGCTAAATGACACTTTGTAGCAGAAGTAACAGAACTGCTTCCACTCTCTTCCATGTCCCTGTATAACAATGCTAGGAATTTAGCGGGGGGCTATCTAATATACTGGGGGGCGTATTCACTAATGATTGGCCTATGGACCCCCTAGTCTCTCCAATCACATTCCTAGCATTCTCCTGCCCCCTCAATTGGCTTTTACTGATGGTTCTGGTCCAATCACAGGCTTTTAAAGCCCATTTCCTGTCCCATTGCATTTTGGTCGGTTCTGGTTGCCGAATTCCGAACTTTTGCAGCAAAAAGTTCGGAATTCGGCCGAACCTCGAACAGCCAATGTTCGGGTCGAACCGATGGTCGACCCGAACCGTTCGATCATCCCTAATGTTTACCACTCATTTTTGTCATTACAGTTTATGCTTTTAGCCCTCACCTTGGATGATGGATTCGAAGGCACCCTCATATATTATTTCTTATAACAATTACAATATGTTCAACCTATCTCACTAATGTCTATGTGCAGCAATTGCTGTACTTCTTTCATGATGATAACAACTGTCATTTGATTTCCCCTCCCCTTCTTTTTTGGGCCCTTTAATTTCTTTGCTTTAATAAAAAATATATTCAACCTAAAATGACAACCCATAACCATTCCTGGCAATAAAGAACATGGATGTAGTGCTGGCATTTACTGGAATGTTGAACAATGCACAGTATATATCCTTTATGAATATAGAAACAAAAGCACACAGAAACTATTATGTTAGGTGAAATCCATTCTGCTGTCAGAAAGCACTGTCGGAGACCAGGTTCTCCTTCATTTCAGGGTCCTTTTTGTGGACATTTAGGAGAGAAAAGAAAATATTTTTTTCTTTAGTATAGATAAAGTTAAATGTTTTTTGAAATGCTAATAAAAGCGTTCCTCTTTGTGTAAAACAGACAGGAATGGAGCATTTGTTCTTATATTTTATACTACTCATTTTAGGCAGGTGAGAAAAATGCTTTAAATTAGGAATGCTTTCAGAAATAGAAGTGGTAATAGTTTATTTTTATCAATTAACAAAATGGAAAGTAAATGAACAGAGGGGAAATCTAAAACAAATTGATATTTGGTTTGACAACACTTCAAAACAGCTTCAATTCTTCTAGGTACACTTGCACACAGTTTTGGAAGGAACTGCAGATAGGTTGTTCCAAATACCTTGGAGAATACCCCAACGATCTTCTGTTGATATAGGCTCCCTCAAATCCTTCTCTTTCTTCATGTAATCATACACAGACTCAATAATGTTAAACCATCAATTCCAAAACTCCTTTTTCTTCCTTACACGGACGATAGTTCTTATTGATATTGGCTCCAACTCCATTTGCAGAAATGCAGCCCCAAACTTGCAAGGAACCTCCACCATGCTTATCTGTTGCCTGCAGACACTCATTATTTTAGCACTCTGCAGCCCTTTGGTGAACAAACTGCCTCTTGCTACAGCAAAATATTTCAAATGTTTACTCAGTCCAGATCACCTACTGTAATTTTTGTGTACTTCAACTTCTATGTTTTAGTGCATAGTTAAGTCACTTGGCCTTGTTTCTATGTTGGAGGCATAGATTTCTGGCTGCAAATCTTCTATTTAGACCTCTTATGACTAGACAGTAGATGGATAGATGGGTGTAACCTGGGCCCCATTGGTTTTTTTAAAGGATGTCAGAGATGTTACTCTTGTTGTTCAATGTGGTGTTCAATTTTGCTGCCACTATGGGTGATTTTGAATTAAGTCTGTACCTATATTTTGTTGCACCTCCTGTCATTCAGTTTATTGCCCAACATTAACTCTAAATAAGGAAACATTGAATTAAAAGGTATCTTGTTTCAATTAAAATTTTTTAGCAAACACTTCTGAATATGGGGCAACACCATATCTATTAATGCGTGACCTACTGAGGCTTTGTTGGAAATAATATGCTGCTACAAAGGGTTAGGATATGGAATTGTCAACTGAGATATTGCAAACTATGCTCTTCATTAAAAGGAACATTCATCACAAACAAAGTGAGTGATATTGTGCATTTCATAAGGTTATTACAAATCCTTGCCGACACTTGAGATGTGTCAAGAAAGAATTTTCTGCATATCTTGATGCCTCTGCAAAATGTGAAAGGGTTCATTACTTTCCACAATTAATCTCAGTCAAACATACTCAAGCATTTTACTGCTCAATATTCTTTTTAAGTTTCATCAACTTTGTTTTCCATAAATCATGAAAAAAATTAAAGTAATTATCACGTTTCAAGAAATGTTCTTTGTAAAAAGTGTTGAATGAACTTTCTTGATGGTTGCAAATTAACGTAACAGGGTGAGTATTTGTATGAAAAAAAATGTGGCACAATTTCCATAGCTCAGTACTTTCCAGGTTGAATCAGTCAACATTGCTAATACTTATTTATTGACTCTTTTAGTCAGGTTCTTATATAAAAGTTCACAATATCTCTTTATGAATTACATTTTGGTAGGAAATTGTGTGGGCCTAAAAACTATCACTGAAAACTGATAAAAGATCCAGTAAATGTATTTAAATATATATGTTAAATTGCACAAAGCAAGAAATGCCAGAAAATAAAAAAAAAACATTTAGGCTCATTCAGATATGGTATACCAAAGCTAGAGCTGGTAAAAAACAATGCATGAACTACATGGGTAAACTACAGGGTGTTTGCATTGTAATTATATTTGAGTATATTTTCCTTGAGTCACTCTGGAGGCAATCACTGTTATAATTTAGGGATATCGCACATACACTGTCATGTTTTGTGTTAAATGTACCAAATATACTGTATGAATATGTTTAGTGGAAAATCGGATTAGAGTAGTGTGTACTACAGCTGTGTTCAAATGCAAGACTATTGGTAAATGGAAAATCAGGCCAAACACAATTGGAACCTACATATTGTATTATGTAAATGCTTTGCATTGCATTGCAAATATCTTAATAAACATCATTTCCCACAAAAATATGAACACCAAATGTTTACTGCAACATGGATTTTGTATTATGTTATGCTTATTTTCCTGTGAAATGCTACGAAAAGTAGTTTCAAATTGTTTCAAACTGTGTACATATTTCTATTACAGGAAAACTGGAAGTATGAAATAAGTATTTCAAATACATAAAGATGTGGGTTGGAGTAGAATAAGATGCAAATACTAGTGAATAATAAAGGTCAAACATTACATATAAATCGTGCAAAGTTGTGTAAACAAAATACCTAAATTGTAAAGTGTAAAAGCTTACATTTATTTTGGTTGTTGCTTTGGATAGGGTATGGAATGGTTAAGTCTCATATCATGTTATTTTTTTTTCCATGTCTCATTAGAAAGATTTCCCTTCACTTCCTGTCCCAGAGACATAGGGTGAAGTAAGTAGAAATCTATGCATGTAATGTTAAGGAATAGCCTCCCAAAACAGGTTTTCCAACAGGAAGACTTCCACCTCACCTCCTGTTCCTGCAGCAACTCGGAAATGTAGAAAAAAAAAGCAGGTAAAGGTTTTAACCCTTCCACCTCAAAAAAGTAAAAAAAAAAAAAAAATTTTGGCTCAACATACACTCAAACCTTAAAGGGAAAACAATGGCATGTGTACATGCGTGCAAAACAAAGGATGAATGAACAATATTTCAACATTGGTCCTGAACAGAGCTTTATGTGGGCTGCTGATGAAGATGACTATGCTACAAAACTTCTTGTATATATTTTATGGAGTATCATTAGTTAAACAATGTATTTTGTGTTTTTTGTGAAAGGCTGCAACAGTCCCCCCCACCTCCACCATATCTGTTCAACTTGTGACATAACAACAATTAGACCTCTTGCACACTGCAGCTTAAAAAAAACGAAGAAAATACATCTCATTAATTGTAATGTGCCTATGCACACAGGCGTATAAATGAGTGCTGTGTATTTTCCGTAAAAAAAAAAAAAGTTGACAAATCTGCATTTTTGGTCAGTAATTTACGTGGGATGCGTGCAAATATGCACGATTGCACACAAATGTGCACAAAAGTACATCTACATATTGTGCAGAAAAATAGCGCGAGAAAAAGTTTTAGCGCATTTGCACGAAAATGTGCGCGTGTGTGAAAATACGCGCAAATACATACAAAAAAAGTCTGCAAAAAGTAGATGCTCAAACAGGAGTATCCTGTGCAAGAGGCCTTAGGAAAATTAAACTTAAGTCCCGTACACACGTACCGATCATCGGCATACAAACGTCGGTGGACGAAGGATCTGCCGATTGTACGCGTGTTAGTATGGTGCCTCCGACAGATGTCTGCGCACAATCCGCGGACAAAAGTCTTTCTTGCAAACATGAAAATATTTGTATGCCGACACCAGAACGGACGATTGTTCGCCTGTCAGTACACAATTCGGCCGACAGACCGCAGATTTGCAAGACTGGGCATGCTCAGAAAATAGAAAACACAGGGAAAGTTAACCATTACATGACATCACTTCTGCAGTCGGCGGACAAAATTCTTGTGCTGTCCTTGTGCTGTCTTTGCACTTTTCAGCAGACACCGACATCCCGGAGAAAAGAGGAACATTTGTATGCCGACCATCGGTACGTGTGTACGGGGCTTAAGGAGCAATGAAGTTGCTGGTCAACATGGTTAATTATAAAATGAATTATGTTTTTATATAAACCCTTATTATTCCTTTAAAATGCACACAGGATTTCTGAATACAAATGTAGTATATGCTATTTTAAAACTACTGTTCTTCTAGTATACTAAGGACACTTGGACATTTAGGCTCCATTCACACCCAAGCGTATCGTTTTCAGTCGTTTTTGGGGGCGTTTTTTTTTGGGGGGGGGGGCATTTTCTGGCCATTTTTTCAGGCGTTTTTTGCAGGTGTTTGGAGGCAGGCATTGACATCTAACAAAAATGCTTGTAATCTGCCAAAAAATAAAAGCTTATGCACTTTTTTGAGCTCAGATTTGAACAGGGGCCATTGCAATGAATGGGTTGTTGCTTGTTGGACGTTTTGAGACTTTAGAGATGAGTGTTTTATGAGCTCAGGTGTGAACAGGGCCTAAGTGTGATGTATGTGCTTAATAATAATTGATTGAAAGGTCTTTGCTAAAATTAAAACTCTAAACTTCACTCAATTTTAGCTGGAATGCTTTTAGTTGATTTAAACTGGTTCAGTTTGGGTACAAAGAATAAGCCTCATGTATATAAAAGGTTAATATGCAATTCAGTAATGACTAACAGTAAAATTAATTTATGTCATGGAATTCCTATAGTTTAAATAAATCAGACCCATAGTGTATACTTAGCAAGTAGTTAGATAGATAGTGATAATTATTTTTCAAGCATCACAGTCATCACTCTTAATTTTGTGTTTCAGTGAAAGTAGGAAGAATCAAGGTGCTAACTTGTTTTGTAATGTTTTCTTTTAAAATAAATTTAACATGTCATGTCAAAAAGGTGTCAGTCTAATTGCAGAGCAACAAAAAGATATTGATATATAATGACAGTTGATGATAGGTTGTTTATTTTAAACAGACATGACTATGTTTCAGTAAGTAACAAATACATTTCAGGTAAGAAAAGTAACTTTAAATCTTGATAGACTTTTAAAGAATGTTGATTTGTGAGTAACCGAAAGGTCACTGATGGGAATGGTAGGCAGGATGTTTTATCCTGAATAATTTTTTAAAACCAACTTTATAATTTAACTATATAGACATACATAACATGTAAAACACTATACCATTTTTTTTTTTTTTTTTTTTTAATAAATAGACCACACCAGTTGGCTTGCATTTAAAAAGGCCGCGGCTGTTTTATTATTGACTTTACATAAATAAATAATTTAAAACTGTGTTTACATTTCAGAGTAGACTTACATCAACAACAACCTAGCCAGACGGCTCAGGTTGACAAAACATCACTAGAACTTTTTTTCCACATTATCCAACATCACATAGACTTCACCAATAAATAACATTCGTCCACCAAAGTATCCCGACTAAGGCGACAGCATTAGCCAATAATAATAACTAGGCCGCGACAATAAAAAGGGGAGGGGGGGGAGGGGAACGCTGAAGAGATCTGAGGTCCTGACAGGAACGAAGTGACCCGGAGTCCCGCGGTCGCTTCTTAAATAGCCCCTCTCTGGAACCAGCTTGAGCTGGAAATACTGACCAGGAGCGGGAATATTTGGGCGGGAGCGGAGCTCCACACTCTAAATCTGCCCAGTGATAGCCCTGCAAAGCAGGCGGGAAAAATTATACATTAAAAATAATACTCCTGTTATCTACCTCAGCCTGACTCAGGTCAAAAGTTCACTGACCCTGGCCACCTAAAGGGAAAACCTATTGATAACTCCTAGTTATTTTATTCCCCTGCCACCATCCCATAAAGAAAGGGGGGCTATAGCAGCACCCCTTTCTTTTTATGGGAATGGTAGGCAGGATGTTTTATCCTGAATAATTTTTTAAAACCAACTTTATAATTTAACTATATAGACATACATAACATGTAAAACACTATACCATTTTTTTTTTTTTTTTTTTTTAATAAATAGACCACACCAGTTGGCTTGCATTTAAAAAGGCCGCGGCTGTTTTATTATTGACTTTACATAAATAAATAATTTAAAACTGTGTTTACATTTCAGAGTAGACTTACATCAACAACAACCTAGCCAGACGGCTCAGGTTGACAAAACATCACTAGAACTTTTTTTCCACATTATCCACCAGACAGGCGGAAAATTTCCGCCTGTCCCCACCATCCCAGCGCGCGGCCATTTCAATACACGTACCTAAATTATTATTCAGGATATCTAGGCCAATATCGGAAAGATGGACACCATCTTTCCGATAAAGACCCAACAAACCCCCCTCCAACTCGACGTGCCTAAAAGATATGATTCCCAAACCACCTAATAGTTTGGAGAGACCTCTATTCAAACGTTTCCTCATCCTCTCTATCGGCTTAAAACCGTAAAAGCGGAAAGAGATCAGACGCGGAATCACTTCAGAGAAAACTAGACGAAGCTTGGGGAATAGTGATTGAATAAAAACCAAATCATCACGAATGGAAAATAGTAAATCTAAAGTTTTAAACCTCCCGATGTCATTTCCCCCTAGGTGTATCACCAAAATATCGGGGGGGGGGGAGCTGAATTAGTAAGCCTTAAAAATTCAGTAACAAGCTCCGCCCATACCATGCCACGCTTACCAAACCAAACCACTTGAAACTTGTTCCTGTCCAAACCTAAGTTCTCGGTGTAGACCCGATTCTTCGCCCGCTGCTGGGCCCAGTGAACATATGAATGGCCCATGATCCAGACCGAGAGCTTGGTCCCTGAAATCAAATATAAGCATTAGGGCGTACGTAAGATTTGTAGCAATCTGAAGACCACCTACCAATTTTTTTTACCGTTTCCACCCCTAAACCCAGCCTAACCGCCTCAGTAGCAGCCCCGATGCGAAACGAGTGAGAGGTTATTTTTTCCCCGCCTAAATTCAGCTGCTGCAAACACATACGCAATACTGCCGAAAATTGAAAACGAGAGAGAGGTTTTCCTGAAAAATGGATAAATAAAACGTCGCTAATGTGCGGTCGTAACGAAACGTATTCTTTTAACAGAGAGACAGGACAAATCGCAGAATTCCTGAACTCATAAAGAATAATTTGCTTTCCCGAACCCATTTGGTCGGTCTTGGAATGCGCCAAAAAAATACCGACGCTAGCTGAATGAAATGAAACATCCTGAATGCGCAGGCCCGGAAAACCCAATTTCCGATCAGGAATCAATTCCGAGATCCTGAGTGCGGCGAAAAACATAACTACAAACGCCGCCCTAAATAATTTTGCCTCATATTCAGAAAAGCAAACCTTAATTAAAGTTGTGCATAGATCACCCAGCAATTCTAAAGAAATAGGCTTCCTATCGTCAGTTTTGAAGTGAAGTTTTTTGTAACCCTTCATAGCCTGCCTCACCGAAAAATAGGAAAGGCACGCTGGCCTGTTATGAAGTTTTTGAAAAAATGATATCCCTGCAAGAATTTTGTGGATATGTGACCAAGAGAATTTGTCCAAAAATAGAGAGTTCAAAAAGGATAACAGCAAAGATTCTGAAAAATCGTCCGATGGTACACTAGCTGACTGAAGATGCTGTAGCCACAGCAACCAAGCTGATCGATATCCAGCGAGTGTTGACGGGGCTAGAGATAGTTCAATATTTTCCATGACACTGGCTAGATCAGGTCCCACAGGTGCCCCGGGCAGGAGTGTCCAGTTAAGTCTGCCGTTGGCAGTAGCTGAAAGAATCGACCCATCTGAAAACGGGATAAACAGTCTGCCAAAATATTATCTTTTCCCGGCACAAAAGATGCTTTTAACCAGATGTTGAATTCTAGACACTTTGCAACCAGATACCTCAGCATTATGGTAACGGGTGGAGATTTTGAGGACAAGCAATTTATTGCGTATAAAACGCCCTTGTTGTCCGTCCGTACCATAATCCTTTTGTTCCGAAAATGATGGCCCCATAATTCCAGGGCCACTATAATCGGGAACAATTCTAGCAAGACAATGTTGCGTATAAGACCAAGATTTTTCCATTTGGCGCACCAAGGTGCCGCGCACCAATGGTTACGCCAAATGGCGGCGAAACCCTTAGACCCCGCCGAATCCGTAAAGAGCAAAAAATCTCTGTCTACGATAAAAGGTTCCTGCCAAACCGTAGCCCCATTGAAAAATAACAAAAATTGTATCCACACTAGAAGGTCTTCCCTCATCTCACTTGAAACCCTCACGTGAGAAGAGGGAGATTTTAGGCCCGAGATCGCTGCATAAATACGTCTGGAAAATATCTTACCTACCGGTATCACCCTGGATGCAAAGGCTAACAACCCCAATAGGGATTGTAGCTCTTTCAGACAAACCTTTTTTCTTCTGATCGTCTGTAAAAGAGATCCGCGAAGCTTTTCAATCTTATCTTCCGGTAGCCTAAACTCCATCCGGGCCGCATCTATAGTGATACCTAAAAACACTATGCAGTTGCATGGGGGAAAAGTTTTCTCGAGGGCTAGAGGGACCCCAAATTGTTCACAAACTTTTAAAAAGGTGTTTAATAAGATTTCACAAGTGTCAGAGGAAGGAGGGCCTATAAAAAGAAAATCATCTAAATAATGTACTAAAAGGTGAGACCCTGAAATCTGACTAACCACCCATTCTAGAAAAGTGGAGAAACTTTCAAAATAAAAGCAAGATAATGAGCAACCCATTGGGAGGCACTTGTCAAAATAAAACTGGTTTAAAAAATGGAAACCCAAAGAATTGAAACTGCTGGGATGAATGGGTAACAGACGAAATGCGGATTTAATATCCGCCTTTGCCAAAAGAGCCCCCCTTCCTGCAAAACGGAGTCTCTCCAGGGCATCTTCGAAAGTAGCATATTGAACCGAAGCTAATTCACCACTAATTTCGTCGTTGAGGGATTCGTCTTTGGGATAAGATAGGTGGTGGATCAATCTGTAGGAATTCGGCTCTTTTTTCTGGACTATGCCTAATGGAGAGACCCTAAAATCCAAGAAAGGAGGCTCGGTAAAAGGACCTGCAAATCTGCCCTCTTTTAATTCAGCAGCAATCTTTTCGGCCACAATGCTTTGCAGACCCAGAACTGATTTTAGGTTTCTATGGATGACACAGCCATTGCCCTTAAAGGAAGGCAGCACAAAACCGAATGTAAATCCCTCAATTAAGAGGTCCGCTTTCTCCCGGTCTGGATAGCGGAGGAGCCAGGGGAGCATTTCTGGCAGCTTCACTGGGGAGTTGGCTTTTTTGAACACCTGACTGTTGTGCTGCCATCCTTTTAAAACATTTGAACACGGGATGTGGCCCGGCGCAAAATGCGCAGTCATGCTTAAACTTGCATGATCCGGGCCATCTACATTGTGTTTCATTGAAATTGAAACATAAGCCTTTCTTAAAGGACTGGAGGCCTGTCTGTTGAGGGTTGACAGTAGGCTTGGGGAGAAAGGACCGCTGAGGGACAAAAAGATCAAGCCACAGCCCCACGTCCTTTACTCCCCATTTTAATGAAGGCTGAACTGATAATTTTTGCCTGAAAGCTACGTCGTAGCTAAACCAGGCTAAACCCCCAAAATTTTTATAGGCCTCCAAGACTATTTCCATGTGCTGAAATAATCCTACACTTCTATTTGGGAACTTTTCACAAAGCACACTGGAATATATTAAAAAAGCTTGTAACCAGTTATTGAAGGACCTAGCAATTGGTCTCTTCCTCTCCTCGTCATCTTTTTTATTTGCAAAATCCTTAGCTGATGGCAACAGAGACAATAGGTCAATAAATGCTCCCTGCCAGATCTTATCTTTAATTGCTTCAGAAAGGTGGAAACCAAGGGGGGAAACTTCACAAGTCAATGGTTCCCTTAAACAAACTTCGGGTAAGTTCTGGCTCTGAGCCAGATCAAAAGATGAAGCAGGCTGACTGACTGAAATTTCCCCACTAGGTGGCGCTATCCACACAGAACTAGCATCAGTAGGGACTTCAGGGGAATTTTTAAAATGTTCAGTGAAAGACCTAAATTCAGATAACAACTGTAACATGAGAGAAGACATGGACTCAGGGGCAGATGACTCACCCGATGCAGGCAGAGCCGACGCTCCGGCCTGTGCTGAAGAGGATGCTGCTCTGGCGGCCGGAGGGGGGCCCCCCTCCGGTGTGACAGGTACCGACCCATCGTCTGACGCCCTGCGCCCAGGTGTGCGCTGCCTCCGCGATGATTCCTCCGTCTGGCTCCGATTCGGGCGACGGCCTCCTCTTCCATGGGGGGAGCTTCTTCGAGACGGACCGGCTTCATCTCTTCCGGTTGACGGTGAGTAGCTCTTCTGGGGCATCCGGCGTCTCTTCGATGGGCCAGCCTCCGTTTCGTGAATGACCGCCGAGACGCTACTGCGCATGTGCGATGACCCGGCTGCCATAACTCCGATGTCCGCCGGGCGAGATGTCTCTTCACTTGTTCCTTCTTCCAAAAGGACTCCACTTCCGCTGCCGCTGGGAACCTCCATGGCTGCCGATGCTGAAGCGACCGAGGCTGACTGCGCCGACGACAGCGGTAATTCAAGGCAGCGGCGGAGCCAGTCCTCGCTGCCCTTCTCTCCAGCTTTCTCTATTAGCTTCCTGATAAGGCTCATTATGATAGGTGGTACAGGAACGCTGAAGAGATCTGAGGTCCTGACAGGAACGAAGTGACCCGGAGTCCCGCGGTCGCTTCTTAAATAGCCCCTCTCTGGAACCAGCTTGAGCTGGAAATACTGACCAGGAGCGGGAATATTTGGGCGGGAGCGGAGCTCCACACTCTAAATCTGCCCAGTGATAGCCCTGCAAAGCAGGCGGGAAAAATTATACATTAAAAATAATACTCCTGTTATCTACCTCAGCCTGACTCAGGTCAAAAGTTCACTGACCCTGGCCACCTAAAGGGAAAACCTATTGATAACTCCTAGTTATTTTATTCCCCTGCCACCATCCCATAAAGAAAGGGGGGCTATAGCAGCACCCCTTTCTTTTTATTCCTAAATTCCCAAGCCAAATTTTACAATGTTAGTTCAGCACAGGTCCATTAAAGGGAAACTCCAGTGAAAAATGACATTTTTCCTATTATTAGTATGTTAAATATCTTTATCTTTGATATTATTAATTTTCTGTCTAGCTGCTTGTGAAGCTTAGAAAGTCTTATCTAAACTAGACAAACAGCTTCTTCCTGTTCTTCACTGACAACGCTATCTCCATTTATATGAATTTGCTAAGCTGTCTTTCACTTCCTGAAAATGTTCTCGGTCTTTCTTAGACAGGCATGCCTAGACCTGAAACTTTGAAGCAACTTTGATCCAACTTTACACTCTCTGGATCAAAGTCGCATCAAAAGTTGTATCATAGTAGTGCAGGTAAGTTTTCAAAGTAGCTGATTTTCAAAGTCGCATATAAGAGAACGGGTACCATTAAAATCAATGGGCTGTGACTTGTTATACAAAGTCACATGATAAGTCACACTAGTGTAAACAAAGCTTTAGTCTACGCTTCCACTATTGCGATTTAGAGTGCAACTTTGATGTGACTTTGATCCAACTTTATCTTCTCTGGATCAAAGTTACTTCAAAAGTTGCATCAAAGTAGTGCAGGTACCTTTTTAAAGTTGCATAGTGTAGCGCTCCTGCGTTTTACGTATGATGTGGATTTTCACCTGCAGAAATATTCCACTTCAGTAGTCATGTAGAGAAACGCTGAGACACCATTCCCAACTCTCAATGACTCATCATGTGTGGATGATCTCAATTCAGCAAGTAAATACACACACTCAATAAGATGTTTCCTAGAGTGACTTATGTATATAGTAACACAGTGATGATAGGCTGAAGAGACAGGTTGGGTAGAGATGGTAGATGACAGACACTTGAAAGGAAATGTTCTTGAAATTAAGATAGTAGCAGATGGGATGCAGATAGGTTTAGCAATCATGTATGGTAGTAGATGGCAGAGTAGCAGGTGGACATACAAGAGAGATCAACCCAGTGCAAGCACAGGTGGTAGTTGGCTCAAGAGCTAGCAATCTTAGATAATGCAGATGTAGTAATAGTCCTTAGTATGCAGAGCTAGATAGTGTAAGCTTTAGTATAAAGGTTATAGAGGTTTCCCCTGTGGGGTACTTATCACTAATAGCAATGTAGCAGAGGAGAGGTTCGGCAAGAGCGGATGATCCGGTAGCGGGATACAGGGATTAGCGCAGCGTGGTTCCGACAGCGAGGTATGCTTGCAAGCATGAGAGCTTCAAGACAGGTTAGCATCAAGGCACAAAGCAGTTTGAACGAACACATGTGAGTGAGAGCCGGCGATCTAAATAGCCATCCAGTCCGGCGCTCAGTGATGACAGCATCAGTCTTAAAGGTGTATGCGCACCTTACCAAAAGAGAATGGTGGGGCGCATACACTTATGAAAAAGTAATTAGGGTACCCAAAGGTACCAGAACATTACACATAGATGGGAAGGGTGCCATTGAAATCAATGGGCTGTGACTTGTCATGTGACTTTATGTGTCCAAAGTCGCATGACAATTTGCACTAGTGGAAACGTAGACTTAGATGGTGAGCTGAGAGCCCAGAGCACTTACAGCTACACTGACAGTCCCCCCTCCCCCGTGTCCAGCTTTATTAATTTAAAGCCCAGCACAGCTATACTCCATATGTGCACCCCCGCCCCCCCCCATATCCTGTTGTATAAATTATTTCTTCATTTTCTCATGAATTAGGATGTACAATGCATCTTTGTGGATGAGAGAACACTGGGCGGGAACCTATGATCAGCTCCTCCCATCCTGTATACGCCCACTGCTACACAGGAATAGTGTTCATCCCTGGAAGTGATATCACTAGCTTTCAGTAACCACACCCACTTGCTGCTCTTGGACTCAGCAGGAAGAGGAATTGAAGTCATGTGACAGCACTGAAGACTGCAAAATAGGAAATAAATATTTTTTTATAAAGAAGAAATGTATTCATAGAAATATATATATAATTTGTAGATGGATATAACATTTTCCTGATTACAAAACAGACAGGTGTAGTGAGAAAAAGGAGAAAAAGTAGAAAATGATAAACATAGCTTTGAACCGGATGTTATGTTTGTTACATTTAAAAAATTTTTACCAGTTTTACCAGTTATATATATATTTTGTGTTTTGCAATATGGTTTATAAGATTTAATTTTAAATATTGTTAGGTTTCCCTGAAACCACCATTTTGTTAGGGAAAACAATAACCAGAATAGGCAAAGAATGGGTTAACCGCGTGTATAAATTACAAGGAGGGCATATCCCATGGTGCTCCTGTATTTAGGCAGCAGATGAAAGTTAAACGCTTTGAAATAGAACATTATTTTATCCCTAGCACTATTATGATTGTGCTGTTACAGTATGTGGTATTTCCCTTTGTTTGCCTGTTTTTTTCTTTCTACTAAAACTAGACCCAACGGGTGGTGGTTCATTGATCTCTATGTAGTAATAATGCAATTTCTATTTTTTTGTATGGGTAGTGGTTGCTCGATGTGACTGCTTTCTCCACCTATCAAGTTTAACTTCATTGCTCTTCTAATGTCACAGTCCCCCCCCCCCCCCCCCACAAACCCAAAATCTTCAAATAGTCATGGGATGTTGCAGAGCTGAACACCCCAGTTAAAAGGAAAAAAAAACTTAACTATCTTAAATACGTTAACCCAGATGTAGTTTTTTTTTTTTTTTACCAGAAAACCCATTGGAAAATGGTTTATTTTAATCAACCAAGGGATGTGCTCTTTTCATATAAGGTTATAGGTAAAAAGTAGTACCTACATCCTAGATTTCAATTAAGAATGCAAAGGAAGGGATAAGGAGCTTGAGGATTTCCTTGCTACCGTTAGACACATGTCAGACCATATAAAAGTATTTACATGAACAATAGCCTCTTTGCTATATAATATTCCTGCTAGGAAGCCCCACGCCATGCCTCACCATCATTGGGAACCTCCTTAACCAAATAAACTGTTGGGTTTCTTCCTGACTGTGAACAGGTGGCTACAACAAGATGGTGGTGGCCCCAGACTACACAGGCCACTGTAGGACCTCTAACTGTGGCTTTACAGTGCTTCACAAGCTATGTGGGCACAGACACTGGAATCCCTGTATGATGACCCTGCTCCCAGATCATGGCTCTCTCACATTTCTGTGCCCTGTAAAGTCAAGACCACAGAGGGACTCCCAGAAATACTCCTACAATGAGTACACAGAGTACCTAAGCCTTCTTTCCTACCTGGGTAAGTGCCCAGAGACGTCATTCTACGTGTACACTTCTTCCAAGTGAAGGATCAACTACTGGAAGCTTTTCGTTACCCTAATCAACTCATGGAACAAACAGCCAAGTTACAACTTCTCACAGATTTGTTCCAATTTACACTTCAACAACATAAGAACATTATCTTCATTGCAAAAGCTTTGAGAAACCACAATATGCAGTACAAATGGAGAAATCTAGCGAAGCTGGAGATCACTCATCAGGGTTCCACCTTGTATGCAGTTTCTCTTGAAGAAGTCCTTTATCTACTACGGCAATGGTACATCATTCCAGAATCACCTCCAAATGATTGATGCCATAACATGCCTACCAAAACAGATCAGGATTGGTATACCATTCCACAGAGACACCTCACCTGATGCTCATCGGGCAAGCTTATCCTTTTCACCCCAGAGCACTAGCATTCCCAGTGGGGTAAGATAATGAAAGGCAGCGCACCCATTTGCTCTATGACCTCAACTATGGTTGGCAGACTTCTCAACTTGAGACCTTCTACCTCACGGGGGGAGAGGAATACGGTATAACACACCCTGCAGACTCTTGTTGGGCCCCAAAGAGACCGTAGATTAGGGGTGTGAACCAAAAAGTGGGATTTTAAAGGTGGAGCTTGCTGAGGTATATGATAGATAAATAATGATAAGACAGAATAAAATAACAAAGTTTTATTACAATGTTTTATAAAAACAATCACAGTAAGTGATAATAATTCAGTGCATAGAGATACATAGTATACAAGGAACCATAGTTGTGTGGTTAGGGCCACTTATGTCCGACATGTTTCGCCAGCAGGCTTCCTCTGGGACATTGCACACTGGTGACCTCAACACAGGTTCTAAATATAAATAGTATACAATAAGTTTAGACATAATCAAAATAACATTTGTACAACTATTGATGTATTTAGGATTTAAAGCTCACCAAAGGTTGTATCTAAAGCATTGCACATGCATCCATATACCGGGGATCTCTGCCATATATCCAATTCAATTAAGTTCCTATCATTGAATGTGCCTAAACCACCCAGTTAAAGTGATTGTAAAGTCTTGTTAAAAAAAAACAAAAAAAAAAAAAAACAAACATGTTATACTTACCTCCTCTGTGCAGTTGGTTTTGCATAGAGCAGCCCAGATCCTCCTCTTCTCTGGTCCCTCCTTCCTGCTCCTGGCCCCTCCTTCCTATTTAGTGCCCCACAGCAAGCAGCTTGCTATGGGGGCACCCAAGCCGAGCTGCAGCTCCGTGTGTCAATGCAGACACTGAGCTGCCATTGGGCCCTGCCCCCTCTCTCACCTGATTGGCTCACTGACTTTGATTGACAGCCACATGAGCCAATGGCACCACGGCGGCAACTCAGCCAATCAGGAGGGAGAGTCCCAGGACAGCCGAGGGACTCATGGACATCATTGGACAGAGAGGGGGCACATGTGTGTATTAGGGGTGCTGGGGGGGCTGCTACATACAGAAGTTTTTCATTTTAATGCATAGAATGCATTAAGATAAAAAACTTCATGATTTTACAACTCCTTTAAGCATTAGAAGTGAGTTTTCATGCTGCAGATTTGCTCAATGTTCAGGAGACCCACTTCGATCTAGTGAACAAAATTAAGTGTACGTATTCTGTTTGTCCTATGCTTCAGAGAAAAAGAAAGAAGTCCTAATTGCTATTAGAAACACTGTTTCATTTTAACTGAAAGAATGCATTTCAGATCCAGATGGCAGATGTTTTCTGACTAGTATTATGCACCTAAGTATCACTGGTTTCTTCCTTCCCCAGATGGTATTTGGACAGATATTGAAGTCACCTTTGCGCATACTTCAGACCTAAGAGCGATCCATTTGGATGATCATTGTTTGCCCTTACAGCTTGCATACTATTCTCCCAAAATGAGGGCTGCAGTACTAGTATAGCGACTATTTACCCAAGGGGTAGTGTACAATAAACACAACAATGTCAACACCTTGTTATCAGCGCTCAACATCCTTATTGTCACAATCTGAGGATTAGAACAACTCGGACTGTAAAACTCTAGGTCTAGTGAGGCAGTGGGAATGGCTAAACAGGTGTGCCAGGGTACTGGTCCCAGAAGATACAGAAGCACACAAAGAGAGGTGTGTCGGAGACGCATGATCTAAAGAGCCACCTGGTCTTCACCAGAGCCATTGGAGGTGTGGATGATAATAATTTATTCTGCCCATTGAAATGAATTAAAGGAGTTGTAAAGGCAGAAAGTTTTTTTTTTTTTAACTTAATGCATCTTAAGGCATTTGCAGGAGTGTCTCAGCTGCTTGGAACTTCCCTCCTTATTGGCTAAGACAGCAGCGCAGCGTGATCAGCTCCCGCTGCTGTCAATCAAAGTCAATCAGCCAATCAGGAGAGAAAGGGAGCAGGCCAGGGCCAGGTCGCAGCTCCATGTCTGAATGGACACAGAGAGCTGTGACTCGGTTCCCGTGCCCCCACAGCAAGCTGCTTGATGTGAGGGCACTCAACAGGAGGGAGGGGCCAGGAGCACAAATCAGGGACCCGAGAAGAGGAGGATCCAGGCCACTTTGCGCAAAACCAACTGCGCAGAGCAGATAAGTATAACATGTTTGGTATTTTTTTTTTTAAACAAGACTTTTCAATCACTTTAATGCTCAAGCACTAGCGTTTAGGCGCTTAGCAGGTTTTAGCAGCTTCTAGCAGCTTTTAGTAGTGTCAAGCATTTTTTCCTGCCTCTAAACGCCTCTAAAAACGTCTACCACTAAAAGCCGCTAAAAGCCTATGTGTGCATGGACACATTGGCTAACATGGAGGGGCATCCAGAAGTTGGGAAAAAAAACACCAGGCGCCATTTGAAGCAGCTGTAAAAACGTACAGTGTGCATAAGGCCTAATGATTTATTTGTAGTCCAAACCCTGGTGTGCAGCTGGGACAAGTTGGGTAGAGAATATTTTGAATATATGTAAACCCAAATCCTTGTCAGATCTAATTACAATTTACAACATTTCATCATCCGATAATTTCTTAAACTGGCGTATCTTGCATTTTCTGAAATCCACATCTAAGTCCTCTTTCCAAATTCATCCCCAAGTGTGACGGACTCCAGGATCGATATGTTCCTCACAGATAAGTTCCTACTTCAAAAAGTATCTAATGTGACAATTGGTTCAATAACGTGGTCTGACCATGCCCCCATCCTTATGACCATTGGAGACATGCCTTTCACTACAAGGGCTAATAGATGGAGGTTTGATGCTTCTATCTTGACATCTAAAGAAGCAGAGTCTGAAACCCTTTCAGCTTTAACTAAATTTTTTCACCTTAATAACACTGCTGATGTATGTCCATTTACACTGTGGAATGCTTACAAGGCATTCATGAGGGGAGTGTTGATGTCTAGGGGGGGCGAATGTGCGGAGACAGAGACGGCAAAGGCTTGACGCTATCTTAGAATCTATTAAATCTCTGGGAGGTAAAAATAAAACTAACCCATCCCCAGCGTGTGCAGAAGAGCTTGCGCGCTCTCAAGCGGAGCTTCGCATCCTTCTGATTGGTCAGCACTCCAAAGTTATGTGCAGGCCGAAGGCCTCTCAATATGCGCACGGCAACAAAGCAGGCAAACTTTTGGCTAATCAGCTGAGAGTCCAAACTGCGAAACAAAAAAATCCCTTATTTAATCAATCACTCTACTGGTGTGAGGCTGACCAATTCGAAGGATATTGCTGATGCCTTCAGCCAATATTATAGTGCTCTCTACAATCTAAAGGATGACCTGACTACCCCTCAACCGTCCTCTACGAACATTCAACGTTTTTTAGACTTGCTCTCCCTCCCTAATTTGAAACCCACTGACGTGGACCAACTAAACACCCGATTTTCTCTAAAAGAAGTGTGTAAGGCCATAGGATCCCTCCCCAAGGGTAAGGCCCCAGGCCCAGATGGATTTACGTCAGACTATTATAAGCTATTTGTTGAATCTCTCTCTCCTCACATTCTCAGAGTCTTTCAGAAGGCGTCGACGCGGGCCAGTTTTCCTGCTGAAATGCTGGAGGCGACCGTAGTGACCCTTCCCAAACCCGGTAAAGAACCGAATAAAGCGCAAAATTTTAGACCTATTTCACTGTTAAATGTGGATCTTAAAGTATATGCTAGAATTGTTGCTGATCATGTCTCAGGTTTCACCCTGATTTGATCAAGCCAGACCAAGTGGGCTTTGTAAAGAGTCGTCAGGCCACCGACACTACTAGGCGTTTGGTTGGTCTGACCCACCATGTGCGCACCGCGGGTGTCCCCACTGTGTTCCTGTCTCTCAACGCCAAGAAGGCCTTTGACCGGGTGCACTGGGGATACCTGCGGCGGGTCCTGGAAGTCTTTAACTTTTGGGGATGTGTCTTGAACACTATCTTGGCCTTATATGCTGTTCCATCAGCAAGGGTATTTACTGAGGGTCTTTTCTCAGAACAATTCCTTATCACCAACGGCACACGACAGGGCTGCCCTTTATCGCCACTCATCTTTGCCCTGCTCATGGAGCCCCTGGCGGAGAGGATGCGATCACACCCTGGCATTAGGGGCATAATAAACAGGCAAAAAATTTGGGGGAGCATACCCATGTATTTCTAAAGCTGCTGCAGCTATGAACCAAGAGACATGTATATTAAAAAAGAATAGCGCGCAAATGCAAAAGAAATAACTACCAAATCTGAAGACAATCCATAAATAAAAATGGGGGTTTGGTCCCACCATATGGCCATATCGTGCTCAAGCCCACTACTGCGTCAAAGTACCCCATTATCAGTGGGTCCTACACTATCCATGAAAAAGAGATGAATCCAGCCTTTCTTACCCTTGGAGATAATACTCCTTGCTGGGAAGGATGTGCAAATGCACTACAGGGGACTCTTCCTATATCCACTTGATGGTGGACACTGATTGAGTACAGGTGTGTGTGGGGGGTGGGGAGGGTTGCTCAACCTCGATAGTCTGGTCAGACCGAATACATAATAAACAGGCAAAAAATTTGGGGGAGCATACCCATGTATTTCTAAAGCTGCTGCAGCTATGAACCAAGAGACATGTATATTAAAAAAATTTTAATATACATGTCTCTTGGTTCATAGCTGCAGCAGCTTTAGAAATACATGGGTATGCTCCCCCAAATTTTTTGCCTGTTTATTATGTATTCGGTCTGACCAGACTATCGAGGTTGAGCAACCCTCCCCACCCCCCACACACACCTGTACTCAATCAGTGTCCACCATCAAGTGGATATAGGAAGAGTCCCCTGTAGTGCATTTGCACATCCTTCCCAGCAAGGAGTATTATCTCCAAGGGTAAGAAAGGCTGGATTCATCTCTTTTTCATGGATAGTGTAGGACCCACTGATAATGGGGTACTTTGACGCAGTAGTGGGCTTGAGCACGATATGGCCATATGGTGGGACCAAACCCCCATTTTTATTTATGGATTGTCTTCAGATTTGGTAGTTATTTCTTTTGCATTTGCGCGCTATTCTTTTTTAATATACATGTCTCTTGGTTCATAGCTGCAGCAGCTTTAGAAATACATGGGTATGCTCCCCCAAATTTTTTGCCTGTTTATTATGTATTCGGTCTGACCAGACTATCGAGGTTGAGCAACCCTCCCCACCCCCCACACACACCTGTACTCAATCAGTGTCCACCATCAAGTGGATATAGGAAGAGTCCCCTGTAGTGCATTTGCACATCCTTCCCAGCAAGGAGTATTATCTCCAAGGGTAAGAAAGGCTGGATTCATCTCTTTTTCATGGATAGTGTAGGACCCACTGATAATGGGGTACTTTGACGCAGTAGTGGGCTTGAGCACGATATGGCCATATGGTGGGACCAAACCCCCATTTTTATTTATGGATTGTCTTCAGATTTGGTAGTTATTTCTTTTGCATTTGCGCGCTATTCTTTTTTAATATACATGTCTCTTGGTTCATAGCTGCAGCAGCTTTAGAAATACATGGGTATGCTCCCCCAAATTTTTTGCCTGTTTATTATGTATTCGGTCTGACCAGACTATCAAGGTTGAGCAACCCTCCCCACCCCCCACACACACCTGTACTCAATCAGTGTCCACCATCAAGTGGATATAGGAAGAGTCCCCTGTAGTGCATTTGCACATCCTTCCCAGCAAGGAGTATTATCTCCAAGGGTAAGAAAGGCTGGATTCATCTCTTTTTCATGGATAGTGTAGGACCCACTGATAATGGGGTACTTTGACGCAGTAGTGGGCTTGAGCACGATATGGCCATATGGTGGGACCAAACCCCCATTTTATTTATGGATTGTCTTCAGATTTGGTAGTTATTTCTTTTGCATTTGCGCGCTATTCTTTTTTAATATACATGTCTCTTGGTTCATAGCTGCAGCAGCTTTAGAAATACATGGGTATGCTCCCCCAAATTTTTTGCCTGTTTATTATGTATTCGGTCTGACCAGACTATCGAGGTTGAGCAACCCTCCCCACCCCCCACACACACCTGTACTCAATCAGTGTCCACCATCAAGTGGATATAGGAAGAGTCCCCTGTAGTGCATTTGCACATCCTTCCCAGCAAGGAGTATTATCTCCAAGGGTAAGAAAGGCTGGATTCATCTCTTTTTCATGGATAGTGTAGGACCCACTGATAATGGGGTACTTTGACGCAGTAGTGGGCTTGAGCACGATATGGCCATATGGTGGGACCAAACCCCCATTTTTATTTATGGATTGTCTTCAGATTTGGTAGTTATTTCTTTTGCATTTGCGCGCTATTCTTTTTTAATATACATGTCTCTTGGTTCATAGCTGCAGCAGCTTTAGAAATACATGGGTATGCTCCCCCAAATTTTTTGCCTGTTTATTATGTATTCGGTCTGACCAGACTATCGAGGTTGAGCAACCCTCCCCACCCCCCACACACACCTGTACTCAATCAGTGTCCACCATCAAGTGGATATAGGAAGAGTCCCCTGTAGTGCATTTGCACATCCTTCCCAGCAAGGAGTATTATCTCCAAGGGTAAGAAAGGCTGGATTCATCTCTTTTTCATGGATAGTGTAGGACCCACTGATAATGGGGTACTTTGACGCAGTAGTGGGCTTGAGCACGATATGGCCATATGGTGGGACCAAACCCCCATTTTTATTTATGGATTGTCTTCAGATTTGGTAGTTATTTCTTTTGCATTTGCGCGCTATTCTTTTTTAATATTAGGGGCATAACATTGGAAGGAATCTCGCACATCATATCGCTATTTGCAGATGATGTCATTTTGTCATTCACTGACCCAGTGACATCTTTGACTCATATTCAAGAACTATTACAACACTTTCAATCCACTTCCTACAATAAGGTGAATGAACTTAAGTCCAATATATTGGGCATAGCTATAGATGCCCATACACAACTACGGATCCAACACATGGTACAATTCCAGTGGCAACCTGACGCTATTGAATACCTGGGCATTAAATTGACGGCCGATCCATCCAATCTATTTAAATACAATTTTTCCCCCTTGCTTGACGCTACTTCCCAGGACCTGTTCAGACTATGGAAATTCTTCATCTCATGGTAGACTTGCCGCATTTAAGATGCTAATTTTACCTAAGATCTTATATATTTTCAGGGCCCTGTCCATTGTGGTCCCCAATGCTTTCTACAAATCTTTACAGAAACTTTTAAGCACCTATCTCTGGGATGGGGGTAGACCTAGAACCTCTCATAAAACCCTCACCAAGCAGGTCTTGGTGGGTGGCATGGGGGTTCCTGATTTGAAAGATTACCATATGGCGGCTATACTGTCCCAATCCCGACAATGGTTTCCTTCTGCCAAGTCCCTCTGTGGGTGCCCATGGAGCTGGCCTCCACGCCCTATGAGTCTTTAACTGACGCTATTCTTCTAACCCAGATACATCCCAGATGTTTATATGGCTCTCACCCCACAGTCTCAGCTACACTTTCGGCTTGGCATTACTTTCTAGGTGCTATGTCGAAGTCGGGCAAAATGCAATATGTCCCTATTTCATTGTCTGCATTGAGCACCATCTCCCCTGACTTACGGGTGACACATTGGAAACAATACAATTTGGTTTACTTGACTGACTTATACAGGGGGTCCAAACTCTTTGCTTTTAAAGATATATGCCAATTGTTCCCTGACTTAGAATGGGAATTTTTGACCTATAAACGACTGACGCACATTCTGACCTCCCTGCCGATAGTAAAAATTGCCCTACCGGAACAAATATATAAGTTTTGTTTTGACACTACGTCCAGCCGAGGTATCAGTCTGTTTTACAATGCTATTCGCGATAGAGCAATCTTTGCAAAGTCTTCCTCGCACTTAAAATGGGAACGGGACGTTCAACAGACTTTTACCGAGGCACAGTGGACGAAGGCGATACGACTAAACTTTTCTCTTACCAAATGCTCTACGTTCAGGGAAGGCTCCTACAAACTGCACCTCCGCTGGTATAGAACCCCATACACTATTGCTAAATTTCACCCTGGCTCCTCCAACCTTTGTTGGAGGGGCTGCGGTCAAGTTGGAATGCTTGTGCACATGCTATGGTCTTGTTTGTCCTTGCACAGTTTTTGGGCCTCACTGCACCGCATGATAGCTGACATAATGGGCATTTTTAACAAACTCTGGGTGGAGCAGGCGATACTGGGCATTGGGATGGATTGGTACCCCCCTCACATAGAGTAGTCATTCAACATATCTTATACGCTGCAAGACTGACAATAGCACCTAGATGGAAGGACGCTGTTCCTCCATCACGCCAAGAAGTCCTCCAAATAGTGAAGGAGTCATACGAATATGAAAAGATACTGACGTATTCCACACACATCTATAAACAGTTTAGGGACAGGTGGAGCCTCTGGGAGGCGTTTATGTCTTTTTCTAAGTGAATGGTTTGTTTTATAAACTTGTCATGTTGATTAACAGTAATAATTGCATTGTGGTTCGGGCACTCCGCCGGGCCAAAAAGTGATCCCGTTGGGGTGGCTTGGGGGAGCGTCCTTCCGCGTGCACCATAAGAAACAAAATTATAATGTCTATGTCTTGCAGAGTCGCAGTCAATGTGCTGGAAACCCTGCTCTTGATCTCTAGTACAGGTTATGTTGTTCTCTTTTTTTTTTTTCTTCTCAGCTCACTCACTTGTACATTCGTACCCCTTTCCTTTTATGTACATTCTACTCACTATGAGGATGTTATGTATGTCATTTGTATTTCTGCATTCACCAATACGCATTTCTAGTTCAAATTCTAAGTTATCTTGTGAAAAACACAATAAAAATTTATTTAAAAAAAAATGAAAGTATGTGACTAGGTATAGATGAATTTTAAAGGTTAATTTCACATCCTGAATATGTTACATGTTACACCATATTTAGGATGCTACATGTAACAGCAGGTGGGGGTTCCTCTCCCCCTCACCCACTGTCACGTTTTAAAAATGATGCATCTATATGCGACTGCACAGCCACATCATTCATTCACAATTTTTGAATAAATGAACTACAAGTCCCATCTTCCACCATGGCAAACGGCTTGTTTTCAATAAACTACCAGGGCGCTAATCCACACTCCTACTTCACTGACACTTCCTGCAGCTGAGTCACTTTCTGCCCATATGAAGAGCTGTCAGAGGTATAGATCTTAACATTGGTAATATAATATAACATAATATATAATATAAATATTAACCACTTCCCGCCCGCCCTATAGCAGATTGACTGCGGGAATGTGGTTGTATTACCCTGACCGGACGTCATATGACGGCGGCAGGATAATACAGCTCTGTGCGCCCCCCGGGGGCGATCGGTGATGCGAGGTGTCAGCCTGGCACCCTGCATCTCCGTTCTCAGTAAAGAGCCTACTGACGTAGCTCTTTACCATGTGACCAGCCGTGTCCAATCACGGCTGGTCACATAGTAAACAGGAAGAGCCGTTGATCGGCTTTCCTTAGTTCGTGCCTGATAGGCACGAGTAAAGGAGCCCCAATCGGTGGCTCCCCTGACGGGGGGGGGTCGGCTCTGGTAATCAGATCATTGATTGCCAGTGCAGACCCTTGGGGGGGTGCCACTAGAACCACCAGGGATGCCCACCCATGACCCCAGGGATGCCCACTATGGCCACCAGGGATGGCAATCAGGGCTCAGGGAGCCCCCCATTGCCCTCCCTATCAGTGCTGCCCACCAGTGCCCTCCCTATCAGTGCTGCCCACCAGTGCCCATCATTGCCATCTTTCAGTGTCGCCCACCAGTGCCCATTATTGCCCACCAGTGCCGCCTATCAGTGCCCATTAGTGCCCATCAGGGCCGCCCGTCAGTGCAGATCAGTGCCACCTATCAGTGCCCATCAGTGCCCACCAGTGCTGCCTATCAGTGCCCATTAGTGCCCATCAGTGCCACCTATCAGTTCCCGTCAGTGCCACCTATCAGTGCCCATCAATGCCACCTATCAGTGCTCAGCAGTGCTGCCTATCAGTGCCCACCAATGCTGCATATCTGTGCTACCTATCAGTGGCACATATCAGTGCCTATCAGTGCCGCCTATCAGTGCCACCCCATCAGTGCCACCCCATCAGTGCCTCCTCATCAGTGCCTGTCAGTGCAGTCTCATCAGTGCTCATCAGTGCAGGAAAAAACTTATTTATTTACAAAATTGTATAACATAAACAAAAAAACTTTTTTTTTTCAAACTTTTCGGTCTTTTTTTATTTGTTTAGCAAAAAGAAAAAAACCCAGAGGGGATCAAATACCCCCAAAAGAAATCTCTATTTGTGGGGGGAAAATGACATAAATTTGGTGTAGGTACAGTGTTGCATGACTGCGCAATTGTCATTCAAAATGCAATAGCGCTAAAAGGGGAAAATTGGCCTGGGCAGGAAGGGGGTGAAAGTGCCCTGCATTGAAGTGGTTAATTACTGATTTACTCATGGGAAGATATAAACCTTTGAATAATTTCCTCTCATATTCAGGTGCATTGTGAACCATGTTGTTATCAGTCTGAAGAATGACTGTCATGTAGCTGGCTGTATATTAGGAAGACTGCTGTGTAAAGACATTTTAGCTGCACCTCTGGCAGATTCCCTCAATTACCAGGATGCATCGCGATCTATGTTGCTATTATTCTGACAGGAATAGCTGCTGTGTAACATGCTGTTTATAAGGAATGACTGCTGTGTGGAGTTATTGTTGCTGCACTTCTGGCAGATTCTCTTTTATAATTGTAGCACACACAAACCAAATTAATCTTCAAAATTTAAATTAAATATTATTATTGGAACTGTGTCAAGCAAATACATAACAAACTCAGATTTGTGATCCCTTGAAAATAATGATAAATAAAAAATTGCACATAGACAGCACATTTAAAACTTTTTGTACCTTATCAGTGTATAGTTATAGTATATCTAAAGCCTAATTTTTTTTTTCAGTTGTTGACAGAATAGGGGGTGCTTAAATCCTCTTTGCTGTCTGTGTCCTTTTGTGAAGATTTTTCTACCCTTTCTGTCTTGATATGCAAAAAGAGTTAGGGATTTCTCCAAAGAAAGGGAGATGCTTTTTTATAAAGTTGTCAAATGTTCCCATTGGAGGCTTTCATCTTTATTCCTGTTCTACTGAAAACTCGAAGTTTAACATTTTCCAGTGACACTGTAAAAAAAAAAAAAAAAAAAACTCTCAGCAAGAAGCAGCTCCTTTAATAAGGCTTAATTGAAACATTAAAAATACAAAACTTCTTTAAAATACCATGCCTTGGTGTTGCCCTAAACCTACACATAAGTGGCAGATCTATAAGGTATACTACAGCAAAAGTGACATTTAGAATGAATGACATTTTTCTGCTTGATTGTGTTGTTTTAAATTACACGGTGAATCCCAAATGGCATAGGATGCTGGGTAATGCCCTGAAGGGTATGTATAAATGCAAAAAATTAAAAAAGAAAAATAGCCTTCAGCAAGGAACAGCTCATTTAAAAATAACTAAATCCTGTAAAAACATGTTGGGAATGCCCTAAACTTGAATATGACGTGGCACACATGTAGGACATTTTTGAAAGGAAGAAAAGAAAAATCTCTGCAGGCTTTTTTCCTGTAAAAAAATGTCATGAGGTCCTGCTCTAAAATGCATACTAGATTTGTATCTTTGTTGAGGGTCTACTATGTATTTTTAAGGAGGACACATACATCCTGGCAGCCAGGGAAAGGGGAAATGAGCATGCCCCCCACTCATAAACCTTACCAGACAACATGCCCCTAACATGGGGAGTGCCTTGCCAGGGAAGCACGGTGGGTGTAGGGGTCTGCTGGGATGGGACTTATAAGAATATGGTAGTCCCCTTTAAGATAAGGCCCCCCCACTTACTTGAATGGTTACTCAACAACAACAACAAAAAATTACACAGTAAATAAACATATACACACAACATGATAAACTAAGGAAAAGAACCATCATTATCAAGGGACCCCCTATTTACCTCCCCCTTCTCCTCCCCCCCTCAATGCAACCCCCATCTCCCCACTCCTCTAACTCCACCCGTACCCTCACAAAAGTGCCCCCTCCCCCACCAAGCTACCCAACCCTACCCTCCAAGAACCCCACTTTGGAGGGGAGGGGTACTGACCTCACTTCTGAGGACCCCACTTGGTGAGGCACACACTTCCTCCCTGTGGATGTTGAATGGTCTATGTGTCTGAATGGCATGCAATGTATGTTCTTGGTATTGGCAATAAACTGTAGGTGCCATAATTCTGACTTTATCGATTAAATGGATGTATAAGAGACTAGTATAACTGTGATTGTGTCATGATCTCACACTCTTATGGGTATCTAAATATTCCGAATTGTGATTATTGATGGATCACTCCACTCTCAAAGGCCCATGTAAGTGTAATTATTTGATGGAAAAAAAGACCCAATCTTCCACATAAATTCCAAATTCCACTCTAGGAATCCAGACTACTATGGGTGTTGACACAATCGTTGAGTGGAAAGAAGCTAATGAATTTCTGCTGGGGAGTGGTGCACGAAAGATTGGAGTAATTTGGAAATCTCCACATGTATGTGTATCTTATGCATTTAATTATTAAGTTGGCACACCAATAGATATGATTCTTAAATGTACAAACCCAAATCCAAAAAAAGTTTTTTTATAAACTTGTCATGTTGATTAACAGTAATAATTGCATTGTGGTTCGGGCACTCCGCCGGGCCAAAAAGTGATCCCGTTGGGGTGGCTTGGGGGAGCGTCCTTCCGCGTGCACCATAAGAAACAAAATTATAATGTCTATGTCTTGCAGAGTCGCAGTCAATGTGCTGGAAACCCTGCTCTTGATCTCTAGTACAGGTTATGTTGTTCTCTTTTTTTTTTTTCTTCTCAGCTCACTCACTTGTACATTCGTACCCCTTTCCTTTTATGTACATTCTACTCACTATGAGGATGTTATGTATGTCATTTGTATTTCTGCATTCACCAATACGCATTTCTAGTTCAAATTCTAAGTTATCTTGTGAAAAACACAATAAAAATTTATTTAAAAAAAAATGAAAGTATGTGACTAGGTATAGATGAATTTTAAAGGTTAATTTCACATCCTGAATATGTTACATGTTACACCATATTTAGGATGCTACATGTAACAGCAGGTGGGGGTTCCTCTCCCCCTCACCCACTGTCACGTTTTAAAAATGATGCATCTATATGCGGCTCTCACTGCACAGCCACATCATTCATTCACAATTTTTGAATAAATGAACTACAAGTCCCATCTTCCACCATGGCAAACGGCTTGTTTTCAATAAACTACCAGGGCGCTAATCCACACTCCTACTTCACTGACACTTCCTGCAGCTGAGTCACTTTCTGCCCATATGAAGAGCTGTCAGAGGTATAGATCTTAACATTGGTAATATAATATAACATAATATATAATATAAATATTAACCACTTCCCGCCCGCCCTATAGCAGATTGACGGCGGGAATGTGGTTGTATTACCCTGACCGGACGTCATATGACGGCGGCAGGATAATACAGCTCTGTGCGCCCCCCGGGGGCGATCGGTGATGCGAGGTGTCACCCTATTTACCTCCCCCTTCTCCTCCCCCCCTCAATGCAACCCCCATCTCCCCACTCCTCTAACTCCACCCGTACCCTCACAAAAGTGCCCCCTCCCCCACCAAGCTACCCAACCCTACCCTCCAAGAACCCCACTTTGGAGGGGAGGGGTACTGACCTCACTTCTGAGGACCCCACTTGGTGAGGCACACACTTCCTCCCTGTGGATGTTGAATGGTCTATGTGTCTGAATGGCATGCAATGTATGTTCTTGGTATTGGCAATAAACTGTAGGTGCCATAATTCTGACTTTATCGATTAAATGGATGTATAAGAGACTAGTATAACTGTGATTGTGTCACACTCTTATGGGTATCTAAATATTCCGAATTGTGATTATTGATGGATCACTCCACTCTCAAAGGCCCATGTAAGTGTAATTATTTGATGGAAAAAAAGACCCAATCTTCCACATAAATTCCAAATTCCACTCTAGGAATCCAGACTACTATGGGTGTTGACACAATCGTTGAGTGGAAAGAAGCTAATGAATTTCTGCTGGGGAGTGGTGCACGAAAGATTGGAGTAATTTGGAAATCTCCACATGTATGTGTATCTTATGCATTTAATTATTAAGTTGGCACACCAATAGATATGATTCTTAAATGTACAAACCCAAATCCAAAAAAAGTTGGGACACTGTACAAATTGTGAGTAAAAAAGACATGGACTAATTACAAATCTCATAAACGTATATTTTATTCACAATATAATATAGTTAACATATCAAATGTTGAAAGTGAGACATTTTGAAATGTCATGCCAAATATTGGCTCATTTTGGATTTCATGAGAGCTACACATTCCAAAAAAGTTGGGACAGGTAGCAATAAGAGGCCGGAAAAGTTAAATGTACATATAAGGAACAGCTGGAGGACCAATTTGCAACGTATTAGGTCAATTGGCAACATGATTGGGTAAAAAAAGAGCCTCTCAGAGTGGCAGTGTCTCTCAGAAGTCAAGATGGGCAGAGGATCACCAATTCCCCCAATGCTGCGGTGAAAAATAGTGGAGCAATATCAGAAAGGAGTTTCTCAGAGAAAAATTTGAAAGAGTTTGGAGTTATCATCATCTACAGTACATAATATCATCCAAAGAGTCAGAGAATCTGGTACAATCTCTGCCCTGTTTCTGTAACAGCTATTTTGAATTTGTCAGTGTATTCATGTACTTCTTCCTTAATCCCATGTGTCATTGTACTTACCTTAGTCCAGAAAGCCACAGGAAATATCTTCCCTATTGCCCCTTTCATCTTAGTACACTGATTTAGAGCATTCTGGGGAATCTTCTGGAATTGGGGCTTTGCCTATATCCTCCATCTTGTATAACTCTGCTTCCCATATTATTAACTCATAGTCACTTGCTCCAGCTGCACCCTTGATTATACGTAAAATATCTTCCCAGTTCGCTCTGTAACTTGTTGCTATGTTACATATTTGTTGAGCGAACAGATGAGGGCTGTGCCTTGGTTTTGCAATTGTATTTAAAAATGTATTAATTTCCCCTGGAGTCCAGGGAACATGATGGGTTAGTACCTTTCTTTCCTTTCTCAAATTGTACTGAGGTTCCCTATTTGCCTCCCCGGTGGTATCAGGGGTATCCTCCTGATCCCACTCCTTATTATGTGGCAAAGGGGGATACAAATCTAAAGCATATGGAGACACTTCCCCTGGTGAACCACTATATCCACTCATCTCTTGTGATAATCCAATGCTAGATCCTTCTCCTGATGAAGTCCCCCTCACCCCCAAAGGTCCCTTCTTTGGAGCTGATGCTGCCGCATATGGGGGTGGACGGCAATCACGACCAGCTACCTCCCTGACACTGCTTGATACCTCCTCTGCAGCTGGCCCATTGGGGGCCCTTATGAGAGTTTTAGCCAATAAATGGATGCTCAAAACCATCTCTTCTGATTTGTTCCCCTCTTCCTCTAACTCCTCTGGCAACCCTGCCAACACGATTTTTGAGGTTTTTGAATAAGCTTCATTCATCCACCTCGCTCAGGCCACCAATTTGGGCCTGTCTTTTTACTTTTAAAACGGTGGTGCAAGGCAGTCCAAATCCTGATATCATAAGTCCCCTGAATAGGTACAGGGTAGTCTGTGATCTGTGCCAATCTGTGCCATTTCTTTAAATACTTAACCACCCACTTGCCATAACTTGGGATGATCGAACGGTACGGGTCGACCATCGGTTCGACCCGAACATTGGCTGTTCGAGGTTCGGCCGAATTTAGAACTTTTTGCCCAAAAAGTTCGGAATTCGGCAACCAGAGCCGACCAAAATGCAATGGGACAGGAAATGGGCTTTAAAAGCCCATGATTGGACCAGAACCATTAGCAAAAGCCAATTGAGGGGGCAGGAGAATGCTAGGAATGTGATTGGAGTGACTAGGGGGTCCATAGGCCAATTATTAGTGAATACGCCCCCAGTATATAAGATAGCCCTGCCAAATTCCTAGCATTCTTATACAGGGACATGGAAGAGAGTGGAAGCAGTTCTGTTAATTTTACTTTAAAAGTGTCATTTAGCATTTATTAGTGTGAGGAAAGGGATATCTAGTGTAGTTAGGGTGCTCTTTTACACTTTAGTTAAAAATTTAGTTTCTTTAGGGAAAGTGTTAAGTGCCAGGGTGACCGTAGTGTAGTGTAGGCTGAACTGACACTGACTGCTATGGCAGGGTGACCAAACCCTTCCATATCAGGGTGACCGCTATAGAGAAAAGCTAGTTTCTCTGAAGTCACTTTCGCTGCAGTAATATGGCTTCGCCCCTGTCAGCTTGCTTTTTGGCTGCAGGCGTCTATAGGGATTTTTTGAGCACATGTTTGGAGTCAGGCATGACATCTGAACATGTGTATAGGGGGTATATATACACACCCATGTATGTATATATACACCTGCACATATATAGGTGTGAGAGGAGCAGAAAACACTACCTGCGCTAATGAAATAATTAACACCAATATAGTTACGCTCCTATCACACCTATATATGTCTAAGTGTAAAATACATATAAGTATGTGTGTATATATACCACTATACAAAAGTTCAGATGTTTTGCCTGCCTCCAAAGAACCCAAAAAAATTCCCAAAAAAACGCTAGCGCCAAAAAAAAAAAACGCCCAGGTGTGTTGTTGCATGCATTTTTTGGGGGTTTTTGGAGGCAGGCAAAACATCTGAACTTGTGTATAGTGGTATATATACACACATACTTATATGTATTTTACACTTAGACATATATAGGTGTTATAGGAGTGGAGCCATATTAGTGTAAATGATTTCATTAGCGCAAGCATATATTTCTGCTACTATCACACCTATATATGTCTAGGTGTATATATACATATAAGTATGTGTGTATATATACCCATATACACAAGTTCAGATGTTTTGCCTGCCTCCAAAGAACCCAAAAAAATGCCCAAAAAAACGCTAGCGCAAAAAAAAAAAAAACGACCAGGTGTGTTGTTGCAGGCATTTTTTTTGGTTTTTTGGAGGCAGGCGAAACATCTGAACTTGTGTATACGGGTATATATACACACATACTTATATGTATATATACACCTAGACATATATAGGTGTGATAGTAGCAGAAATATATGCTTGCGCTAATGAAATCATTTACACTAATATGGCTCCGCTCCTATAACACCTATATATGTCTAAGTGTAAAATACATATAAGTATGTGTGTATATATACCACCATACACAAGTTCAGATGTTTTGCCTGCCTTCAAAGAACCCAAAAAAATGCCCAAAAAAACGCTAGCGCCAAAAAAAACGCCCAGGTGTGTTGTTGCAGGCATTTTTTTTATATATACCCGTATACACAAGTTCAGATGTTTTGCCTGCCTCCAAAGACCCCAAAAAATGCCCAAAAAAACACTTGCTACTAAACCGGCAAGGTGTGAAAAGAGAGAAGCCACTATCCTGTCCTATAAGTGACCTAATACAAACGATCTTTTTTTTAGGGTTCTGGACATGCTACAGAGCTGAAACTTCACAGGTACACTTTTTAGACCCCCCCCCCAGATACTAAATCCAAAGAATTTTTTTTTTTTTTAATTTTATTTTTTTTTTAATTTTTTCAATAATTGGCTCTCTATCAAAAATGACAATTTTTAAGAACTTTTTTTTGTGTGATTAATAGTCCCTGGGGTATGACCCAGAACCCTATGCACTTTTTAGGGGCATTTGTTGGGTTTTAGGTCTTAAAAATTGTGTTTTTTGATTACCAAAGTTCGGGTCCCATTGATTTTAATGGGGTTCTGAAATCCGGGCCGAACGTTCGGGAAGTTCGGATGTTCTGGCCGAACCAAACTTTTGAAAAGTTCGATCATCCCTGGCCATAACTTGCTTTTAATTCCTGGCAAGGAGTGAAAGGTGGTCCCTTAATTTTTACACCTCCTCCTAACTGATTTCCCATTTTGGAAAATCCCTGGATACTTTATTTCTCCCTTTTATCCCAGAATTGAGTAGGCAAAAGCTTAGCCAAAGCTTCCCCTTATTTATAACACACCTTCCCTCTAGAAGGGGTCTCCTTCCTGCCCCCCGGACAGGACACTCAATTCTCTTGCACCTTCTACACAACCCACTTGAAAAAGGCATGCTTCCACCACCGGAAGGTGAAACTTAAAGGGTTGGCTACTTAGATTACCAGGATAATACCTGGAAATTACCTGCTCACCTAATAGGTGGCTACATTTATCAGAAATCTCAATCCTCCCCTGCTGCTGCCTCTTCCTTGGACAGTTTTACGCATTCACAGTTACCCCTTCTAGTGTACTGTGATTATCAGACAGAATAAGGAGGTAGCCTTCTTTACTACAGAGGCACCTGCACTCTAAATTTCTTAACTTAGCACGGATTTACACTTCACTCTTATATGACAAATTTGAGATCACAAATCACAAACCCTCACTGCCTATCCCTCCAAATTTTTAACACCACAATTAAAACAAATAAAATGCAATAACATATAAAGACAGTGTCAATTATTACTCCCAATCTATCACATATGGATTATTAGTGGGTCACACATCTGGGTCACATTGGCTGGATTCATGGACAATGTTCCTCAACGCTACATATTCTCAACAATCTGGCTCAATGGCCGCTTGAGGATCAGATATGTGGAATGCAGTAAATTTTCATTTAAATATGACTATTGTCAATAGAATACAGTCAATAGCCCCCAACACCACCACCAATATTTCAAAAACAAACAAAGGTGTATGGAATTTACTTAGTGTATTGTTCATTTAAACATTTATTTCAGGTTATACCTTTCACCACTCACTTTCCCTGTCAATAGAATATATAAATCAAGACCTTTGCATTATATACATTTCAAAACTTCTATATAAATTTTAGCACATTCAAAAGTCTTAGTCATGCTGTGTTAGTAAATTACTTCTACTATCTAGGCAAGCAGCCAGCATTCCTTGTATCAGCATGGTACAGATATTTGACCTCCCCCTGGCTCTGGACCAGGTCCGCCCAACAAGAAAACACTTAGCGCTGTTAGGTTGTCAACACAGAGGAAACAGAATAAATGGAAGTTTACAGAAAGTTTTTAGATAGAAACAGACCAGCTCGGGTTTAAGATAGTATCCTGACTGACATTGATCAGTCCCACTGCCTCATTTTGAGGATTTTATCCCGAGACCTTTCAGGACAGGGTGTGCTGTCACACAAACACTGGATTCTTTTAAGACCCAGCGGAGACCAAAAGGATCAATGCAAGAAATGAAAGTGAAACAACAGTGCAGTAGGGGAGAGAGAGAGAGAGAGAGAGAGAGAGATCGAGGGAGAAGTTTTTCAGTTAGTAATCTGCTTTTTAAATGGTTGTAAGCCCACTTTAAATAATTTTACCTATAGGTAAGCCTATATTAAGGCTTACCTATAGGTGCTATAAATATCTCCTAAACTTGCACCGTTTAGGAGATATTTACAGTGCATGCAGCCGATGACATCATCGGTGCATGCGCTCTGAAGGAATGGCCACTTATGCCGTTTCTTCAGAGCCCTGTGCTGTAAATGGCGGCTCCTGCGCGCATGCGCGGGAGTGATGTAATCGCGCCTCCGGCCATCCTGTTGCTGAGCGGGCAGCACTGCAGGGGCTTCGTTATAAGGTAAGTACTTCATAATGAGCTAGTATGCGATGCATACTAGCTCATTATGCCTTTGTCTTTACAGGTTTTTTTTTCTAATTTTTTTTTGCAGAGGGTTTACTTCCTCTTTAACTTACTTAGTTTGCTTTACTTCTAATCACATACGCTCACAATTTCATGCGCTCAGGGAGGGGTTTCACTTACCACAAAACCACATCTGCCTCCACTCTCTCACACTCTCATCAAGTTATCACCCCTCCGTTGGACTGGCCAGGCGTTAAGCCAGCACAGCATTTATCTTCTTGAGCCCTGAAGGACATAAAGTCAGCAACCCTTGTGGCTATGGCTCAGGAACCCATGCATACAGCAGAAGTTAGTATAAGATAGAAGAGAGACATAGAAGCATGTGACATACATAAACAGATAAACAGACAGTTACAAAACATATAAACACTCTCGTCTGGGTTCTTTATAATGTGCGTTTTAGGAAAGTACCATATCACTATATCCTCCTCAACCCCCAAGCACAGGCAAACCTTTTTTGTGAGCTAAAAATGCACTCACCTGGGGCCCCGTTTGTCTGCTGTTATGAATCACGGAGGGTACAGTGACAGGAAGCAGCCAGTTTCACATCCGAGTGAAAGGCACCAAACTGAATAAGGTTACCTGAAATGAAATCAACCTCCAGACTGAGAGAGTTCCAAATTAAAAGGTTTATTATCAGACATAGCTACGTGAGAGCACACCCCTATGAGTCCGCCCTGTATGCTCTGATCTTTTTATAGGGTATCTTATCACACAACACACATTTAAGAATGATACATTGGTATGGGGGCGATAGCACATGGTGGTATTCTACGGAAAAACATGTTTCCAACAAACTCACAAGCGCCATTTTACCTTCACTATAGAAAATACATTAGGATATGTATATACTATAAATCACCCTAACTTATTATATATTTTAATATTAATACTATATAGGTTTCATCATAAATTTGTTTGTAGCACCCTCTTAGGAAGGTGCTAGGAAAACCATAGTGGAGGCCCTGTCTGCTTATCAGGGGGGCCTGATTGTTCAGCTAGGCTGTCATGTGTTTTCCAGGTGTGCCTGTTGAGCCTGGGGAGTCTCCCCACTATGTCCAATGAAGGCTCTTATTGGACAGTGGAGGAAACCTGACCAATAGCACAACAGGGCTTGTATCTATTCCAGAGGGTAGATTTTGCCGCAATTTATCCTGGGATGGGGTATAAGTCTGAGGGGAGCACATTACGCAGTGTCTTTGGCGGGAAGCAGAGTCCCAGGAGGAGGGTGACTGCTGTCTCTCCTCCTGTCATCGGTAGTGAAGGTATCCTTGGCGGTCGGCCTGAAGAACAGAAGGTTGAGCTGAGCTGCAGAGAGGGATCCAGTGTGCTGAGGACCTAGTGGAGCTGCTGGGGCAGAAGTTTCCAGGAAAGCAGTGTCGTGAGTACTGTAAACTGCCCAGGGGTCTGCCTAGGATAGGGGACCACTCCAGAAGGTTGGAGGGATCCAGGAGTCAGCTAACCAGTAGAGGGGGCTTGGAAAGGGGGTGCCAGTGCTTAAGCCCTGGTGATAAGTGTGTGTGAAAGAGGGTTTCGGTGCGGGCCCTGAAGTGTTAAGCAATGCAGCAGTCTTATAAGTAGCTACCTCAGTGAAGGGGGGTTAAAAAAAACTTTAACTAGGACTTTGTGCCACATGAAAGTGTCAGAAGTCAGTTCAGCATTAACAGACAGCAAGTCAGCATTAATCAGCGTCATCCGGCATTGACTGGCATCCAGCCAGCGTCAAGTCAGCGCTAATAGGCGTTTTTCAGTTGTCCCACTAAAATTGTGCATAGTTGAACCAGAGGAGTATCCCACTCATCCCTTCTCCCATCCAAGTTCACAATAAACATTAAAAAAAAAAAAACCCAAAGATACTGGACTGTTCCTTGTCTCAGTGGTTACACTTGGAGAACATGCCTAAATGTGCTGTTGTTGTTAGCGGTAACCCTGGCAGACCCAAAACCAGCAAAACGGCTGGGAATCTTGCTATATGTTTATAAATGTAATATCACACACTACGATGTAGGGATCAGTAAAGATCAAATTATCCTTATACAATTCACCAACATCATTCATCCAGCCATGGATGGATAGGGCTGGAAATATACATCCTTGGTTGCTAGGATGCAGGCAGCCATTAGTGACCTATCGACAAACTAGGACCCTGGGCGGGAAGTTGTCACATTTAGTGAGGGTAGTACTACCATCATTAAATTAAGGACTTCTACAGTAGTAAACATTTGTGGAAAACCATGTGTGCAAAACCTCATCCTTAATCTTAATTACATGTATGTTTTATGTGTGTATGTATAAATAATTTTTTATTCGCCCTAATGGACAATATGCTTGGATATTAACAAGTACTTTTATGGAGACATTAAAAGGCTGGTATACCTTTTATAGCTTACACCATGTTCAAACAATAAAGATCAGGGAGATGGTCACCAAGTCCCCAATATGCAGCATAATGGGGGTTAGAGTACCTCTGAAATTAGAAGTGTTTATCGATGAATGCTTTTAAGTTCATTCACTGCAGAGATTATAAGTAAATTCCCTCTGTTCTTCTTGAGAAGAGAAATAAGCTACCTGCTAAATTTTAACCACTTGCCGACCGCCCACCGACAAATGACGGCAGAGCGGTGCGGCTCTCATGCTGGAACAATGTCATATGACGGCTCCTCAAAACGACCGCTCTTGCGGGCCAGTGGGGGCACGCAGCGCGGCGATCACAGCAGCTCCATGTTCCAAGGACACGGCATGACCCCGATCTTGGTAAAGAGCCAATGACGTGGCTCTTTAGCCATGTGATTGGCTGTGTCCAATCACAGCCGGTCACATGTCAATGAGGAAGTACCGTTTATCGGCGCTCCTCACCTCACACTGTCAGAGTGTGTGGCAAGGAGAGCTGATCAGCGGCTCCTCCTCAGAGGGAAGTCCAGAAAAAGTAATCAGGGCACTAATTATCAGTGCCCTGATTACAGTAAAGTACAACATAGTAAAAAAACAGTGCCCAAACAGTGCGCAATCAATGCTCATTAGTGACACAAAACAGTGCCCGATTGTCAATTTGTTCAGAATATTAGATTAGCTTCAATCATCCACTAAGGCTTATTGCCAAAGAAGCATTTACTCCTCATGTTTTACGTGTTTTATTGCTCTGCACAATGTATTATCTACATTTGTTGTTAAATCTTATTTGCTTCAATAAAATTTGTTTGAAAAAAAAAAAAAACAATACCCAATATCAATGCCCATCAGTGACACCAATCAGTGCCCACAGTGACCTCAGTGCTCATTAGTGATGCCAGTCAGTGCCCATCAGTGCTTGCTCATCTGTGCTGCCCATCAGTGCTGCCCATCAGTGCCTATCAGTGTCGACTGTCAGTGCCCATCAGCATTGTTCATCAGTGCCACCCATCAGTGCCATCCATCAGTACCCATCAGTGCGGCCAACTAGTGCTGCCTATCAGTGCCCACCAGTGCCACCTATCAGTGTTCATCAGTGGCACCTATCAGTGCCCATCAGTGCGGCATATTAGTGCCTCCTCATCAGTACCCATAAGTGCCACCTCATCAGTACCCATCAGTGCCGCCTCATCAGCGCACATCAGTGAAGGAGAAAAATATTTATTTACAAAATTTACTGACAGAAATTAAGAAAAACTTTTTTTTCTCAAAATTGTCTGTCTTATCACGTCTACAACTAGGGGAAATATTTATGGTATTTTTACTTATTTTAATTTTTTTACTAGTAAAAACGGCAATCAGCGATTTAGCGATTTTTAGCAGGACTGCAACACTGCAGCAGACAGATCGGACACCTAACTGACATTTTTTGACACTTTGAAGGAACCAGCGACATTACTGTAGTAATTAGTGCTAAAAGTATGCACTGTTACTGTACCAATGACACTGGCAGCAAAGGGGTTAACACCACAGGCGATCAAAGGGTTAAATGTGTGCCTAGGGGATGCTTTATAACTGTGTGGGGGATGGGTTCACTGGATGAACAGAGAGACCTGTGTCCCTAAATAGGAGGAACACAGGATCCCTGTGTTCATCACTGACAGAACTGCGTTCTGCCATGTTTACATCGGCAGACCGCTGTTCTGTCTCCACAGGGAGCGATCGCAGGTGCCGGCGGACATCGCGGCCAACTGATCAACTGATTGGCTCCCTCTCTAGCCAATCTGCATGCGCACACACCCAAACTAACTGCCACACAAAGCGACATACATGTACGTTGTTTCATGTAACAGAGCCGACCTTCCACAGTATAACTACGGTGGCTGATCGGCAAGTGGTTAAGTAAACATCATACAAAGTGTTTAGGTTTTGCCTCATATTATATGGTTTTTAGTAAATTTAAAGGAAATTTTTACAAGAAAATTGTATATTTTATGGCCAGCCTAATTTGTCCCTTATTAGATGGCTCAGTTTGCAGCTTTAATCATATAAAAAACAGTCAAGAAGTGGAGAAATGTGTCACTATAATAACATTTTATTGTTAAAACAGTAGTGATGCGATAATTATTATTTTCCTTTACTAAATGTATCTACTGACCTGTGATGTAGTATTTGTTCTGCCCATTTAAACTATGATTGCAGCACCCTCTGCACTTTGTGATGAGGTCAGCAAGTGTGACCTGCATATTTTAAAATATTTCTGAGTAAGTCCTCCAGGAGAACGCACGGACAGAGAGATAGAGAAAAGTGGATCTTTGTTCACAGGAAAAAGACTGTAAGATAAGTGGTTAGCACTTTCACCTAGCAGCAAGAGGGTCACTGGTTCAAATCCCAACCACGGCACTACCTGCCTGGAGTTTGCATGTTCTCCCTGTGCCTGCGTGGGTTTCTTCCGGTTTCCTCCCACACTCCAAAGACATGATGGTAGGTTAATTGGACCCTGTATAAAAATTGGCCCTACTATGTATGTATGAATGTGAGTTAGGGACCTTAAGTTGTAAGCTCCTTGAGGGTAGGGACTGATGTGAATGTGCAATGTATATGTAAAGCGCTGCGTAAATTGACAGCGCTACACAAGAACCTGAAATAATAATATGTATTATTGTCTAATGTAACTTTTTTTTTCTCAATTGGGACTGCATTTGGTCATAAATCCTAGTGGAGGCACTGATGTTTCCTACAAATTTCATATTGTTCTCACAGACATAATGAAGGCTCTGCTCAGTAATACCACACAAGTGGCCGCACAACATACCAGGAGTCTGCAGAGGGTGTAAAAATAGGACTGCATTTGGAGACACTGATGAGATATATCTTGGATCATAAATACTATCACGTCACTGTTATCTAGCTGGGAGGCAGTGGGCCCAGGAAGGGGGACTTCAATTTAAAAGGACAATTATTGTTATATCTCTTTGATCATCCACAGACTCCAAGAGGCACTAAAAGATAATGGAACAATGCAGTATGCTGCTCATATGGATAGGAGAGAAGATGATGAAGATTAAGAACTTTTCACCTAGTATCTCTTTGTTAGTGAGTTGGATTTATACCCAGTTTAAGTGCCCTCTATTATATATTTACAAGAGGAAGAATCAACTGGCAATGCTATAGTTTTTTCCAGTAACTTCAATTCCAGTAAGAAAAAAGGCTGCTTGCCCTGCCTGTAAAGTGTAAACCAGTGAATCTAAGCGATGCCTCAGGAGAGATTGTTGTGTTGCATACTACAGCTACTAAGAAGGAAACAAATATTGGTCATCTACTACTGAAAGTTATATCTCAGAATTTTGCATGTTGATTGAACAGATAGCTAGCTTGAGGTGATTGTAGCTGTATTAGTGCACTTGCAACAGAGACATCAGTTTAGGAGAGGTATAATCTGAACACAGCCCACAAAGGGGATTAAGCAGTTATTTTCTTATCTGGCAAGGTGGAAAAAACCTGCTATCTGCACATCAGGCTCCTAAAGTTGCAGCGCCCCACTGATGCCAGCTTTCTTTCAATGCCAGAATGTAGGCTCAGGTTAAATACAGAGTTGTATAAAGTACTCAAAACCCATACTTGAGTAAAAGTACAAGTGCTCGATCAAAAAGTGATTTGAGTGGAAGTGCTCGATCAAAAAGTGACTTGAGTAGAAGTACTAAAGTATTCAACATTTTTTGTACTTAAGTATTGCAAGTAGTTTTTTGAAAAAAAATTGCTACTCAAGTACTGAAAGTAAAAGTACCAGTAGTTTTGAAAAAAAATTGCTACTCAAGTACTGAAAGTAAAAGTACAAGTACTGTGTTTTGTAGTTATTAAAGAAAGAATTCAAAAGCTTGAACATCATATTGTTTTTTATTATTTCAAATGCAGCTTTTATTTATATATACAGTAGCATTTATTTTCGTATGCGCTGATAATACACATGTTTTGAGCTTCATGAAACCTGCCATCTACTGTTCTGGCAGTGGTAATTTTTATAATTGTAATGAGTAACTATGCAGCACACAAAAAAAAATATCGGAGTAGAAGTATTGAAATCATTGAAAAAATGTAGTGAAGTAAAAGTGGAAGTAGGAGAAAAAAAATTCTACTCTAGGAAAGTACAGATACCGCCTTTCGGTACTTAAGTACAGTAGTGAAGTAGTTCTACTTAGTTACTATACATCTCTGGTTAAATATATTCAGGCCAATGTTGTTTCAGTGAATTTCTTCAACCTGTTGGAGATCATCATAGTTGCCATCTAACATTTAAGATTAATCACCTGACCTCCAATATTGCGAATAAATTTAAAGATCCAGGAATTTACCTTTTTTCTACCGTGTTTAAGCAGAGGACCAGGAGCTACATCTGTCCAGACCTTGTGGGATATCATTTTGTACCACACTAGATTGACCTTAGTAAAAAGAGTGCAACGATGCACTAGGTCATTTTTCAAGTTATTTAGCAGATCAACTATGCATAACTATCCAAGATCGCTACCCTCAATGTGAATACCTACTAGTAGAGTACCAAAAACAGAGAGTAATTGAGAACATTCTGAAAAAACTTGAGCCAATTGTATGCCCCTGATGTCCCACCAACATGTGAGAACCCCCGGATGGAAAGAGAAGGTGAGGTCTTAAATATGGAACATAATGAGAAGAGAAGATTCTCATCTACCAACACAATGTATTAACTCATCAGAAATACCAATGTACACAGTGGCAGTAGCCATACCAATGCAGAATATATGAGTGCAGAATTAATGACCAGCAAGACCTAATCCAATAAAACATAACCTGAAAAAATTGATAACGGTTCAGGCATAAAGAAACTGTATGAACTAGGAAAGTTACAGAAGACGGGCATATAGTAGATTTAAGCATGAGAAGCTAAAGAAAAGAGAAAGAGGGGGCTATTACATTTTGCTAAAATAACACATTTGATCAGTTTTCAAGTAAAGAATTAACACCACTACTGAAGATTCTGCAAACATCATTACATTTTTGAAAGTGAGAAACAAATTCACCAATGCAAAATGCTCTAAAAAAATCTCAGGTAGTTTTTCTTACAATCTCAACAACAGTGTGATTGATAATAGGTCAGGGGATGATGAGAGACATTTTATTGATTTAACAATGTGCCAGATAAGGAATTCACACATAACATCTTTTCAGTCAAGAAGGCGTAATAGCAAAGGCAAGAAAGATAAACATGTTTTACTGTGGAGCTCAAAACACCCTTGTTCTGTACAAATATTAAGTACAAAAAAAATCTCTCTCTCTGTAATTGTTAGAATTCCACTCAGACAGATATATGAGTGCCCATCCAAACCATTGTGATAAAAGGACCATGATGAAGATGTTAGTGAGGCACGGAGGGGGTTCAAGCATTCGTCAAAACTATTTTCCAAAGGTAACCCAGACATGAAATGCCCTCTCTCGCCGCCTGCAGAAGGTATTTGGAAGCAATCTCTTTAAAAGGGCATCCAGGAGCATATTATTTTTCCAGAGAACATACTTTGCCATAAACCACATGTTTACCTGTAGACTGTTGAATACTAAACACCATAGTAGTGACATAACTGGTGGTGACCTAGAAGATAGGTGGTTAATAACATTTCCCACACTAAGATTGCCTGTCCAAAACACAGCTTGCCTATTTTTCAAATGTTCACCAAGGTAACAAAAGGTTACACAGAAAATCCACTTGGACCCAGGAGGTTGGCCAAGCTTCACCTTAGAAGTGAGCACTATATTCACAGGATTCTGCAGAATACCTGTGAAGTTCAAGCCCACAGATAGGTACTTCCAATTGTCAATATATCTGACCATTGTACTCATTCAAGAAGGATAAGAAAACTGATATATCCTCTAGCATATACCTGATAATATTGATATAATGGTAAGGGGATACTACATCCCTACTTGACCATGCTAGCCATCTATGCAATGAACTAGCCATAGGTAAAATTATGCAGGAAAATAACAGATGACTCAATAATGAATGGATCTGGCAAAGCTGAAGGTTTTTTGAAACCTTGGCTATCCCAAGCAATGATTGGAAGCTAGTCATTTTTTTGGGGGGGGGGGCAAGCAGAAAAAAAAAAAACATATCATTAGTGTCTATTTCAATGTCTATAAACAGTGTAATTTGAGTGGGGTTTTCAATTTTGTCAAATGCTAAGGGATCCATGACTAAATGTACCTGCACTAGCTGCCCTGACCAAGTCCAAAGTTGTGCTGAATGATTCATATTCTGCTCTTTGTTAATCCTATCATTTTTTGGGATAATACCAAAGGGGGACACCCTAGAAATTGTGATAAGGGGTAGAAGAGAATGATCCTTCTATATGGCCTAATCCTAGTTCTTTGTGAAATGCGTTCTTATTCTATCAGATGCGGTTAATCAATGAATTTCAAATGGTCTGCCATGAGTGGTTTGTCTGATGAGGTACATTTTCTTTTTAAACCACAGACAGTTGGGTGGGCACCTCATGGAGAATTCATGCTTACATCTACACTATATGCTGCATACCATTTACAATGACTTTCATTAAACAGCCAGCAGACTCTCTTTTTGGAATAGCCAATGATCCAGCAAAAGCTCCATCTGCAAATTGGAAGGGAGGTGGTCAGTGGGGACACATCAGCAGTAACCGTAATCTGTCAACCTGACTATCAAATTGCAATCTGTTTTTGAATAGCCATCTTTTGTCTAAACTATACATCATAATTGTACCAACTCTGATCCCCATCAACTTTTTTATGCACCCCAAATTAAGTCTAAGTAGCAGAATACCTGTGTATTCAGATCCAGGAAATGCCCAATGGAACAAAATCCTTGCATCCAGCCACCAAATGTCCTTGGAAACTGCTTAGCCTTGTCACCTTATGCTTGCACATCAATACCGGGAGACTTGTTACCAGTGTCTTTATCAGGTTGTACGAGACAAAGTGGGTAAACAAATTTGTATCTCTATATTAAGCTTTTAAGTTAATTTAACCTTCCTCCTTCCAAAGTCTCCTGTTCATCTCCTCAGTTTTACACACAGGTAACTGCAGATCTTTTTACTTGCACCATCTCAACATATTATTTCTACCAGATATAGAGTCTGATCATTATTTGTTATCCGGTCTACAATAATAGTGTCATTCGCAAATAGACATGTGCAGAATAAAAAAAAAAATTGCTTTGTTTAGTTTTGGGTGGATTCGCTAAGTTAAAAATGTTGTTTTGTTATGTTAGAATAATTTGTTTTTTAATTTGTTTTGTTTTCATCTTGTTTTTCTGTTTCAAATTTTTCAGCCATATTCAAATCCAATTTGATTCAAATTCAATTTAAATCTACATCGATTTGAATTGAATATTCAAAAATGAGTTAGGTACTACTTGTTCAAAGACTGATAAATATTTGTGATTTTATTAGATAAAAATAAACTTTCACAACATGAAAGCCTCCTTTATGGGCCCAGCAGAATATGTAACATGAAAATCTAGGTAAGTTATCATCATTATAATATATAAAAATTGTTGAACTACAAGAGTATCAACATGTGCTGGAACCTAAACACCTTGATGCTATTCATGAAATACCACTCATTTCTTCTATTGGAAGCTATGGTGGCAACTTTATGAATTGTATAAAAATGTCATTACTATTACTAACAAGAAACTCCCCTGATCGAAGATAAAATATTTTTTTACATACTTGGGCCAGTTCATACCACAAAAATTTCCTTCAGATCCACTCTGGATGTGTTTCTGCTTGTGTATTTTTACCACTTTTTTGATTAATTTCAGTGCGCTTTTGATGTGTTTCTGGATGCATTTCAGATACTTTTTGTCTTCTTTTTTCCATTTATTTTTTTCTCTTTATTGGGGCTTGGTGCTTTTTGATTGCTTTTAAGTGTGTTCCAGTACAGTTCTGTGCAGGAAAAAAGCAGCATGTTGTACTTTATTTGGAACAGAAATCCACTGGAATGCATAGCACTGGTGTGAACTATGCCATTGAGACCTGTATAACCTTCTTTCTATGGTTTTTTGAAGCATAAAAAAGCACTGTACTGCATGTGGCGTGAACTAGTCCTAGGACACACATGCATAACAATTAAGTTGAGTATAGTCATTGCAAACATGTTATGCTTGCACTTGTGCACACCATCCACTGCTGCCACAATAGGGTTTGGGGGAAACAAGGAGCAATAAAATGAGTATACTATACATATACAATGCCATTTAATGAGTTAAACACTGGTAATGGTAATGGATTGGATATGTACTATACAATAGATTCCTAATTTATATTTGGTAGGATTCTCATCGTCAAGTATTGTAATTAGGGTTGAGCGGACACCTAGATGTCCGTGTTCGACGGGTTCGGCCGAACTTTAAAAAAAAGTCCGGGTCCGTGTCCCGGACTTTTACCGAACTTTTCCCGGACACCGAACCCCAGTGAAGTCAATGGGGACCCGAACTTTAAGGCACTAAAATGGCTCTAAAACACCAAAGGAAAGGGCTAGAGTGCTGCAAATGGCAGCAAAACGTAATTAAGAGCATGGCAAGTGCTCTGCAAACAAATGTGGATAGGGAAATAACTTAAAACAACAAAAAAAAAACAGAAAAATAAAACAATGTTCTTCTTCATCTCTGAAGGAGGAGGCCCATATGGAGTAGGAGGGAGGTTGAGGTGGTGGTGGATGTGGCGGTGACATAGGCATGCGCACAGGGTGTGCCGGGTGTGCCTGGGCACACCCTAATCACCTAGGGCACATAGCATTGCCAGTGAGGAGATGGGAAAGATCTCCCTCGGACCTGCTCTGCTCTATTTCTCTTTGCCTACAGGTACATGGCCCCGATACATTACTCTCCCTGCTGGCAAACACATGCATGTGTATTTCAACTTTGGGGTGCACACCTTAATGCAATAGGCTGCGCACACCTATGGGCGGTGTAGGTGGAAGCGGCGGTGGAGGAGGACCAGGGCCGGATTAAGAGCATCATGGGCTTGGTGCTGAGGATTTTGAAGGGCCTTAAGGGCCGTGCCTTGCCATGCACCCAGAGGAGGAAGGGTGCAGCCATGCATGCCTAATTCAACATGGGATGCTGTCTCTGAAGCCCATAAACACATCCATGCATCGGCAACTGTCCCTCCTTGTCCGGCCTTCGCGCTGTGTGGGGAGGTTCTGAGGGTGTTGCCTGGGGAAGCGAGCATAGAAGCCAGACTTCTGTGTTTACAAGTGACAGAAGAGCGGTAACAGTGAATATGGCCAACCCGGGGCCTATATAAAAGGTAGGGGCCTGGAGCTGCAGCTCCAATAGCCCCTACGTTAATCTGGCCCTGAGGAGGAGGACGAGGTAGCCAACACTGCTTCTTTTCACAAATTTTAAATGAGGGTACACCCCAAAAGAGTGAGAAAGAGCAAAAATGGAACAATGGGTGGGTAAGGTCGGTATCCATTGCTATTCTGCATAAGGTACGGAAAAGTCCCGTGGGATCCATGACTGGTTCATTTTAATGAACGTGAGCTTGTCCACATTGTCTCTGGACAGGCGTCTGCGCTTGTCTGTTATAACGCCCCCAGCCGTGCTAAATACCCGTTCAGATAATACACTGGCTGCAGGGCACGCCAGCACCTCCAAGGCGTAAAGGGCAAGCTCAGGCCATGTGCCCAATTTGGAGACCCAGAAGTTGAAGGGGGCAGACCCCTCATTCACTACATGTAGGCGTGTGCACACATACTGCTCCACCATGTTGGTAAAATGCTGCCTCCTGCTAAGACGTTCCATCTGAGCTGCTGGTGCTGCTGTTTGTTGTGGCGTGCTGACAAAGCTTTTCCACATTTCGGCCATGCTAACCCTGCCTTCTGAGGTGCTGGCAGTGCCCTGGTTGCGTTGGCGACCTCCTCCTCCTCCTCCTCTGCCTTGTGCTTCCACTGCGGCCCCGCTGTCAGATGGGAATGCCAGCAGCATGGCGTCTACCAGCGTGCGCTTGTACTCACGCATCTTGCGATCGCGCTCCAGTGAGTGAATTAAGGACGGTACGTTGTCCTTGTAACGGGGATCCAGCAGCGTGGCCACCCAGTAATCAGCACAAGTTAGAATGTGGGCAACTCGGCGGTCGTTGTGGAGACACTGCAGCATGTAATCGCTCGTGTGTGCCAGGCTGCCCAGAGGCAACGAAAGGCTGTCCTCTGTGGGAGGTGTATCGTCCGTGTCCTCTGTATCCCCCCAGCCACGCACCAGTGATGGCCATGAGCTGGCCTGGGTGCCACCCTGCTGTGAACATGGTTCCATCTCCGCCTCCAGCTCCTCCTCCTCCTCATCCTCCTCATCCTCCTCATCCTCCAGAACTGTGCCCCTGCTGGACAATTGTGTCCCTGGCGTTTGTGTGTGCAGGAACCCACCCTCGGAGCCCCTTGCGAATGACTGCCCTGAAAGCCTTGGAAATGTTACCTCTTCATCCTCCTCCTCCTCCTCATCCTGTGCCACATCCTCTTCCATCATCGCCCAAATTGTTTTTTCAAGGAGGCATAGAAGTGGGATAGTTAAGCTGAGAACGGCGTCATTGCCACTGGCCATGTTGGTGGAGTACTCAAAACAGCGCAACAAGGCACACAGGTCTCGCATGGAGGCCCAGTTATTGGTGGTGAAGTGGTGCTGTTCCGCAGAGCGACTCACGCGTGCGTGCTGCAGCTGAAACTCCACTATGGCCTGCTGCTGTTCGCACAGTCTTTCCAGCATGTGCAAGGTGGAGTTCCACCTTGTGGGCACGTCACATATGAGGCGGTGAGCGGGAAGGCCGAAGTTACGCTGCAGCGCTGCCAGGCGAGCAGCAGCAGGGTGAGAACGCCGAAAGTGCGCACAAACGGCCCGCACTTTCTGCAGCAGCTCTGACATATCGGGGTAGTTTTTAAGGAACCTCTGCACCACCAAATTCAGCACATGCGCCAGGCAAGGTATGTGCGTCAAACCGGCTAGGCCCAGAGCTGCTATGAGATTTCGCCCGTTATCGCACACCACCAGGCCGGGCTTGAGGCTCGCTGGCAGCAACCACTCATTTGTCTGCTGTTCCATGCTCCTCCACAACTCCTGCGCGGTGTGTGGTTTGTCCCCCAAACAAGCAAGTTGTAAAACTGCCTGCTGTCGTTTATCCCTGGCCGTGCTGAAGTTGGTGGTGAAGGTGTTACGCTGTCCGGATGAGGAGGCGGTAGAGGATGAGGAAGTGGAGTAGGAGGAGTTAGGAACAGGAGGCAAACTGAAGCGCCCTGCAATCCTCGGTGGTGGAAGGACATGCGCCAAATTGCTATCCGCCTCAGGCCCATCCGCCACTGCATTTACCCAGTGTGCCGTTAGGGAGATATAACGCCCCTGACCGTGCTTACTGGTCCACGTATCGGTAGTTAGGTGGACCTTGGCACAGATGGCGTTGCGCAGTGCACACCTGATTTTTTCCCCCACTTGGTTGTGCAGGGAAGGGATGGCTTGCCTGGAAAAGTAGTGGTGGCTGGGCACGACGTACTGTGGGACAGCCACCGACATAAGGTTTTTAAAACTGTGCGTCTCCACCAGACAGAATGACAGCATTTCAAAGGCCAATAATTTTGAAATGCTGGCATTCAGGGCCAGGGATCGCGGGTGGGTAGGGGGGTACTTCCTCTTCAAGTGTTTGGGAGATGGAAAGCTGAACGCTTCCACGGGACATTGTGGAGATGGTTGTTGGTGACCCAGGTGGTGGTGTTGCTGACAGATCGTCTGTTTGCGGGGTGGCAGGTGCCGGTATCACTACAGATGTGGCTGGAGCGGCCGAGACTGCAGCAGAAGAGGAAGCAGGATGAGCCAGAGACGTTTCTTGGTTTTGAAGGTGTGTACTCCACTGCAGCTCGTGCTTTGCACTTAGATGCCTGATCATGCAGGTTGTGCTCAGGTTGAGAAGGTTTATGCCTCGCTTCAAGCTCTGATTGCACAGGGTGCAAACCACTCGTGTCCTGTCATCAGCACATTTTCTAAAGAACTTCCACGCTAGAGAACTCCTTTGAGCTGACTTTGGTGCGCTCGTTCCCTTGCTGCGTTGGGCAGTAGCGGGCGTAGTGTCTAGGGCACGGCCGCTCCGCTTCTGCACCCTGCTCCCTCTTCTGCTGTGCTGGTGGCTCTGTGCGACCACCGCCTCTTCCTCCAAACTACTCAGGTCACCTGCATGACGTTCATTCCATGTGGGGTCGAAGACCTCATCGTCCTCCACATCATCTTTCACCCAGTCTTCACCCCTGCCCTCCTTGTCGGTCTCCACAATGCTGAACGCCGGAGCAGTTGGCACCTGCGTTTCATCATCATCGGAGACGTGCTGCGATGATCCTTGCATGTACTCATCTTGAGAAATAAGTGGTTGGGCATCGCTGCACTCAATCTCTTCCACTTCTGGGGCAGGGCTAGGTGGATGGCCCTGGGAAACCCTGCTGACAGAGTCATCAAAAAGAAGAAGAGACTGCTGTATGGCTTGGGGCTCAGACTGCTTGCCTGATTTGCAAGGGGGTGAGGTGAAAGACGGTTGGACATCGGCTGCAGGTGCCAACTGTGACCTTTCTGCAGTAGACTGGGTGGGAGACAATGTGAAGGAACTGGAGGCACTGTCAGCAGCAAACCAATCTACTATCGCCTCCACTTGTTCTGGCCTCATCACTTCTAGGGGCGTATGATGCCCTACCAAATACTGATGCAGGTTCTGTCGCCTACTCACACTTGAGGAAGGTGTTTCACTTGTGCGTGTTGCTGGCACAGATCGACCACGTCCTCTCCTTGCAACAGGAGCTCTACCAGCAGCACCACGACCCAGGCCACAGCCCTTATTTGACGGTCTCCTCATATTTCTGTAATTTAAGATCTTGCCCTAGAAAGGTTTTTATTGAATAGCGGAATAGGAAATATGATCCAAAAAAGTGTATGTATCTCGCACGTACAAAACCACACTAGGCCCCAATTACTATTGTTTCTACCCCTAAAAGGATGGATGAGGAGTAGGAGGAGTATGGAACAGACAGCACCCTCAAATCTTCAGAAGTATGAGATGAACCTCAAAAACTTGGAAAGGTGGATCTCACACGTACCGACACAGACTATCCCGCAATTCAATTGATCCTCAAAGGTTTTTATTGAATAGCGGAATAGGAAATATGATCAAAAAAAGTGTATGTATCTCGCACGTACACCACCACACTAGGCCCCAATTACTATTGTTTGTACCCCTAAAAGGATGGTTGAGCAGTAGGAGGAGGAGTATGGAACAGGCAGCACCCTCAAATCTTCAGAAGTATGAGATGAACCCCAAAAACTTGGAAAGGTGGATCTCACACGTACCGACACAGACTATCACGCAATTTAATTGATCCCCAAATGTTTTAATTGAATAGCGGAATAGAAAATATGATCAAAAATCAAAAAGAAAGTGTATGTATATCACACGTACACCACCACACTAGGCCCCAATTACTATTGTTTGTACCCCTAAAAGGATGGTTGAGCAGTAGGAGGAGGAGTATGGAACAGGCAGCACCCTCAAATCTTCAGAAGTATGAGATGAACCCCAAAAACTTGGAAAGGTGGATCTCACACGTACCGACACAGACTATCACGCAATTTAATTGATCCCCAAAGGTTTTAATTGAATAGCGGAATAGAAAATATGATCAAAAAGAAAGTGTATGTATCTCACACGTACACCACCACACTAGGCCCCAATTACTATTGTTTGTACCCCTAAAAGGATGGTTGAGCAGTAGGAGGAGGAGTATGGAACAGGCAGCACCCTCAAATCTTCAGAAGTATGAGATGAACCCCAAAAACTTGGAAAGTTGGATCTCACACGTACCGACACAGACTATCACGCAATTTAATTGATCCCCAAAGGTTTTAATTGAATAGCGGAATAGAAAATATGATCAAAAAGAAAGTGTATGTATCTCACACGTACACCACCACACTAGGCCCCAATTACTATTATTTGTACCCCTAAAAGGATGGTTGAGCAGTAGGAGGAGGAGTATGGAACAGGCAGCACACTCAAATCTTCAGAAGTATGAGATGAACCCCAAAAACTTGGAAAGGTGGATCTCACACATATCGACACAGACTATCACGCAATTTAATTGATCCCCAAAGGTTTTAATTGAATAGCGAAATAGAAAATATGATCAAAAAGAAAGTGTATGTATCTCACACGTACACCACCACACTAGGCCCCAATTACTATTGTTTGTACCCCTAAAAGGATGGTTGAGGAGTAGGAGGAGGAGTATGGAACAGGCAGCACCCTCAAATCTTCAGAAGTATGAGATGAACCCCAAAAACTTGGAAAGGTGGATCTCACACGTACCGACACAGACTATCACGCAATTTAATTGATCCCCAAAGGTTTTAATTGAATAGCGGAATAGAAAATATGATCAAAAAGAAAGTGTATGTATCTCACACGTACACCACCACACTAGGCCCCAATTACTATTGTTTGTACCCCTAAAAGGATGGTTGAGCAGTAGGAGGAGGAGTATGGAACAGGCAGCACCCTCAAATCTTCAGAAGTATGAGATGAACCCCAAAAACTTGGAAAGGTGGATCTCACACGTACCGACACAGACTATCATGCAATTTAATTGATCACCAAAGGTTTTAATTGAATAGCGGAATAGAAAATATGATCAAAAAGAAAGTGTATGTATCTCACACGTACACCACCACACTAGGCCCCAATTACTATTGTTTGTACCCCTAAAAGGATGGTTGAGGAGTAGGAGGAGGAGTATGGAACAGGCAGCACCCTCAAATCTTCAGAAGTATGAGATGAACCCCAAAAACTTGGAAAGGTGGATCTCACATGTACCGACACAGACTATCATGCAATTTAATTGATCCCCAAAGGTTTTAATTGAATAGCGGAATAGAAAATATGATCAAAAAGAAAGTGTATGTATCTCACACGTACACCACCACACTAGGCCCCAATTACTATTGTTTGTACCCCTAAAAGGATGGTTGAGCAGTAGGAGGAGGAGTATGGAACAGGCAGCACCCTCAAATCTTCAGAAGTATGAGATGAACCCCAAAAACTTGGAAAGGTGGATCTCACACGTACCGACACAGACTATCACGCAATTTAATTGATCCCCAAAGGATTTAATTGAATAGCGGAATAGAAAATATGATCAAAAAGAAAGTGTATGTATCTCACACGTACACCACCACACTAGGCCCCAATTACTATTGTTTGTACCCCTAAAAGGATGGTTGAGCAGTAGGAGGAGGAGTATGGAACAGGCAGCACCCTCAAATGTTCAGAAGTATGAGATTGTGTTCACTGTACCCCACAAAGATTGTGTTCACTGCACCCCACAAAGATTGTGTTCACTGCACCTCAAAAAGGATTTTGTTCACTGCACCCCACAAAGATTGTGTTCACTGCACCCTAAAAGGATTTTGTTCACTGCACCCCAAAAAGATTGTGTTCACTGTACCCCCCAAAGATTGTGTTCACTGCACCCCACAAAGATTCTGTTCCCTGTACCCCACAAAGATTGTGTTCACTGCACCCCACAAAGGATTTTGTTCACTGCACCCCAAAAAGATTGTGTTCACTGCACCCCAAAAAGGATGTTGTTCACTGCCCCCCAAAAAGATTGTGTTCACTGCACCCCACAAAGATTGTGTTCACTGCACCCCAAAAAGGATTTTGTTCACTGCACCCCAAAAAGGATGTTGTTCACTGCACCCCAAAAAGGATTTTGTTCACTCCACCCCAAAAAGATTGTGTTCACTGCACCCCACAAAGATTGTGTTCACTGCACCCCAAAAAGGATTTTGTTCACTGCACCCCAAAAAGATTGTGTTCACTGCACCCCACAAAGATTGTGTTCACTGCACCCCACAAAGGATTTTGTTCACTGCACCCCAAAAAGATTGTGTTCACTGCACCCCACAAAGATTGTGTTCACTGCACCCCACAAAGGATTTTGTTCACTGCACCCCAAAAAGTTTGTGTTCACTGTACCCCCCAAAGATTGTGTTCACTGCACCCCACAAAGATTCTGTTCACTGTACCCCACAAAGATTGTGTTCACTGCACCCTAAAAGGATTTTGTTCACTGCACCCCAAAAAGGATGTTGTTCACTGCACCCCAAAAAGGATTTTGTTCACTGCACCCCAAAAAGATTGTGTTCACTGCACCCCACAAAGATTGTGTTCACTGCACCCCACAAAGGATTTTGTTCACTGCACCCCAAGAAGATTGTGTTCACTGCACCCCAAAAAGGATTTTGTTCACTGCACCCCAAAAAGGATGTTGTTCACTGCACCCCAAAAAGGATTTTGTTCACTGCACCCCAAAAAGATTGTGTTCACTGCACCCCACAAAGATTGTGTTCACTGCACCCCACAAAGGATTTTGTTCACTGCACCCCAAAAAGATTGTGTTCACTGCACCCCAAAAAGGATTTTGTTCACTGCACCCCAAAAAGGATGTTGTTCACTGCACCCCAAAAAGATTGTGTTCACTGCACCCCACAAAGATTGTGTTCACTGCACCCCACAAAGGATTTTGTTCACTGCACCCCAAAAAGATTGTGTTTACTGCACCCCAAAAAGGATGTTGTTCACTGCACCCCAAAAAGGATTTTGTTCACTGCACCCCAAAAAGATTTTGTTCACTGCACCCCAAAAAGGACGTTGTTCACTGCACCCCAAAAAGATTGTGTTCACTGCAGCCCAAAAAGATTGTGTTCACTGCAGCTCACACACAGAAAAATGGATGTGGATCACTGACACCTGCCTATCTCCTATCCCACACCACACAGCAATATCGATTGTAGTTTGTAGAACACAGTTTCCCTAAAATTCAGCAGCAGCAGCCTCTCCCTAACAGGATTGAGAAGAGATCGTAGATCAGGATTGAGTGCAGAGTCACCCCACCCCCCACACAGCAATATCGATTGTACTTTGTAGAAGACACTGACCCTATAATTCAGCAGACTCTATCCCTAAAATGCCTACAACTCACCCTGCCTAAACACTCCGACCTGTCCCTCAATTCTATCCGGACACAAATGGTTTTTTCCTGCCTGTCTTTCCCTAATCAGCAGCCAGCACGTTGATGTGTGCTCTGTCCCTGATCTAAGCAGCAGAATGAAGACGCTGCGGCTGCCTGGAACTTATAAAGACTTGGTCACATGCTTCAGACGGCCAATCACAGCTACTGAGACATTTGCAGGCATGGCTGGGATGGCTTAAGGCACACCAGTTAAACGATTGTTGATTGGCTGTTGAAAGCCCGCCATGAAAAGAGCGCCAAAGCATGCAAAACCCGGAAATAAAACGACCGAACACGGATTTTTACCCGAACATACAGTAAAGTGTCCGTGTCCGTGTTCGGGTACAAAAAATCCAATTATTCGGTACGAACACGAATAATACAGTCCGTGTTCGCTCAACACTAATTGTAATCTATGAAAATAAAGGTTGCAGTTTTATAAGGTGAGTAGTGTTTTTTTTTTTTTTTTTGATGGTCTAGTTTGATCCTCAAGAGTTTTCTGTACCTATTATGTACGTACACCACTGTTGTTGTTATTCTCAAACTGTGTCTCACCAGCATTGCTTGCAAGTTCTACCTACATTTGCCATAAAAGTTATATTGCTGTACTGTTTTCTATTTGTACTTACAGTAAAGCTGGACATAGATGGTTTGAATCTTGGCTAGTTCAGCAGCGACCAGCTGAGATTTGAACCATATATGGACAAGATGATTGTACCCGAGTTGCTTCATGCATGTCAGATTTTGCATGCTATTATCGCCAGTGGCCATAGCAAGTAACAACAACCACTGTGAGTTCCCCCAGGAAGGGATGGCTTCCTCCGCAGCCCTGCCGGGAGAACACAATAGCTTCTTGGGAGGGATTCCCCCAAAAACACTGACTGTGTTGATGGGGAAATTGAGGTGGTTGCAGAAAAGAAAACCACACCATTGAAACAGAAAGAAATTTAAGGATCCTAGGTTAAAAAAGCCATATATATTGATCTGGACACAAAAGATGCAAACAATTATTAATTCGCCAGAAATATTGACAGTTTGATTTTTGACATGTTAATCTTCTTTGTACAAAGTATTAATAATAAGGTTTATTCAGAGTATGTGAAGTGTTCTAAGTTATAAAAGAAATATCTGATTTTAACATTTTGCTGCCTATGTGTAGCTTACTGTGCAAAAGTTTTAGGCAGGTGTGAAAAAAATAATCTAAAGTAAGAATGCTGTCAACAACATATATTTTACTTGTTTATTTTCTTCAATTTAAAAAATGCAGAGTGAGCGAACAGAAGAAACATCTAATTGAGATCAATATTTGAAAACCCTTTGGCTTCAAAACAGCATCAACTCTTTTAGGTACACTTGCACACAGTTTTTGAAGGAAACCAACAATAGTCAGCAATTGTTTACATTTCAAATTCAAATTCATTTTGATTTCTAATTCCATTTAAATTTGATTTGAATTCTATTTGAATTCAAATTCAGATGAAATTTTGTTTCAATATAATTTATTTTAGATTTTTTTTTTTAATTCATTCCTATTGTGATTCAGAAATTTGGATACATCCGAATATCAAAAAATTTGTCTGAATTTTGATTTGGAATAAAACAAACTGCACATGTCTATCCGCAATTTTAATGACAATTGTCCTCTTAATAAGCATCATGATCAGAGGTAAATAATAGTGAGCTTAACACACATTGCTATAGAGTACCTGTACTTAAAAATAACACAGAAGAAGATGGTTTACCAATTGTAACTACCTGCTGTCTATTTATGAAAAACAAATCCAAAATCCAATTACAGATTGAGGACCTCTGACTAAAAAAAACAAGCTTAAAAAAAAGCTTATTTGGAGAAATTATTAGTATTATACAGGATTTATATAGCACCAACAGTTTGTGCAGCACTTTACCAGCACTAAAAGCAGAGCTGAAGTAAAAACAGGCAAACTAACATGATTATTTTCCCCTTAACCACTTAAGGATTATTTCTGACACTTGTTGTTTGCAAGTTAAAATCTGTTTTTTTACTCGAAAATTATTTGGAACACCCAAACATTATTTATATATGTATATTTTTTTAGCAGGGACCCTAGAGAATAAAATGGAGATCGTTGCAATACTTTATGTCCCACCGTATTTGCACGACAGTCTTACAAACAAAATCTTTGCCGAAGGATTGTGATAGAGGGAGGAAATCCAAGACAGCATATGGTTTCTCAACTCTATATGTCTGCAGGTGGTGAACATATAGTCCCAAGCCGCTCTGTCAAAGGCCTTCTCTGCATCTGTAAACAAGAGAAGGCCTTCAACTCTATCTGAGTACATTTTGTGTACCAAACTCACTGCCTTAATCACATTGTCCCTTGCCTTGCGCCCTGGCCTGAAGCCCACTTGTTCTGGTCCAATAACCTTGAAGAGGAGTGGTCTGCCTTGAAGAGGCAATTTGCCAAGATTTTTGCTAGAAGTTTCAGGTCTAGAGTCAAAAGTAAAAATCGGCCTATAGTTCGAGCACTCTGTAGTGTCTTCATTGGGTTTCAGGAGAACCATGATATACGCCAAGGCAAATGAGTCTGGGATGTCCTGCTGTTTACAAAGTGAATTCAAGGTTTTTAGGAGAGGAGTTTTAAGTAATTGTGTGAAGATCTTGTAATATTGGCCTGTGAATCCATTTGGGTCTGGACTCTTGACTGGTTTGAGTAATTTAATGGCTTCTGTCAGTTCCTCTTCCTCCTCTATTCTCTTTAATATGTCATTCTAAATCTTCGATTATAGTGGGATGTAAAATTGGGATTTTACTCTGGCAAAGGTAAACTTTTAAAATTGACTCTCTATTACCTTGTAATGTAGCAGGTTTGTGTTGTGGGGGGAGGTTGTATAGGCTAGAATAGTAGTTCTGAAACTGGGCTGCAATGTGTTCTGTTGAGCATTCTAGTTTATCTGACTTATTTCTGATCCCGTGTATATTGGACTCTAATTAGGTATCTTTTAAGGCTCTCGCTAAAAATTTGCCTGTTTTTATCCCCGTATTCGTAATAGACACCTTTATGTAAGAACAGTCTATGTTTGGCTTTTAAGTCTAGTATTTGTTGAAGGGATTTGCAATTTTCCAGAAGTTCTGTGTTTGTTTTAACGGCTAGAGATCGTTTGTGTTGCATTTCTAGGTTTGCAATATTGTCTATTATTCTTGTGATTTCTGATTCTCTCTCATGCTTTTTTCTTACTCCCCATTTTAGGAATTTGTCTCCTAAAGTGCATTTATGGGCTTCCAATATCGTTATTGGCGTTAGTTCTTCATTCTTAGTTAGTCGTGAAAAAGTGTGCAATCTTTCCAGCAATATACTGGTGTATTTCCAGATCCATGAGTAAGGTGGGGTTCAGGCGCCAGTTAAACGCTTTCTGTGTTTGGGGTTGGGATGAAATTGGGAGCATGGAAATGGAAGAGTAGTCTGAAATTGTTTGATTCCCTTTATTTGCTTCTTTAAGGCCTATCAGATCTCTTTTGAGTCATGAATATTTAATCAATGCGGGAGTATTTGGTATGTATCTTAGAGTAATATGTATAATCCCTGTTTCTGGATGAAATGTTCTCCATACATCCACTAATGTTAGGGAGCACAGTAGCTCCTTGAGACTTTTAAGCATGTTATATTTGATGCTCGAGTGTCCATTGGAGGTGTCTATCGGTGGGCACAGAGGCGCGTTGAAGTCGCCGCCAAGGATGATAGAACCTGAGGCGAACCATTTCAGCTCAACTATAATATGTTTGCAAAAAGTAATTTGCGATGAGTTTGGGAAGTACATGTTAGCGAGAATAATTGGCCGACCAGCCTGTGTTCCTTTAGGGAAAAGATATTTACCCTCTGGATTGGTCAATTGTTGTTGAAGAATGAATGGTGCCTCCTCACTCACCAGAATAGACACCCCCCTGGTATGATTAGTAGAGTGAAAGGCTTTGGTTAAAAACTTGTTTGTCAGGTTAGGAATATGTTGTGTACGAAAGTGAGTTTCCTGAAGTAAAACTAGCTGTCCTGCTTTAAGCTCACACAGTAGTCAGATTCTCTTTTCAGGGATGTTTAGGCCTCTGCGGTTAAAGGAAACCACAGTGGGGCTTCTCCCAATTGCAGGAAATGTCATTGCCAGTAAGTGTTGTGGTTAGTGTAGTGTGGAAAATGTCTTCTGCACTTACAGTCAGGAGACTAATACGACAATGATCCTTCAGTTAGCTGAATTATCTGGTTTTCTGTTTGATCTTTTCTTGGTACTGAGTTTTGGAGAGGTCCAGATGTTTCAGTGAGATAGGGGTGACAAAGGGATGGGGTGGAGAGAGACAGGTATGGGAGTTTGACTACTAGTAAGGAAAGAAAAACAGAAAATTGTTATATTTCTTCAATTTCAAAATATGGCTTATATGCAGGCTCTATGTACAGTAAATAGAGTTAGTTATTAAGATTTGTTAAACAATGCCTATCAATGGTGCACACCGTAGGCTATAGAAAATGTAGTTTGAGAGAACTAATAAACATTCAGGAGTAACCGAGTAAAACCACTACCTGTGGGTGCGTGGGAGGAACAGTTAAAGCAACCCACAGAGTGTTAACTAGTGAATTTGTAAAAGATAGAACAAAAAGAAAATAGAGGTCTGGACCCATGACTTTTCTATTGAAAGCTAAATTAAACAATGAATAAAGATGGATCTCCCTTTTTGTAGCAAGGAGAGGGGCAGGGCCAGTAGATAATAATAACTGAGGCACAATGAAATTGTAGATTGTTTGATTCTGGTGTTTATGAGAAACAATGAGAAACATCTTAAGCATATTAAAGAGAATAATTCTACATTGGTTATATAGAGAATGTAAAAGACCATTGGGCAGGCAGTCTTTCAGCTCGTGGAGTAGGGTACTGTGAGAGGGAGAACCATAGAATGAATTGGGTTGTATCATGGATAGGTTGTCTGACATATGTTGAGGATATTCCTGACCCAGTGGCTATAGTGATTTTGGTCATGTATGACTGTGGAGAAAGGTTATAGCCAATGAGCGAAGACAATCACGTGGGTCCCAATGTGGAAGGTCTCTAGGGTTAGTTCCATAAGTGTGTCCATGGTATTGGGACCTTCCCTGGAGTCTCACGAAGATTGACTATGGGAGACACAGGTGAAGAAAATGTCCAGAACAATATTTCTAGCCCTTAATTGCGGGTGAATCTATAGTCCCAGATAGTCTTGACCGAGTACTTTGATGCAAATATCAGGTCAAAAATGTTCCAAGTGTAAAGTAGTAGTTTTACGACTTTAGCCAGTCAGAATATGTCCTTGGGTCCTGGAAGACTCAGATTTGAATATGAGGCATCCTGGTGTTCCAGACTGGTATTTATGTGTCTTAGATTTTTTGTTGGGCTGCTTAGATGGTGAGATAAGAGGTGAAGGTGGAGGGCTGTTTAGTGGTTCTGAGTTTCGAAATTCCATATACCACTCCGGTATGTCAACAAGAGGAAACTGAATGGCTTTACAGAAATGTGTCAAGTCTGCTGGAGTGCAAAGCTGATGTGTTTTGCCATTGTGAGTGATGCTGAAAGCGAAGGGGGATTTCCATCTGTAAGAGTGGCCTTTGTTTTAAATGGCTTCCAGCAGGGGGCGCAAATCCCTTCTGTTTTTAACCATGAGGGGGCAAAGGTCTTTGTAAAGGATAATAATGTCATCATTGAATAAAATTTGGTCATTTATTCTAGCTTTAGCTAAAATGTCTTCTTTCAAGGGAAAATTTTGCAGACAGCATATAATGTCTCTTGGAGGTTCTGTGTCAGGTCCTTTTGGTCTAAGAGCTCTATGAGCTCTGACAAACTCAATGGAAGTGTCTTCTGGTCTTTCTAACAAGCTGTTGAAGATTTTGTCTGGGTAGACTGATTCCCAGATTCCTCTCACCCTGATGTTATTATGTCTGCCACGATTATCTAGGTCCTCAATTTGTCTGTTTGTTTCAATTAAGTGGGCATTGTGAGAATCCGTTGTTTATTCAAGGTGCTGTATGTTTCTATTTGTTTATATTTTCCCGCTCTCTCTGCTGTGGCTAGTTTCTCAGTCAGAACTAATCGGTCTGATTTGAGGTCTAAAATAGAAGTAGAGAAAGTTTTTTTTTAAGTCAACAGCGATAGCCGCCATGTCTGAGTATGTGAGTGGATGGTCTAGGGAGGAAGCGTCCCTTACCATATCTTCTGAGGCTGAGAGTGACTCTTTGCTGTAGTCTACCTCGTGACTTATCTGTGCAATCTTGACGGCCAGAGTGCCTGGTCGCTTCACAGCCTGAGCTTTGAAAAGAGAGATGATATTTCTGTGTGTTGAGGTTTCCGGAGGATGGTGCTGGGGATTCTGTGTAGAATGGCGAAGAATTCTGCCCATCTCGGTGCCACCGGGAGATCTTGTGTTTGAGAAAGGCTGCTGGATTCACGGAGCTCCTCTAATGTGCTGCCATCTGCCGAGCCATCCAAGCCATGCCCCCATTAATGTGGCCTTTTAATAAACTCTCCAGCATCTTCCCAAATATAGAAGTTAAACTTACAGGTCTATGGTTACTTGGTAAAGACTTTGATCCCTTTTTAAATATAGGCACCACACTGGCCTTATGCCAATCCAGTGATACTATTCCTGTCCCTAAAAATTTGAAACAGTTGCTTGGAAATGCCAGAGTTCTTTTAGAATTTGTGGGAGTATGCCATTTGGTCCAGGTGCTTTATTCGCCTTTATTCAGTCTAAATACTTTTTTCTTATTATTATCTTTTCTTATTTATTATAGCTTTTTTAACATTGGCGGCGAGCCACGTAGGTTTTATTTTTAGCCTTTTAAAGTTGTTGCCTATGGGAATATATTTTGCAATATATTCACATACAGTAGTTTTGAAGAATTTCCATTTTTGTTCTGTGTACTTTAATGCCAATATTACCTCTCAGTCTAAGTCTTGGAGAGCAGCCCTCATCCTTGGAAAATCTGCTCTCTTAAAGTTAAGTGTTTTATTTTTCCAGTATGTGCTCATTTAAAGCTAACATTAAATGAAATCATGGTCACTGCTACCCTCCTACAAGTATTTCACCCCCCACATGTATCTTCAAGCCTGACCCTGTTCCCCCTCCTCCTCCTACCTTCTCATTATTGTACTCTTTTCCTGCTTGCTGCTGTCTCTGCCTCACAGAGATGGAGGTAGTAGGTAAGGGATCCTGCTTGCCCTGGGATGCAGGAAACCCTCCCTTTCTTCCTGCTGCTGAGTCCCAAGTGCCTGGTTTATTACACTAATCACTGTAAAAATATTACAGCCCAGCAGCTAAATATCAACTATAGCTGGTTCTGACACATGAAAAAAGTTAGTCCTAGAAAGGACTGTTTCGTTCACTATTAACAATAATGTTTCAATCTACACCGAAACCCACAGTTACATAGTTTGAACATTGAAAAAAGACTTCTAGTTCAATCAAGTAATGTGCACAGTACATCACAATACAGCACAGTCAACACAGCGGACACAAATAATGCACTGCAATTCAGTGTAATGTAGCACAACACAGCACTGTGGTTAGATCTGTATATAGCACTTTTTTAGCACTATATAAATGCCAGTTTTTACTATCTACCACAAGGCTCAACACACCCTGAGAAAAGGCCTCTTGGAAGCCTGATTTTATAGGGAGGGAGTTGACCCTTATTGACCCTCTTAAAACACAATGCAAAGGTCAGGAAGTGTATCATTGGTATATAGTGGCGACAGTGGTGAATGATTGCATTAGTTTGCCATTTTCCCGATCTGCAAATTTCTTGAGTTTAGGTGGAACTTATGTTGGGCTCCAATCCCAGTCCAATCTCTAGTTAAAGATACACTATAACATAAACATTGTATTTTTGGCTAATGGCATTATGTATAGCAGCTATAAATGAGAAGTATACTAATAGATTATAAGACTTGGGCAACTATGGGATGTAGATGTTTCTGTTGAAGTGTTTCTCCTTCGCAAAATGAAAGTCACTTTATATGATGTAATGTTTCTACACAGCATAGCCTTGATAATAACGTCAGTACACCATGATCCTGGGCTGTAAATCAGATACTATTACCTTATTCAGTAATAAAATTTACATTGTGTTATTAAAAATTTATAATGTGTTATTAAAATAGTTGAAGGTTTGTTTCTGATTTGCAGCATACAGTCATAATAAAGCACTCAGAGTTGATAAACGGCTGTTTTATTTTCAGTTTAGGAAGTAGTGGCATTTTCTGAAAGATGTAATGACCTTCATGCAACTTTTGCCTTGTAACAGTCAATTACAAAGCAGTAGTTTAAGCCTTTCTATTTAAAAATGACTAAACTAGTTACCTAATATATTGTATGTACTGTGTAAACTATATATATATATATATATATATATATATATATATATATATATATATATATATATATATATATATAATCTCCTCCACCTTCTCCTTATTACAAGAACATCATGCTAATCCCAAGAAATGTACAATAAAGTACTGTCAAAGATTGGTCCAGTAGTGTTATGCATTTTGCGAAACAAAGTTCACATCTACAGACACATAAGACAGTTATAAAGTCTTTTCATGCTGTATACAATAATCTTCACTATTATTCCAATATTTAAAGAAGTCATATTCAAATAGATAAACATAAATCTTTCTGAGAATCCTCAAGCCTGGATTTTTGAATACTCAAGACTGGAGACATCCGCACCCCATCTAGATCTTCCCCGCCATCAACAACTGTGAGGCATTATGCTACTGCATGTATCTACTGCTGGAAGCTTTCACCCGCATCATATCAGCTGTGGTAAAAAAAACAGCCATTTGGGAACCAAGTGACTGAGAAAACACACAAGTATGCAACACAGAACTCAGTGGGAGCAGCACCTCTGTGAGACAGGTCAGCACCAAAAGGCACATCTTCTTCTTTCCTAATGGGTGAATAGCAACAACTTTCTTTTAGAGTGATACTTATAATCAAATTCCCCCTTTTCCTGAAGGATGCATAGCAGCCATTTCTTTTGAGGACTTCTAATGCCCCCTTTTCCTCCTCCTACTCCTCCTTTTCAGCTAAGCCTGCCATTGAAAGATGGTTGTAGTGCTGGCGTTAAGAAGAAGAGATGTTGCTGCTAACTGTTCTTTACGTCCTAGTTATAATATTGTGCAACTGTGAATGTGTTTCTCTATATTGAGGTGTTATAGCCTCTTTATGAGGCTCATCTGTTGCTTGTGATGGGCCTGATGGGTAGAGCCTGGGTTTCTGTCTGGGTGGGGGGTTTTCTTGTATTAGCTAGTTGTTTTGTGCTCTGTTTTCTTGTATAATGTACTCGCCCTGTGAGGCGACTGAGTTTATGTTTTGTCTTTTCTTGTTTTGAAACAATAAACATAAATTTATAAAAGAAGAAGAGATGTGGTGCTGGAACTGAGAAGGAAGAATGTAGCAAAAATTAAAAATACATTTTTACACAATTTTCAGTCAACAAAAAATGAAGAGGGAGGATTGAACCCTGAAGCCACAGTCAGCCTGCTCTTCTCCAGATCTTTTTCTGGTCAGATACAACAGAAAAGTGGTGTGTCCCGATCAGAGGGTAAGACCACCTGGGACTTTAACTTAAGATCTAGCTGACCAATGAACAGCTAACCAAGTGTACCCGGGAACAAAACCTCACAGCTGCGGGAGCAGTGTGATTGCACGCAAACAGAGGTGTGCCAGAGTCACAGGATCTAAGAAGACACACGGTCTTTTCCAGAGACACTGGAGGTGTGGATGTTGCCCTGCAAGGCAGCCCCCAGGTGCTCTATAGCACACCCATAAGCTGGAAGGACACGGGGTAAACACAGACTATACTGAGAGAGACACACACAGCAACAGGAAATTAAGGGATGCACAGACAGAAACCAAAGGGACCACAGCCAGAGGAACCACAGCCAGAGGAAACACTGGGAACAAACATGTGATAAACCAAAACACAGAATAATGGAATACTCAGATACAGCAAATACCAGAGGAACAGGAGGGTCCTGCTTCATCGTGGAGACACTTTGCTGGAACACAAAACCACAAGTGCAAAGGCATAATAATATCTAGGTTCAAGGTGAAGTAGTAGGAACCTGAGCAGCTCAAACAGGAGTTAAAACCCGGCACCAGATCAACCAAGAAAAAGATTCCCCTGAGGAGTGGGACAGTGGGACTTTAAATGGCAATGACCAGGACTTGAGTAATAGGTGTGTTTAAACTGTTTATTTAACAAGTATGATACAAAATTATAAGACAAGAAAACATGGTAAGATAAACCATAACACTTAAAAACAAGTGGCCATAGGTTACATCTCAGAAGCTAGGAGTGGCTGAGATGTCCAAAGGAGACCAGACGCGTTTCGGTCAATCGGCTTTTTCAGTGGTCTGAAAGAAACAGATCTCAGACAAATAAAGACATCCTAGGTTAGACGAAAGAGGGGGAGGCCACAGAAATTGTTAAAAGCAAACAGGTGAAGACCTGTATTTCCAAGAGACTACTATGCTCGCACTCCTTTGACTGTGTACTCTGTCAGGTGGTTGAATATATGTTATTGTTCCATATCAGACTAAGGAGCCAGAACTTAATATTAATTAAGGAGGCAGGGTGAGAATGATTATAGCAGCAGAGGTGGCCGCACCTATCCAAGAAATTCCCTCAAGGATCCCAAAGATCAGTCAGCAACAGGGGACGTAATCTTGCATATCTCCGTTAGTGGATTCCCAAAAGGAATAAGCTGTGTGCAGAAATTGGAAAGTAAGGGGTCCCTGTAAGAAGACTCCCTGGGTGTCGGAGGGGAAGTAAATAATGGCACCAGATCAATGTACATGGAACCATGACAGCAAGGCTCTGAGGAGTTGGATTCTTGTTCACCTTGCCAATGGTAAATGGTGCATGAGGTAGTGTAATGTCCACAAAACCATTTCTCTTTTTAATCCCCCCAGGTGCAGGACAACCACTTGCATGCAAGTGCTGATGATTTTCCCTTGTATCAGTCTTTTTATTTGGTCACCTGATATTACCTTTGTCTCCTCCTCCTCAAAGGCTCATAGCAGGCATTTCTTGGACTGATAAGGCCCCAAATGTTGTGGTCTCTGCTACATAAAAGTGGAAGATACCCAGCTTCTCTCTTTGAACCAGAAGGTCCAGTGCTAGCACCATCATTTTGCATTGAAAGCCATCTCTATCTGCATGTGGTGTACCATGAGGCAGCAGGAGGCAAGGGAAAAATGAGGAGGAGTGTTGGGATTCTGGTGTTTAGGAGGAGGCGTATTGGGGTGCTGGCAGTGAAGAGGAAGAATTTATTGGGTGATGTTTAACCCTTCCCTCATACAAGGGAAAAAAAAATATGTGGCGGTACCACTGCCTCCATGCAAGGGTGGATCCAAAATTACCCATTCTGAGGAGGAATGTGTGAGGAAACTATTTGCCCAGTTTTGGGATGGTGTCTGAATCCAAGCATAATGGTGACTTTGGTTTGACACTTTATGCTGATACAGCTAAGCTGTGTGCTGTGTTCAGCGCATGACCACATACAGCTGCGTGCACCAAAACACTTTCTTCCCCCCTTTTTGCCATAGCTGCCATTACATTGAGTAAATATGATGTTTGGATCCAACGCCCTGAAGGCATAAATGCAGGGGGGAAACCTAAGGGCACCACTGGCCAACCTCGCACAGGATGGCCTTGGTTTGACACTTGTTGCTGGCACAGGCAAAGCTGCATATCAACAAGCTACTTTTGAGATACAATTTTGTACACTAAAGCAAAATTTACAGAAATAATGTCGTAAGGTGATTCAAGTGACATGACATAAACATATGCAAATCACGAACAGGTTTTGTGGTAACAATTTCAAAAGAATTGGTTGTACAACATCCAGAAATGTCTGATACAGCAAAACATCAACAGGACAAAGAATGTGGTGACCCTTGAGCAAGTAGACTACAGTAACTTGTGCAGATTTAACCCTTAAGTGGTAGGGGCATAGCATTGACTTTGGGTCCATAGGAGCCAGTCTTTGTGAAACCTAGATCCCCTGAAAACTCAGTATGCATAGGCTTTTTCCATGGAGTACTGGAGATTGACCTGCTTCACCACCTCCATCCCTGTATCAGAAAAAACGAAAGTTGAAAAGGATTAAAAGAGGTGCATGGAAGCCAGCCAGCCCCCAGTCTGAGGGGGTCTGAGGGGGGGGATGGGCTGGCTGGCTTCCATGCACCTCTTTTAATCCTTTTCAATTTTTGTTTTTACAATAATACATTATAAATAACCCTCATTGCAATTAGACTAAAAAACACTTAAAAAATCTCATTTATAAAGGTCAACCCTATTTAAGGGGTTTATATTAATAATCCTAAAGAAAAAAAAACTAAACTATCCCACTAAGAATTAGAGGAAAAAAATAATAATAACAGAATCGGACCATTCTCTAGGGGGCTGTAAGCCTCTATTGTATATATCACACACACACACACACACAGAATCTAGTGAGGTATGCATTCACCGGCCACTTTTTTAGGTACACCTGTTTAAATGCTTGGTAACACAAATTGCAAATAAGCCAATTACATGGCACCAGATCAATGCATTTAGGCATTTATATGTGGTGAAGATGACTTGCTGATGTTTAAACTGTGCATCAGAATGGGAAAGAAAGGTGATTTAAGTGACCTTGAACCTGGTACGGTTGTTAGTGCTAGACGGGCTGGTTTGAGTATTTAAAAAACTTCTGATCTACTGGGATTTTCACACACAACCACCTCTGTGGGTTATGGTCTGAAAAAGAAAAAATATCTAGTGAGCATCAGTTATGTGGACAAGATTGTCTTGTTGATGTCAGAGGTCAGAGGAGAATGCCCATGGGTAAGCTCCAGCGGGTGGAGTGAAACTGGTTGGGGGCAACAAATCAAACGTTGAAGCAGATGGGCTACAGTAGCAGAAGACCACAGCAGGTGCCACTCCTGTAAGATAAGTACAGGAAACTGAGGCTACAATTTGCATAGGCTCACCAAAATTGGTCAATAGAAGATTGGAAAAATGTTGCCTGGTCTGATGAGTCTCAATTTCAGCTGTGACATTCAGATGGTAGGGTCATAATTTGGCGTAAACAACATGAAAGCATGGATCCATCCTGCCTTGTATCAACAGTTCAGGCTGGTGGTGTAATGGTGTGGGGGATTTTTGTTGGCATACTTTGGGCTCGGTAGTACCAATTGAGCATTGTTCAACCATTTGACCTCCAGAAGATTTAACCCCCTTCATGACCAGGCCATTTTTTATGCTAAATCTATTATCTAAAAAATAATTTTTGCTTATGTATTACAAATGGTCACATTTTGTATGCTAAATCTATTATCTAAAAAATAATTTTTGCTTATGTATTACAAATGGACACAGTTTGTATGCTAAATCTATTATCTAAAAAATCATTTTAGCTTATGTATTACATATGGACACATTTTTATTTTTTTTATTTTTTTTTTTTATTTTTTTTTTTCTGCATTTTACATAGCTTTTACATAAAAAAACAGTACATGTCTCATATTATTTTGGACTAAATGGGCCATTTTAACTGACTAGGTGCTAATTTATTCCTCACATCGGCAGCCTTTCTATAGGTGAATGTAAATTTATCAGGTAAAATATTCCCTAATATATCTTGTTTAGGAATTTTTCAATGTTTTAGATTATTCTTTGCAGTGGAACTATGTGATAAATCATATTCTATTTTGTTCCACCATGCCCGTTCCCTATTTCACTTGTCATCAGGGGGAAAGGTCAGAAGAAAATCAAGCTGGGCTCTATTGAGGCATTCTTTCTGATAGCCTTTGCCTTTAAGCTTCCGAATTAAGACTTAACTTTGGCTCACATATTATTTTGTGCATTTTTTTTTTAAATCTATGGAACTGACTTTTAGGTATGTTATGCACCTAGTTAAGATGCTAGCAACCATTAGAATGCAAGTAAGAATTGCCTGAGGATTCTTTGAAATGTTTTTTAAGAAACAATGGTTGTATTTGTGTGACCTAACTCCAGGTCCAAAAATAATGGTCCCCTGGTCATGTAAATAATTAAATGTCAAACCTAGGGGATTACTGTTACAATAGTCCACAAAGGATAATGCTCTAGATGAAAGGGTTTGTCATATCACTTTAATATAATCAATAAAATGACCATAAAAAAAAAAGCGATACGCTTTGCAAATGGTTTGTTATTCAATATTACAGTTTGATAAAAGGTTTCTTTAAATGAACATTTGCCATGAGAAGGATAAAAGGCAGATTTACAGTGTAAAACCAGTATGTTGAATAGAGATGGGGACGAACACCCCCCAAAGGCTTATTTGCAAGTAATTGGCCATAAAATGGGCATGGGGGTCCGGGTCCTGCCCTGGGTGACATGTATCAATGCAAAAAAAAGTTTTTAAAAAGATTGTTAAAGGAGCAGTGATTTTAGTGATGCTTAAGTTTCAACAATAAAAATGAAAAATTAGGGGGATCCCATATACTATAAATAAATAAACCACGCCTAGGCCTAAATACCACCTTTTCCCTACACAAAAATGTAAACAATAGGTTCCTTACAAAATAAATCATTGTTACCATAATTTTACAATTTTTATCATAATTACTCTACAAGGGACCAAGCACTGGTCTAATTCATTTGGGATCTTTGTTGGAACCCAGGGGGAGATTGTGGCCTCTGGCTGCCTGCTTGCTGGCAAGTTCCGTCTTGATATACCATCTTCCGCAGCAGACACCTACCTTTTGTGATTTTATCTGCATGCGACTCTCTTGCCGCCTTTCACACTCATCTGGTATGCTTACAGTCAATGTCTTTATCTCCATTATTATGTTTTCACTATTGTCTCTATACATATGCAATTAATGATTACATTTAACTTACGACCAATGTGATGATATTTACCCTTTTATCAATAGAATTTAGGAAATCAAATCACTCCACTGATATACCCCTGAAGAAAGGCAGCTATGTCTGAAACGTGTCAGTTTGGAGGATTTCCATATGTTTATCACATACCGGTGAATCGCACTGTATACCATTTCACATTTTATGTGGTTTTATGATTGTATTTCAGGTTTTTATACATATGTAGTTCTTTGTATGTCTTGTACTCCAATGTGACATTTCTTTGGTCGTTATCCTTTGTATATTTTGAGCCAATGATCTATTTTAATATGTAATCAATAAATATATAATTTGGTTGCCTACATAGTCCCATCCCCAGGGGGATTTTTTTAGTTGGTTCACTAAGGTATTCCTACTCATTCATCTGGCGAGGGGGGGGGGGGGGGGCAATACCTGGGAACCTCTTTATGACAAAAGTTATGGGGAAGAGGCCCTTGTCCTCATCAACATGGGAACAAAGTTCTTTGCCAGGGGGGTAATCCCTTGTTGAGGGCCTGTGGCTTGGTATTGTCGAGGAATGGAAGTACTACATGAGAGGGATATGGATATTATTTGTTACTTTTGTGCAAATGCTGAGACATTTGGAAAGTGAATTATTACCAAATATATAAACCATTGAACTCCATATGTAGGCTTCTTTAGTTGGCTGCAATTTAGGAGGATAGATCAGGCAAGTTTTTGACGTTAAATTAAAAATTTGAGTGTATTATTTGAGGGACAACAGCCAGAACACACTTGCTGCACAATTGCAGCTTAATTGCATAGGGCAAGCAAGGAGCTCCAGTACATACTATGCAGGCTCTGGTCAGTAGTACAGCCTCAACACTCAATAGTCCATTGGGTCCTTTCTTCCAATAGTTTCCATATTACCCCTGGACTCTAAGTAATCCACAAAAATTGGTATAGACACTGTCTTTGACTGCTGCCTACAGCTGGCCTTGTTCTCTGTGTTTAAAAATATTACTTGAAAGTCTCACTGAGGCAGCCCTCCTTTCAACAATCTGACGATTAGTTGTATGTTGGGCTTGAGAGTGGATCCTGACAATGTCTTTAAATGCAGCCTAAAAATTCTTCTGCATGACCTCTTTTAATTGGCACTTTTTTAAAATTTGCTGATGCAGAACCTGCTGGACCCCTTCTAGCTGTGCAAAACAACTGCCTCTACCATTAGGCCTGTCTTTCATTATGACACGGGGGATTGATACATTTTATTATCAGCTATGGTAGTAAGGGAATGAGGATGTGGTGCTTTTGTATACACAAATGTGGCGGTGTGCTGCATAGGGCAGTTTTGCCTGTGTCAGGAACAAGTTTACACTGTTTCCAAAATAAACAAAAAAGAAATGACTCTAATAAAATATTACAATAAAATATACTGTACATTTAAAATCGCAACCCTATTCAACCCAACATGTTTTGCTTGATTGTTTTAAACCTATCTGAAAGTAAAAAGAATTAAGACAATCTGAAATATAAAAAAAAAAGAAAACACGTGGCAAGGGTAGGGAGTTTTAAATTGTTGCTGAAAAAGTTAGTCATAGACGGGACTATTGGGTCTATGCGCACAGAGAGTGGTACACTATGTTTGGCACTGTATATGACTCTTTTTTAGCACTGTATAGTATAGTATCAGCTATCTCTCCCTGAAAACCATGTCTCAGCTCTCACTATTTAAACCTCTCTAACACACACATTGGTTGTATAACGCTATGTATAAAACCACTGTATAGCACTGTATAGTAAAGCAGCAACTATTTCTCCCCTGCTCTCCCTAGCTAATCAAAGTCTTCAACAAACAATTGTTGATGGCTAGAGCTGGGCGAACAGTTTGGGCTGAGCAAAAGTTCGAACCGTACATCGCCTGTTCGTCTGTTCAGGGAACAACCACATTTTTAAGGCGTTCGGCGGTTGTTCGCCCTGCTGAACGCCCTGCAATGCACTGTGCATTGCCCAGTGCATTCTAAGCCCTGATTGGGCAAATCTTTGCCCAATTAGGGCGCAGTAAATAGCTGGTTAAGGAGCAGCCTGGGAAATGGGCTGTGGCATTCTTGACAACCAATGAGTCATCAGCTGTCAATGACAGCTGTATTAAAAAAAACATCACCGGCAATAAAAGAGTGAAAAAAAATGCATTGGGTCCCCCCAAAATCCTTACCAGACCCTTATCCAAGCACACAGCCTGGCAGGGCAGGAAAGGGGGGATGTAACCATACTAGGCCACATGCCCTCAGCATAGGGGGGTGGATGTTTTGGGGCTAATTACCCAATTACTCATTCAGAGGGGCGAGATCTGGGGGCCTCATTGTTAACCACTCCCCGCCCACCCTATAAAGGATTGACGGTGGGAAGGTGGTTGCATTATCCTGACTGGACTTCATATGACGGCGGCAGGACAATGCACTCTGCGCACCCCCCGGGGGCACGCAGAGCGGCGATCGGTGATGCGGCATGTCACTCTGACACACCGCATCTCTGATCTCGGTAAAGAGCCTACTGAGTGTCCAATCACAGCTGGTCACATAGTACACAGGAAGAGCCGTTGATCGTCTTTCCTTAGTTTGTGCCTGACAGGCATGAGTAGAGGAGAGCTGATCCGCAGCTCTCCTGACAGGGGGGGGGGAGTCTGCACTGGTAATCAGAGCATTGATTACCAGTGCAGACCCTTGGGGGATGTCACTAGAACCACCAGGGATGCCCACCCATGACCCCAGGGATGCCCACCCATGACCCCAGGGATGCCCACTATGGCCACCAGGGATGGCAATCAGGGCTCAGGGAGTCCGCCAGTGCCTTCCCCATCAGTGCTGCCTGCTAGTGCCCTCCCCATCAGTGCTGCCCACCAGTGCCGCCTATGAGTGCCCATTAGTGTCAATCAGTGCCGCCTGTTAGTGCCACCTATCAGTGCCCATCAGTGCCACCTATCAGTGCACATTAGTATCAGTGCCCATCAGTGCCACCTATCAGTGCCCTTCAATGCCGCCTATCAGTGACCAGCAGTGCCACCTATCAGTGCCCACCAATGCTGCATATCAGTGTTACCTATCTGTGCCACATATCAGTGCCCATCAGTGCTGCCTATCAGTGCTGCATATTAGTGCCGCATATTAGTGCCACCCCATCAGTGCCTCCTCATCAGTGTCTGTCAGTGCGGCCTCATCAGTGCAGGAAAATACGTATCTATTTACAATATTTTTCAACAAACAAAAAACTTTTTTTTTTTTTTTTCAAACTTTTCGGTCTTTTTTTTATTGTTTAGCAAAAAAGAAAAAACCTTGCGGTGATCAAATACCACCAAAAAATGAGGAAAAGAATTACATAAATTTGGTTTAGGTAAAGTGTTGCATGACCCCGCAATTGTCATTCAAAATGCCACAGCGCTAAAAGCTAAAAATTGGCCTGGGCAGGAAGGGGGTGAAAGTGCCCTGTATTAAAATGGTTAAAGAGCAGAACCCACCCCAAAGCCCCCACCCCCTTGTTGAAGGCATGTGACCTGGTATGGTTCAAGGGGGGGGGGGGGGCGCTCACTCGTGCCCCCTTTTTTCTGGCCTGCCTGGCTGCGTGCTCAGATGAGATTCTGATATAGATTTTGGAGAGGACCCCAAGCCATTTTTTTTTTCAATTTAACATTTTCCATCACCAGCAATGGTATTATATTGCTGGCAATTATATTTTTTTTCTTTAGAAATGTAATTTTTGCTGCAGCAAAACTGTTTTATACACTATACAGATGTGCCACTTTACAGGCAGACTAAGGGGACTCACAGGCACTATATTTAAAGGAATTTTTTATTTTTACTGTTTCACTTTAAGCTTTATTAAAATCACTGCTCCTTTAAAAACAATCTTTTTTGAAAAAAAATAATTCACATTGATACATGTTCCCCAGGGCAGTACCTGGACCCTCATACAATTTTTTGGCCAATTACTTGCATATAAGCCTTCAAAATGGGGAATTGATTTTTCAAGTTAAGGTCCCATAGACTTTAATAGGGTTCGTCATTCGGGTCAAAACTTTGTCTCTGTTCTGGAGTTTTTTTAAGGACAGAGATGGCACAATCTTCAATCTCTAATAGACAAAGACAGCAGTGCTACCTTTCACCTTTTTATTTTTTTTTTCTTTACTGATGGGGCCACCGGTTGAATTCCTTAGAATTCGGAACCAAATATTCCTGGGGTGAAGATAGGAGAAGAGGCACTTACCATGGTTCTTTATGTAGGTAATGTTATTATGGTTTTGGCCAAACCACAAACCACTTCCCATATGCCGTACCTACATATGTGTCCTGAACAGGAAGGAGTGAAACTAGAATCATGGCTGCAGCTGCTGCTATGATTCTGGTATCAAAATGCTCAGCTGGTTTTTATCTTTTGTGCAAAAAGTGATCCAAGCAGCTATACAGCTGGCCACTGGCTATCCTGGGTTCTCCCACTCCATAGGGGAGCCTGTAACCACTGTGGGTGGTCGGGACAGCTTACCATAGAAAAGAAGGAGAAGCATTTGATTGTCCCTATAGTGTTTTAAACCATAAGCGACAAGGTTTTTGTCACTTCTGATTTTGGTTTGTTTACTAGCTGTTGCTGGCTAGTAAAGCAGATGATCAGACCAATTTTGGTTTCATTAGTTGTTTTGGAGGGCAGAGAAGAGACAGGAGAGCACCTGCCATTGCTCATGCTATCACTAGGGATGTTGCCTATCATTTGTGATAGCAATAAAGTTGATAAAAAAATAATAACAATAAAAAATGTAAAAAATAAACATAAATAAAATAAATAAATATGGAAATATGCACAAATGCAAAGCAGGGATGATGACCTATTAGTATAAGCAGCACGGTTTGCACATAGTTAGGCACACATTTAACCCCTTGATCGTCCTAAATATAAGACTCCTTCCCAGCCAGTGTCATTAGTACATTGAAGGTGTATAATATTATCACTGATCAATGAATTAGTGTCACTGGAGATGTCAATGGCAATAAGTCAGTTCCCCCCAGCGTCAGCTAGTGTCAGATTTTGCGCTATACATCGCAAACCCATTATAAGTCACTGATCACCGCCATTAGTAGGATTAAAAATAAATAAATAAATACAAATTTCAGTTTATATACCATAGTTTGTAGGCACTATAAATTTCATACAAACCAATCAATATACACTCTTTGTGATTTTTTTTTTATCAACAACATGTAGCAGGGGGCGTGGCCAGGAGCAGCATGTGAGAGGACGCATCTCACCGAGCTCCCGCTAGAATCCTTGCATCGATCCTTTACCCGGTCTCCACCAATACTTACCGGGTCACCACCGACTTTCTGCACCTTTTGGCACACTCCGGGGCTTACCTTATTGTGTTCCCGAGCGATGCTCCGCCGCAGGACCCAAGATAGCGCCGCACAAGGCCTTCCACAGTGGCCTACAAAAGGCTCCGAGAAGCCCACCTCCTCCAGTAAGTCCACTAAGCCGACTAAACACCCACTGAAATTAGCATATCATTCGTCCACGCCCACTGCCTCCGAACGAAGGTGAGGACTGAGGCTGGAGCCTGCGCTATTTGCCCTGGAGCCGCGTAGTGCGGTGAGTCGGTGACCCCTTTTTCCCTTTTTTTTTTCGTCACTACCCTGGAGATCTGTAGGGACATACAATGTTTTTTGTTTGATTTGGAGCTCAAAGGATCTGTCCATAGCGCAGAACTTTGGTTCACTTGATCGCTTCTACTTACCCCTTTCTACTGCTGATGTCAGTCAGCATTCACCCAGCTGCTGATGCGACCCGTTGTCCTCGGCATGGGGGTGGAAGATGCTCTGCGGGCATCCCCAGGGATACTGACTGTGATGGCCATGAGCACTGGTCGGAGCATCGTTGCCTCTGTTGTTCAATTTCTGTTGGAGGGCCCTGTTGGCCTATCTGTCTTGCAGTCCGGAGTATACAAACCTGTTCTGCCTAGCCTGCATCAGCAATGCCTACCTGTGGTTCCTTTCCTGCTGCCTTCCTCAGAAGCTACTGTGGTCCCTGCTGACCCGCATCCTTGAGTCCCATACTGCTCTGATGTACTGTCACCCACCATGACCACAGTCCCAATTATCTCCTGGAACGTTCGGGGGCTGAGGGACCCACTTAAGAGGGCTATGGTTTCTCCAGCCCTACGCAGGCATTTTTCAGCCATCTGTTTATTGCAGGAGACCCATCTGGATGCTGAGTCAAGATCCTGGCTACACTATGCCTGGGCGGGGTGGGAATACAATTCTACGCATGCCTCATACTCCCGAGGGATGAGCGTGCTGGTTCATCGGTCTCTTGACTTTCAAGAACATCATAGCCAAGTTGATAGTGAGGGACGGTTTGTGTTTATCTATTGCAAATTGTATACTGTACACTGTGTTCTGGCCTTCCTTTTTATACCACCACCGTTTCATAGTTAAATCCTTGGAAGGCTGGTGCTATATCTCATGAACCATCCAGAAGTACCAGTTTATATCATGGGAAATTTTAACTGTATGTTTGATGCTCCACTGGATCGACATTCTGCTGTCGATTCTGCTGTTGATCATGGGTCGATCGGCCTTGGCAAAGTTTGCACAATCCCGGCACCAGGGTCTTTTCTTGCTTCTCTAAAACCCACATTTCTTTATCTCGTATCGATCTATGCCTCTGCTCCTCCTCCGCTATCAGATATGTCGCGGATATCCGCTATGCTCCCCGGGGCGTGTCGGATCACTCCCCTCTGGTGTTGTGTCTGGAGGTGTGCCCGAGCGCCACTTTACAGAGGGCTCCGTGGAAATTAAATGCTTTCTGGTTGCACCTGTTCCCTTCTCATAATCGGCTTGGAACTAAGATGAGGGAGTTTTGGGAGGTACACAATGCTGAGGGGGAGCGGGGGCTCCAATGGGAGGCTTTTAATGCCTACCTAAGAGGCATATTCATTATCGAGGTTCAGGCCCTTAAGAAGAACACAGCTGCCCAGGGGATACAAGTTGAGGAATTGGCAAATCGTCTGGAAGCCCGCTATGTAGCGGATCCCTCGGAAACAAACAGGGAGGGTTGGTTGGCTGCTCAGGAGGCCCTTGTATGTATTAATGCCTCTGGTGCAGAGCGGTAGAGGTTTTTCCAACGTCAGGCATACTATGAGGAGGGGGAATGCACAAGTAAGCTTTTGGCCACTCTCATCAGGCATCACCGTCTATAGGGGCACTTAGAGGAAGGGAGGGTCGTGTAGTTAATACCCCTGATCAGGTTATGGAGGTATTGCTGTCCTACTATGCTTCTTTATACCAGTCTCAACAGGGACACTCTGATGCAGAGCTTTTGGAGTATGTGGGTGCCATTCCACTGCCTTCCTTCCAGAGGGCACCTCTGACTTTGGAAGAACTACAGTGCGCCTCATTGTCGTTTCCCAATTCCAAGACTTCTGGGGAAGATGGGATACCGATGGAGGTTTACAAAGAGTATGCGGAGGAGACGCTGCCCCGTCTTCTGGAGGTCTTTTGAGAGGCAAAACAGAATATGAGGCTGCCTCCATCTATGTGTAAGGCTAACATTGTCCTTTTGTTGAAGCCAGGTAAGGATAGTTTGGACCCAGGGTCATACCGCCCTATCTCTCTTTTACAGAGTGACATAAAAATTCTGGCGAAGGCCCTGGCTTTGCGGCTCAATCATGTGGTTGCTTCCATTATTCACTCTGATCAGTCAGGTTTTATGCCGCATAAGTCAACTTCCATCAATCTTCATCGACTGTTTCTGAATTTACAGTCCCCTGCGGATAATATGGGTAGTAGGGCGCTGCTTTCCCTTGATGCACAAAAAGTGTTTGATTAGTGTGGAGTGCGATTACCTGTGGGCAGTTATGACTAGGTTTGGCTTCGGCGAGAATTTCATTTAGTGGGTTAAACTCTTCTATCATGCCTCTGTGGCCGCTATCAGGGAGAGTGGCAGAATGTCTCGCTCTTTCTCCCTCTTTAAAGGCACAAGACAGCGGTGCCCCCTGTCGCCTTTAATCTTTGCCCTGGCTATAGAGCCCCTTGCTGCCCTCATTAGGTCCAATCAGAAAATAGTGGGTTTTCGATACAGAGCCTTGGAGGAAAAGATTATGTTATATGCTAATGACACCATGCTGATGTTGGGTGATACCTCTAACTCCCTGTCGGAGGCAATGGCAGTCATCACAGCCTTCAGCTCTTATTCGGCCTGCTTATTAATTGGTCTAAGTCCTCCTTGATGCTGTTACATCATTCCCAGGGCTCCTAGGCGGTGGGGGTGACTGGGATTCCCCTATCCTCTGAATTCCGCTATTTAGGGCTATAGGTTACTCCGCAGTCACTGGATTATGTACACCTTAACTTAACCCCTCTTCTTGCACTATTCCGGGACAAAGTCAAAATTTGGTCCAGGTTGCGCATGTCACTGGCGGGCAGGGTCAACCTCATAAAAATGATACTTATACCCCAACTATTGTATGCTCTCCACAATTTTCTGGTAATCTTCCCCCTGAGATTGTTTCGAATTGTCAACTCCAGCTTTAGATCCCTCTTATGGTTGTCTAAAAATCCCAGAATAAAGCTAGAACACCTTCAGCGACCCAAGGACCTGGGAGGGCTAGCGGTACCTAATCCTTGGCTGTGTTACCTAGCCACACAACTTCAGCATATTGCCCGTGCAATGAGTGAGAAGGGGGAGGGGTTGGTTGCAGGCCTTTTGGCCCACACTGTGGGTCAGGTGGGAGCTGGCGGCCCATTTGGAATCGCTACAGCTGGGGAAATCTAGCAAACGGTTCCCAACATATGTTCTCATGCAAAAAACCTGGAACAAGGCTCGCCACCTACAGCAGGTGGTGGGGTATACCGGTTTCAGCCCTATATGGGTGAATGCTAGGTACCCAGAGTTGGCTACGCTGCCATATTGTGCCAGGTGGTTGGTATATGGCGTTTCCCATCTGAAACATATATTCCGCAATGGAGTGCTCCGTTCATTTGATGAGCTGAGGGAGGCTTTCCGTCTTCCTCAGTTCATGCATTTCTACTATTTACAGTTGCAGCATGCAATTAGGGCCCAGAAGGGGGACGACTTATGGGTACATTCCCCGGCGCCAGTATTTCACTTTATGTCCACTGTTGACAACTTTAAGGGGTTTATATCGCATTGCTACTCTCTACTGTTGGGCTCCTTTATGGACCGGCATCCAATTTGCATGGTCCCCCAATGGGAGAGGGATGTCGGAGCGTTCGAGGATGAACAATGGGAGGAGGCCCTGCAGGCTGTACAGTTGAGCTGTCTCAGCTATACATTTTGTACAGTACTCACTACACTCCAGCCAGGCTGCATAGGATGGGCAGGAGAGATTCTCCAACATGTGGCAGATGTATGCGGGATCATGGGGACTTGATACATCTCCTCTGGCGGTGCCCCAAGCTTCACATGTATTGGAAGGGTGTGCTTAATACGCTTTCGGGGGCCTTCAGGGTCCAGGTGCCGGAGGATCCTAAAGTCTGCTTGCTGGGCATCCTGAGTGGAGTCCAGGCCTCAGTGCTGGCTCTCCAAGCTATCGGCCGGGCACTGTTTCAGGCGAGGAAGTTGCTTCTGCGGCACTGGATTTCCCAGAGAGCCCCTTTGGTTAAGGAATGGGTTGCTGCAATGGGAGACACACTTAGACTGGAAAATTATATATATCAACATAGGGGCAGCCCAGGTAAATTTGAGTGACTGTAGGCTCCCTGGTTAGCTGTACCGGGCCTGGCCCCGGTAGACCTGATACTTGACAATATCATGGCCGGAGTGGTGTGAGGGCTGGGGAACAAAGACCTGTTGGGATTTATCATATGCTTTGCTTCTGCCCGGATATTTTGTTGGAGGGCGGGGGTGGTGGGGGCAGCTGGGATGTACCTCTGTTTGCTTATCATGCTGTTTATGGAGGCGTTAGCTGAAAGGTTGCTATGCTGTTGTTACCTGTTTTTTCTGCACTTGATCCTTGTAGATTATGACCTGTCCGCTCTGGACTCTGTTTTGTTTTATATTCCATTTATAAACTTTAATAAAGTTTTTTTCTTGATTTAAAAAAAGACATGTAGCGGATTACATTTTGATCAAAATTTATGGAGAAATTTGATTTTTTTACATTTTTTATTGGATATGTTTTGTAGCAAAAAGTAGAAATATTGTATTTGTGTGAAAAAAATTATTTCAATTTAATTTTGGTACACCGTTGCATTACTGCACAATTACCAGTTAAAATAGAGCAGTGCTAAATAGCAAAAAAAAGGCCTGCTCATGAAGGGGATAAACTCTTCCGGAGGTCAAATGGTTAAAGTGTTAGGTATCTATTTACTCAACATAACATCATCTTTTATATTTTACAAAAAATAGGTATTATATTTTGTTTTTTTACTAAACCGTATTTTTTCCTGAAAATTTGTGATTGATAAACCGCAACACAAATATTGTGTGAATTAAAAAATTGCATTAGAGACCATTTTATTCTTCAGGGCCTTTACTTTTACAAAATATATAACTTTTGGGGATTCTAAGTAATTTTCTAGCAAAAAAAAGGTGATTTTTAAATGTATGTAAGAATTGTCAGACTTGGAAGGGACTCCAATTGGCTAGCGTCCCTTCAGGAGGTCCAGAATGCATTATTGGAATTCAGAGATGTATAGTAACAAAGTAGAACTACTTAAGTACTGTACTTAAGTACCGAAATGCGGTATCTGTACTTTCCTAGAGTAGAATTTTTTTCTCCTACTTCTACTTTTACTTCACTACATTTTTTCGATGATTTCGATACTTCTACTTAAGTATTTTTTTTTGTGCTGCATAGTTACTCATTACTTTTAAAAAAATTACCACTGCCAGAACAGTAGATGGCAGGTTGCATAAAGCTCAAAAAAATGTGTATAATGTCATTTGTAAATACAAAAATAAAGGCTGTGTATAATAAAAGCTGCTATACCAAATCTTTCCAATAAAAAGAAAATATGAAACAAACAAATAAATGGTGCTACAGCGCTTAAAGTGCATCAAGAAACTACTAACAAACACAGGTTAATCATTTGAATAAATCATTTGAAATAATAAAAACAATATGATGTTCAAACGTTTGACTTATTTCTTTAATAACTACATAACACAGTACTTGTACTTCTACTTTCAGTACTTGAGTAGAATTTTTTTTCAAAACTACTGGTACTTTTTACTTTTAGTACTTAAGTAGCAAATTTTTGGAAAAAACTACTTGCAATACTTAAGTAAAAAAAATGTTGAATACTTTAGTACTTCTACTTAAGTAACTTTTTCTGCGAGCACTTCCACTTCTACTCAAGTAATTTTTTGATCGAGCACTTGTACTTTTACTCAAGTAGAAATTTCGAGTACTTTATACAAGTCTGTTGGAATTTCACAAAGTCTCCTAATATAAAGTTACTCATTCCTAACTTAGAAATCCCAGATCCGATGACTCTTCTATTGCAAAATCAGTTTCTATACAACTTACTTAAGGACTGTGTCCCTTACTTACACATTGCATATCTTAGTCAACAAATATTTGTCTGAAATTATTTTCTGCTGATCTGCGAGTCTCAACAATGTAAGGAGTATGACTGCCCTATGGTTCCTGGCAGACAAAATCTATGTTAAAAAAATAATATTACCAAATATTATTTATGTCTTTGTTACAGTTACTATTATTGTATATATATTTTTTAGCTGTGTTATTAAATGCTTCAATAAACTGACTGAAATTTGAAAAATTGAATGAAGGTGTTCTTGCAGTACCCTTAGAGAACCAGGTGTGAGGCCCTGCCATGGTGTGAGATTACAAAATGTTTGGAAAAAAGGATGCTAGGGTTTCACGTGCACAGCATACAGGACTCCAGAGTATATATTATGGGTGGAGAAAACCATTTTTTACAGCTTTCCCTACATTTTGGTAGTCCTGGATAGGGCTCCCTAGTTCGGAGATTTCAAAGTGTCTTGGGAGAGAAGAAATCTTCAACTCAGTGTTCAGGCATTGGGAAAAACTAGCAGGGCGTGTGTCCAGGTGCACACAGCCCTTATAATGATGGCCTTATAAGAGCTTAGGGCAGTTGCACTGCTGTTTGTAGTCACAGCCCTGTCCAGAGAGCTGGGTGTTCCTACCAGAGAATCCATCCCTTATGAGGGGGACTTCTTGCTCCAAATACTGTGAAGCTGACTCTGACAGCTACGTGGGCCTGGGAGTTTAAGAGAAACTAATAAAGCTGAGGCTGTTAGCGATTCCAGCAGGCTGGGGGAAGTCTGGAAGTCTCTGAAAGTGTGAGCAAATCCTGGGGCAGAGGCAGTGCTGTATTTTGGCCTAGGCCAACAAGGCCCAGGCCTATGGCGGCACTTTGCAGGGGGGCAGCAAAAAAGCCACCCCCCTCCACCTGAAAGTCTATTGGCCACTGGTTGCTAGAGCCACCTCTCTCACCCCCCTCTCTCTCTCTCACCCACCCTGTCCCTCTCTCTCCCCCTCTCTACCTCTCTCTTTCTCTCTCATCCCCCCTCTCTCTCATCCCTCTCTCTCTCTCTCTCTCATCATCCCTCTCTCTCCCCCTCCCTCTCTCACACCTCTCTCTTTCCCTCTCATCCCCCCCTCTCTCTCTCTCTCTCTCTCTCATCTCTCCCCTCTCCCCTCTCTCTCTCTCTCCATCCCCCTCTCTCATCCCCCCATTCTCACCTCCCCCTCTCTCCCTCCCCTCTCACCCCCCCTCTCTCTTTCATCCCCACGCTCTCTCTCTCTCTCTGATCCCCCTCTCTCTCTCATCCCCCCTCTCTCCTTCATACCCCCTCTCTCTCTCTCCCACCCTCTCTCCCTCACCCTCCCCCCTCACTCTCTCCCACCCCCTCTCACCCCCCTCGTAAGATCTCAGGTTCATGCTGGGACTTGTAGTCCTTCCATTTTGGAGGGAGTCACATCCGTTAAAAAAGAAGTGGGGCAAATTTACATGGGGGGGGGGCACCCAATTTTAGTCTTGCCTAGGGCAGCACAAAACCAAAATACACCACTGGGCAGAGGTGGTTGAAGACTTGCTGGAGAAACCTGTTTTGAGGCCAGGAGTGGGTACTGCAGTCGAGGCTGAGTGAGCCTTAAGAGTCAGGTGGCTTAGTATTTTTCATTATTTGTGTTTGCTGTAGAAGAACTCATGCATAGGCAACCCATATGTGATGGACTTTTATTTGGCCTTTCATTTATTAAACGTGGGCTGCTGAGCCCTTAATTATAGTTCCTGTCGGACATGGACTCATTTGACAAATGCATCTATCATTTGAGATAAACATCCCCAACATTACACTCCTTAATTCATTTTTTTTTTCGTATGTGATAATCACACTGCAAATAACACTTTTGGCCTGTGGTGTGTAACAGCTGAATCCACAAACCTTAGGTCTCAAATCTCTTTTATTTGATCAAATCTTTAATAATCTTTATACATACTTGTTTTTGTATTATTTAAAAAATACCATAAACTAGTTTGAGTGACATTAAAAATATCCATCAAATGTGTTCTATTCATTCGACAGTAACCTTTTTGGTCTTGGGTTTTATCTTCAGGCAGCACCCGCATGTTTTTTTTGTTTCCCAAAAAATATTTATTGAGAGTTTTCAGGTAACAAGATATACAGTCATTTATGGAGACAGTGGTCAAGTGGTAGATGAACATTAGCAGAATAATGATGAAATAATAGACATATTGCTCAAGAACATGGATGCATTTAACAACAGGAGATCAGGAGAGCTAATATGTAATATATTGCCTAAGATATCGATATAGCATAGCAGATAATCTATCATCATTACATTGGGAAAATAGGTCAAATGGTAAAACAGTCATCAACCAGTGTATGCCAAATTACAGGTAATGTCTCTATTAATAGTAGTGGTAGATAATTTAGCTACCAAGTAAAAAGTAAGGTGAAAGTAGATTTATATCTCGAGTGAGTGACGATATTAGCCACACAAATGCTCAGTACTATTCTTTTCGTTATCGCCATCTCAAAGAGGAGCTAAAAGTATTAAAGAACACAAAAGGGGAGGAGGGGACAGAGAAAGGAAGGCAAGGATACGAGAGAAAAATAATGAGGGTAGTGGGAGAGTATTAATATTGGAACTAAAAAGATGAGGGGGGGGGGATTAAAAAAAAGTGTGGGGGGAAGGTAGGGGATAAGAAGGAAATTAATTAATTTGAGCCATATCAGTTCTACGCAGGATACAAATCGGACTGTGAGATTCAAATGTAGTCCAAATGAAGGACTCAGAGATGTAGACAATGTGTCACCTCATTACTTAGCCATGATAGCTTGGTATTCCTGAGAGGATTGAAAGTGGAACCAGCAAGCCCAAGTTTTGAGATAAGCATCTAGACGGTATTTTGAGATGGCAATCAACTCCTCAATTTCTGCCACTCTGTTTAGTCTTACAAACCAGTCTTTCAGGGAAGTTGATTGATTTTGTTTCCAAAGCACTGGGATGCACATTCTGGCAGCATTGATCATATGCATAGAAAGGGATTTGTGATATGGATGGCTTAATACAGTGGAGTGGTGTAGTGAGTATTAGGAGGGTGAGAAATCCAGATGATATGTGCAAATATTTGAAACCATTCAGTGGACTTGTTCCAAAATAGGGAAAATCTGGGGGCAGAGCCACTAGGTGTGAAGCATTGTTCCAGTGTCCTCCCTGCACCTCCAACATGAGGCTAGTATCTGGGGGAAGATCTCTTACAAATAAGCAGGGGTTCTATACCATTGTGTGATCACTTTGTAATTGTGTTTTTGAATTGACGCATTGTGTGAACCCTTATGGGCCAAGAGACACATTGTCTCCCAGTCTTTGTCAGATAGAGACGATGGAAGTTCCTTATCCCATATATGTATTATGTGAGGAAGGTGGTCATAGTTGGTCTTCAACAATAGGGAGTAAATGGACGATATCAAGTGTATCTGAGGTGAAGCGGATAATCACAGTTTTTCAAACGGGCTTACTGATCTACAGAATGTTATCTTATGAGTCAAGTCATTGAGAAAGTGACAGAATTGTACATAGGACCAAAAGGGGAAAGGAGTATGATGGGGATGACAGATCCTACCTGGTTTGGAAAGAGCCCTTGGAGCAAAACTGGTGTGCTCGTGGATGGGTGTTAGTAAGGTGGGGATGTAGAGAACCTCTGGTGACACCTGGGGGGGGGGGGGAGTCAGAATTGCTTCAAATAGGGGTCATGGGGCCTGGAACTGTTGAGATAATGGTTTGCGTAGAGGGTTTCCTGGAAGAAGATTAAAGTGGAGCCAATAAGAGGATGGGGTCTGAGGCGTTTGTGAGGGTCACTAGGAGTGAGTCAGGAAATTATGGGTAGGTCACCATCTGCCACATGTTGCTCTATAGAGATAGAGTCTTTACATGACTCGTGTATATGCCGGTCTACCAATATGGTCAAGAGGGTTGCCCTGTGGTATTTTTTAAAGTCTGGGAGACCGATACCTCCTCGGCTTTTATGGGCAGAAAGGCGGTTTAGGCTCAGTCTGGGGGAATGTTCCGACCATATAAAATTGCTTAAAATTGAGTAGATGGATGCAAAGAAGATGGTTGTGAGCTAATGAGGATACATTCAAAAAGATGCAGGAACCTAGGTAGAATGGTCATCTTGATGGCAGCTTCCCTGCCAAACCAAGAGAGATGCAACCTCTCCCAGGAATTCAGTCCTTTTTGTCTCCTGAAGAAGGGGAGAAAATTAAATTGGTATAGGTCGGTGAGGTTTGAGAGGAGCTGAATCCCCAGGTACGTGATCACCTTTGCGTGCCAGGTAAAAGGAAAGTTTTCCTGACATTTTCCAAGAAGGGATTGGGGGAGAGTGACTTAGGGCATACAATTTAGAGAGATTAGTTTTGAAGTTGGATATTTTGCTGAAATGATGGAACTCTTTGAGCAAGTTAGGTAGGGTAATGGGGTGGGAAAGAAAGAAAAGGATATCATCGGTGAAAGCAGCAACGTTCTGGTCCTCATTACCTATCTGGCTGCCTCTAATGTCTGCGTTAGCTCTAATGTGATGAAGGACATGTTCCTGAGTAAGCACAAACATGATAGGAGGCACCCTTGCCTGGTGGTGTTGAGGATAGGGAGGGCATCCGACAGCTGGCTATTTATTTTAACCCTCGCTTGTAGGTTTGTGGAGAGGCTCATTATGGATGAACGCATAAAACCCCCAAGCTCAATAGAGGATATAACCTGTGCCATGTAATCCCAGGCCACTCTGTCAAATGCCTTCTTCGGTCTGTGGAAAGAAAGAAACCTTCTGATAGCCAGTGGTGAATGTTGATAACTTTGATCGTGTTGTCACGTGCTTACCTGCCAGGGACAAAACCCACTTGATCGAGTGAGATAAGGGAGGGGAGAAGAGGGAGCAATCTATTAGCAAGGATCTTGGTCAAAACGTTCATGCCAACATTTAGAAGTGAGATTGGGCAAAAGTTTTGGACTAGTGTTTCATCCTTTCCCTTAGCATCCATGTGTTTTTAACCGCTTCCATACAGAGCAGTTAGACACCCTTCCTGCCCAGACCAATTTTCAGCTTTCAGCACTCTCACACTTTGAATGACAATTGCTCAGTCATGCTACACTGTAACCAAACAAAATTTTTATCATTTTTTTCACACAAATAGAGCTTTCTTTTGGTGGTATTTGATCACAACTGGGGTTTTTTTTTTTCGTCATATATGCAAAAAAAGAGCAAAAATTTTGAAAAAAAAACACTTTTTTTTAGTTTCAATTATGAAATTTTGCAAAAAAATAAATTTTTCTTCATACATTTGGGCCAAAATGTATACTGCTACATGTCTCTGGTAAAATTAACCCAAATTAGTGTATATTATTTAGTCTGTGTGAAAGTTATTGAGTCTAGAAGCTATGGTACCAATTACTGAAAATTGATCACACCAGATGTACTGACTGCCTATCTCCTTTCTTGAGGCCCTGAAATGTCAGGACAGTACAAATACCGACCAAATGACCCCTTTTTGTAAAGTAGACAGTCCAAGGTATTTAGTAAGAGGCATGGTGAGTTTTTTGAAGTTGTAATTTTTTCCCACAATTCTTGGGAAAATGAAGAAAAAAATGTTTTTTTCTTTTTTTTCCCATAAAGTTGTCAATTTATAAGCTATTTCTAACACATAGCATGTACACAGCAAAAATTACACCCAAAAATACATTCTGCTACTCCTTCTGAGTATGGCGATACCACATGTGTGAGACTTTTACACAGCCTGGCCACAAAAAGAGACTCCACGTCCAAGAAGTACATTCAGGCGTTCTAGGAGCATAAATACACATAAAACTTTCTTACTACCTATCACACTTTTCAAGGCCCTAGAGCACCAATACAATGGAAAAGTCCACAAAATGACCCCATTTTGGAAAGCAAACACTCCAACGTATATATTCTATGAGGCATTATGGGTCGTTTGAACATATCATTTTTTTCCACAGGTTTTTGGAAAATGTGGGAAAAAAATGAAAACTTTTTTTTTTACACAAAGTTGTCAATTTATAGGATATTCCTAACACATAGCATGTACACAGCAAAAATGACACCCCAAAATACATTCTGCCACTCCTCCTGAGTATGGCAATACCACATGTGTGAGACTTTTTCACAGCCTAGCCATATAGAGGGGCCTAACATCCAAGGAGCATCATCATGCATCCTAGCCACTTGCCTAGGCCTATTTTTGACATTTGGTGTTTACAAGCTAAAATCAGTTGTTTTGCTAGAAAACTGCTTAGAACCCCCAAACATTATATATTTTTTTTTAGCAGAGACCCTAGAGAATAAAATGGAGATTATTGCAATATTTTTTATCACACCGTATTTGCGTAGCGGTCTTCCAAACGCAATTTTTTTTGGAAAAAATTCACTTTTTTTAATTAAAAAATAAGAAACCAGTAAAGTTATCCCAATTTTTTTCCATAATGTGAAAGATAATGTTACGCCGAGTAAATAGATACCCAACATGCCATGTTTCAAAATTGCGCACGCTCACGGAATGGTGACAAACTTTGGTACTTAAAAATCCCCATAGGTGACAATTTAAACATTTCTACAGGTTGCCATCTTTGAGTTACAGAGGAGGTCTAGGGCTCAAATTATTCCCCTTGCTCTAACGATCGCGGCGATACCTCACATGTGTGGTTTGAACACCGTTTACATATGTGGGCGGGGTTTCTGTATGCATTCGCTTCTGCGCGCGAGCTAACGGGGACAGGGCGCTTTAATTTTTTTTTTTTTTTTTTACTATTTATTTTATTTATTATTTTTTATTTTTTACACCGTTTAAAAAAAAAAAAAAATTGATCATTTTTATTTCTATTAAAAGAAATGTAAATATTCCTCGTAATAGAAATAGGCACAACAGGACCTCTTTTTTGTGAGATCTGGGGTCAAAAAGTCCTCAGATCTCACAAGTACACTAAAAGATAGAAAAAAAAAAAAAATAATAATTATAATATAAAATGAAAAAAAAAAAAAAAAGGACCTTTAAACCGGTTGCTAGGCAACAACATTTTCCGTAGCTCCGGTCCTCCAAGACCATAGAGTCAAGTGAGGGCAAGCTTGCACTCACTCGACATCCTGTCTGTGAGGATTCGGGACCGGATCGTTTTCCCCGCTGCCGGCGGGTCCGGTAAGCGGGGAAAAGGAACGGAACGCGTCGGAAGGGGGGGCGCCTCTTCGGCCATCCCGGAAGGGTGATCCCACGGCGAATCCGCCGCTGGGACCACCCTTATCGGAAAGCCAACCGTCCACCGTTTAAAAAAATACCAGGGTTATGGCAGCTATCTGCTGCCATAACACCGGTATTTAGGTTTAAATGGAGGACGTATATAAACCTTTTTGGACTTGGACATGGTGGCTGTATGAAGGGTGACAGGTACTCGGGTACTTTGTTGGGCAGGTGACAGGTACTCTGGTACTGATGAGCAGGTGGCAGGTACTCGGGTACTCCGATAGGCAGGTGACAGGTACTCGGGTACTCTGATGGGCAGGTGACAGGCAGGTGATAGGTACTGATGAGTAGTACTCACTGACTGATAGGTGATACTGTACTGATGGGTACTGATGATCAGTACTGATACGTGATAGGTACTGATGAGTACTGATGAGTAGTGATGGGTACTGATGAGCAGGCAGCAAGTACTTGGGTACTTCAGGCATCAGGTACTCTGATGAGCAGGTGGAAGGTACTCGGGTACTCTGATGGGTAGGTGACAGGTACTCAGGTACTCTGATGATGGGTACTCCGTTGACAGGTACTCAAAGTACCCGAGTACCTGTCATCAGAGTACCCGAGTACCCGTCATCAGAGTACCCGAGTACCTGTCATCAGAGTACCTGAGTACCTGTCAGAGTACCCGAGTACCCGTCATCAGAGTACCCGAGTACCCGTCATCAGAGTACTCGAGTACCTGTCATCAGAGTACCCGAGTACCCGTCATCAGAGTACCTGAGTACCCGTCATCAGAGTACCCGAGTACCTGTCATCAGAGTACCCGCGTACCTGTCATCAGAGTACCCGAGTACCTGTCATCAGAGTACCCGAGTACCCGTCATCAGAGTACCCGAGTACCCGTCAGAGTACCCGAGTACCTGTCATCAGAGTACCCGAGTACCTGTCATCAGAGTACCCGAATACCTGTCACCAGCCCATCAGAGTACCCAAGTACCTGTCATCTGAGTACCTGATGGGCTGGTGACAGGTACTCGGGTACTTTGATGGGCTAGTGACAGGTGCTCTTTATTGGGGGGGGGGGGCAATCAGTGTGTTTAGGGTGCACTGTAGTTGGTAACTAGCTGTTACCACAATCTCCTCCTCACACAGGATCAGTGTGTGAGGAGGAGAACACGGTGACAGCTAGTTACCGTGTTCTCTGTTGACATTTGTGACCGGCTGTGATTGGACACAGCCGGTCACGTGGTAAAGAGCCAATTTCATTGGCTCTTTACCTAGATCGGGGATCGACTCTGTCCGAGGGACGAGCCTCATCCCCGATCGCTGCTCTGCGCGCCCCCGGGGGCGCGCATTGCAGAGAGAACGAGCGGCTCGTGCTGGAGCCGCTCATGTGATCGGCTATGATTGACACAGCCGATCACGTGGTAAACAGCCAATTTCTATTGGCTGTTTACCTTGATCAGGGATGGGCTATGTCCGAGGGACGAGCCTCATCCCTGATCGCGCCGCTGCGCGCCGCCGGGGGCGCGCAGTACCAGCTAGAACGGGCCGACGTCATATGACGGCGGCCCGGATCTAGACAACCACTTTGCCAACGTCATTTTACATGACTCGGTATGGAAGTGGTTAATGTGTGGTTAACTTATTTCAGACAGCATTTTTGTCATACCTTTGCTTTGTGCAAAATCCACTAACCTTGTTCAAATCTCCCCGCATGCAAGTAAACATTTGGGCGCTATCATTGGCCTGTGAGGTCTATTTAAAAATCTTTTCACACAACGTTCACCCCAGATTCAAAAACTTTTGGGGATTTAATTGGAAAAATTTGTGAATATTCGGTGAGAAAATGTTGACCAATATACAGTATATCTTTTTTTCTGATTTTATCTTTCATATAACCTTGCTTTAATTAGTTGCTTTGAACTTCTGCCAACTGTTTATAAATACGTATTTTCATGTTTTCTTCTGCTTCCTCCACAATGGTCATTAGCCACTAAACAATTTACCGTATACTGTATTTTAATGTCCTCTAAAGACAAATGTATAATTACCAGAATATTTTACTGCATTACCTTTCTGCCTTGCTTCCTGAATAGCTATTACTCCACATGTAATTTTTCTTCAGCCTAATGGATGTTGCAGTTTTACTTTTATTCAGAACTTTTTTTTTTTAATGATTTCCTTTGGTTTTTTCATTGTTTAATGCATATATATATATATATATATATATATATATATATATATATATATTTTTTTTTTTTTTTTTTTTTACAGGATAGGTTTATTAGCTCCATAACCAACTGAAAAGAAGCACTGCTTTTTTGTCTGGGTCGTTGTCAGAGATATTCCTTATATATTTCTTATACAGTATGTCTAGTGCAATTGATAGGCTTGCTGCCACCTATATAGTTTGAAAGATCATTTGTTGTCACAAACTGAGCCAGCAACCATATCAAAGTAAGGTTTAATTTGGGAGTGCTGTTGCTGTGATGCTTCTCTAAATCATAAATCTATTTTTATTTTCGTACATCACAGGACACAGAGCCATAAATCATAACATATGTGTTATATAGCCACCTATTGGTGAAGGACAATGGCAACCAATCAGAATTGATGACCCCCTATATAACCCCTCCCACACAGGATGTACCTCAGTTTTTTCACCAGTGTCTAAAAGGAGCTGGACCCTGGGATCCGGACCCTTGGAATACCAAACCCCAAAGGCGCTCCATGCAGGGTACTCTACAGGTCCAAGGCCGTGGCCCCTCTTATATAGGGGACCCAGTCCTTGAAGGTTTCTAAGACAATGCTCACCCTGAAAGATGAAGATTGGATTCTTGCTTGTAGCAGTTTCCTGCGGCAGAATGGTGAGTCAATTTTAAATAAATATACATTAAACAAAAACCTTAAAAGGTTAAAAATTGCAAAATTGTAAATATTTTATGCACTGTTCTCTTTAATAAGATTACAGAGACTTATGCCAAGTGTATTTCTGCTTGTATTTACATTGTATCAGGTTTATGCAAAGTATGTTTAAATTAGGTTTTAAGCATATAGTTACACTGTTTCTTACCTTGAGCTGATCACCTGAAAGGTATCAGCTGTGACAAACAAGATTCAGCCTAAACTGCTCTCCCCCATTTGTTTGATGTGTTTGCCCTTGCGCAAAAGCGTTTGCATGTTCGCCTCTGCTGGATCGCGTGTCTATGGCGTACGCCTATTCGCACACGTGGGAATCTTTGCATTTAAGTACAGGCATACGCCACGTGGTGGGTGTGTTCTAATGTGATTTGGTGTGCACATGGACACCATGCACCACACTGTACATGCATAAAAGGGCACGTTCTGCAAGGAACTGTTTCCAACACACTAGCCTCCATTACAGGCTGAAAGGAACACAGAGCAGCAGCAGCTGGGTTGTGTGAGTCACTGTGGATGTATGTTACTGGCACTAATAGGTCCTGCATCTTAAGTAATCAGTGTTGTGTGTGTGTTGTATAAGCTTGGCACAGACCTTGAGTACACTTTAAAGGTAGGACCTCAAGTTTGTCTTGCTATAAAGCAATGTCTGCTCGAAAGAGGGCTGGAGGGAGCACAGTTGGAAAGAGCACTATGATGCCACCGTCAGGCCCTGAAGGTGCTAGTCATGCTTCCACTGTGTCTACTCCTCCTGATAAGCCAGAGGCAATTAGCCAATCTGAGCCATTACAGTTGTCAGGCATAGTAGCTACTCTGCGTACTTCTGCCACAGCCTATTGTTACCCAGAAATTATGAGATTTATGATACCACAGACAATATTCGAGTTAAATGAGAGTTCTTTGACCATGAGTGAAAGTTTCAAAACAGCAATATTAATTTATTGATAAGTAGCCTTGAAGCCTAAATTATTTCACAACAATTTTATCTTTAGAACATACAAAAAAGAAAATATTCATAGTTTAACTAAACACATATAGTGCATGAGATTCAAAATATTAGGATATGCACCGCAAGACAGATAACAAATAATACAAACATGTATACATTTAAGTGCTAGGTGTCCTGATATTTACCAGTGGTTTAAGATGATATGGGGTCCCCTTCTCAGGTCCATGGCTCCTACCTCTTCTCTGCTCACCTTGGATTAATATACACCTCTATCCCATAGACTTGTATAGGGCTATTCTGATTGGTGCAGCTATCCTGCCCTGTTCCTCCCTCTGGGCGTATCTCGTTCAGGATTGGACAACTTCCTCCTCGCCTAGCTTAGCATAATTCAGCCCCTTGATAACCCCTCCTCTCTGTTGGAGGGAGAATTTAATTATACTTGTTGATGTGCTCTGGAATTGAAATTTTAGATATGCAAGGTCATATCCAGGGCAAATTGTCCAACCTTCAACAAATGGTCCATCTTCATTGCATATATTAATGAGGGTGCCTTTGATATGGAGGCCGAATTAAGGAAGGGCATGACATGGCCTATTAACACTATTGCCTTGGCCCCAGGATGTCTGGCTAACAGGAACTTAATTGGTACTATTTTGCATATCAGTATGTTTTCCAGTGTGAATAGCAGACCCCTCCCAGGTAGCCCAGGCATGCATTTCAAACATACTTATCCGTTTATGTGTTTAAATGTAAATAGCAGGCTGCCATTTCAAACGGACTTGTTAAATTGGATTAATACTACTGGTCAGACTGGTTCACACAACTTAACCTTCTACAATCATAGATCAACTAGGTATTTGAAATCAAAACTCAATATCTCGTACATATATATATATTTACACCAATCTATATACAGTCACTAATGGAGATTACACATAAACTCCTCATAAGGCAACACTATGTTACCAAGGACGATTTGGCATCGGCATTAGCCAGCCTAGATGGTAGGATTGCTGACATGATTGCAGTACCATATGGAGGAAAGAAGCGGGTTAGATCACCCTTGTGACGGAATCCGGACACCGCGACTGGGTATCTCAGCCAAGAACCTGCTTCCTAAGCTCTGGAACACGGGATCCGTGAATCTGGCTATAGTTACCCCGAGAACTAGACAGTACAAGTTTTGGAGTCAACCAGAATCAAACTGTTTATTCAAAACACATGCACAGAGAGATATACAATCTGACAACCCCTCCACCTTTGCCACACAAACATACACATCCCATAATAAGCTTACTCAAGGCAGACAGGAACAATATAACAATGAAATGCAGGTATTCAACAACAACAAACCCCCACCCCACTGGCAAGAGTCTGATTAGTACAGAGCAGACCTGACTGGGGTTCTTGGTCACCCTGTGCCCCTAATAGACACAGGGTGACTTACAGATAGGAAGGACTGGGGAAACTGGACTGGAAAGTCTCCCAACCTCCCTAAAGCAATCTGGCAAAAAAGTGGCAAGGTAGACGCGTTTCACACACTAATATGTGTGTGTCATGGTCTTACCTTCTTGCTGTTCTCCTTCGTTTGACATGTGCTGGCGGCCATCTTGGTTTCTGGGTTTCTTGTAGCCTCCCACCCTGCGGCTCCTCCTTCCCTCTGGGAGGAGCTGGATGCCTAGCTCATATATATAGGAGGTCTGTGGCTTCAGTTCCTTGCTTGGTCCTCCTGTGTTCACATGCTTCTAAGACTGCTGCTGCTTCTGGTTCCTGATTCTGGCTTCGTCTGATTACCCTGCTGGTTCCTGATCCTGGCTTCGTCTGACTACCCTGCTGGTTCCTGATCCTGGCTTCGTCTGACTACCCTGCTGGTTCCTGATCCCGGCTTCGTCTGACTACCCTCCTGGCTCCTGACCTCTGGCTTCGAAAAGACTCTGCTTCGGTTTTGCCATCCGTTTGGACTTTTGCTTTACAGCTTGATTTTCAATAAAGCCTTCTTATTTTCACTTATCTGTTGTTGTACGTCTGGTTCATGGTTCCGTGACAGTGTGCTTAATCATTGGTAATTAATCTTAGTGTGTGAAACGCGTCTACCTTGCCACTTTTTTGCCCCATTGGGATGTCCAATAAACCTGGATTTTGAGCACATCTGAGTGCAGCCATTTCTTTTTATTATTGGGGAGAAGTGTGGACTGGTCCTTCTCCCTGGAGTCCATTTAGCCACTGGAGAGAAGGCAGGGTGTCTGGGCTCACTGCATCATGCTGTTGGGGATCTGGTCCGTCTACCCAGCATCCCTGGGGTACCCAGGTGGAGACAGTAGTCTCATATACTTTTTCTCAATGGAAATCTGCCAGTGCTTGTACAACAAGGCTAACATCCTCCTGTCCCAATGCCAGACATTTTTCTGGGGTTGTGTAAGATGTGAGATGGAGCATAGCCTCTCTGTATTCTCAGAGGTCCTCAAGGGTGGGTTCCCCTTCATCACCAAACACAAAAGCATCTGTAAGGCCACCAAAGTCATATCCCTCTGGAGAGCATTATGATGTCTCTCCTAAATATTGTAGAGAGGAGGGATCGCTTACCTCCTCCTCTGGTATTCCTGCGGGGTAGGTTGGGTATCTGGACCGGCCGTCCAGCATCCCTGTAGGTCTGGTGCAGATACTGCAGTCCCATCTGCACCATTGGGGTCAGGGCTGTTGTCTCCCTGTGGTTGGGGAGAAGGATTAGTTGTCTCCTCTCCCTGGAATGTACACTGCTGCTGGGAAGGAATGATGACACCTTTGGCTCCCTGTAACTCTGTCTGCCACCGGGAAGTAGAACCTGACCGTCTCAATTCCCAGTAACTCCTGCTGTAGCTGGGGACCTGGGCTGGCTGCCCAGCCTCCCTGTAGGGCCGGTAGAGAGACCTCGGTCCCATCTCCACCTGCCATCGGTGGGTCTTCACAGTACCACCAGTCTGTACTGTCTATCCAACTGAAGGGTTGTGGGTCTGGATCCACCACCCAGGACTCCGGCTCTGCTTGCAGGGTAGGTTGGGGTGGAATTGAGCAGAGCAGGCATTGGTAGTCCTGCTCTAGTTCCCAATCCATTCTGACCAGATGAATCAGGTCTGACCCCAGGTCATCCGCTTTGGGGAGACCCAGTAGGACTTCCCTGGTGTTCTGGATTTCCCAGCGCTGAAACTCTGCTGGACATCCAAAGTCCCTCTCCTCAAAGGCCTCCCACAGCAAGCCTGGGCCACTATAGTCCTCACCTTCCAGCATATTGTCGTCAGCCATCCAGTGGTCGTGCCGGGTGGCGTACCACTTTAGTGTCTGGTAAGCTTCATCCAGCCACAACTTCCAAATCAGGTCCCACAGCTCCGTCACCCACTCATCCAGGGGTTGCTCTCTTAGGAAAGGTAACCGCAGGGCAACGTATACCTGGAACCAATGTTCTTCGCTGGGAAGGTTCTCTCTCCGCCTGCACTGCACATCCTCTAAGGCCTCATACCACATTTCTTTTCGAGTGAAATCTCTCCAGTCCAGTATGGCTTCCTCTGATACAGGCCCATCCTATTGGACCAAGTGTTGCTGCAACCTCCAGAGAAACTCCTCCTCATATGGGGACGCTGCACTGGTGTTAGCTCGCTCCATAACGTTACAGGTGTCTCCGAGCTGCTTCTCCTCACACAAGGACACCATCCCACCACTGCCACCAATGTGACGGAATCCAGATGGTAGGATTGCTGACATGATTGCAGTACCACATGGAGGAAAGAAGCGGGTTAGATCACCCTTGTGACGGAATCCGGACACCGCGACTGGGTATCTCAGCCAAGAACCTGCTTCCTAAGCTCTGGAACAGGGGATCCGTGAATCTGGCTATAGTTACCCCAAGAACTAGACAGTACAAGTTTTGGAGTCAATCAGAATCAAACTGTTTATTCAAAACACATGAACACAGAGATATACAATCTGACAACCCCTCCACCTTTGCCACACAAACATACACATCCCATAATAAGCTTACTCAAGGCAGACAGGAACAATATAACAATGGAATGCAGGTATTCAACAACAACAAACCCCCACCCCACTAGCAAGAGTCTGATTAGTGCAGAGCAGACCTGACTGGGGTTCTTGGTCACCCTCTGCCCCTAATAGACACAGAGTGACTTACACATAGGAAGGACTAGGGAAACTGGACGAGGAGTCTCCCAACCTCCCTAAAGCAATCTAGGTTCCACAGGCCCCCCAACCAAAGTGACTCACGTCACAACCCTCTCCAGAGCTGCCCCCTGAATCAGTTCAGGATTGGGCAGAGTATGTAGAAGATGTAGCTAAGGGTGACCCTATAGAAGGTCAAGCTGAAATTTCCACTTCCTGGGAGTCAGAGTGAGAGGAATCTCTATCAGCCTCCAGGCTCTTGCTGAGATGATCCCGGCTGAGTTTAAACTCCCGCCCTTAGAGACAACTGAAACCTCTTTTTTTCATGCCAAGGCTCATTGTGCCCTCCTCAGAGTCCTCGTCATTTCCCATACATCCACTCTTGGAGCAAGAAGTGTATAATGACTGGGATTATCTGGATAGGATGTTTGTTCCTCCTAAAAGGTTTTCATTGTTATATCCTATGGAGGATAAGTTTTCTAAGAGATGGAAAATTCCCACTGTGGATGCAGCCATTTCTTCGGTTAACAAGATTCAAACCTGTCCTGTGGATAATGCCCAGGTTTTTAAAGATCCAGCGGATAAAATCTTGTAGCCCTAACAGTAAAGAACCCCTCACGTTGCCTGAGGTTAAAACGCTTCTCCTCTAATTGCATTGTATACCCTCGAGTCCTCATGCAATGAATAAATTGAACAAAGTTGGTCCCAGGACTGAGCCTTGGGGGACCCCGCTTACCACCTCAGACCAGTCTGAGTATGCGCTGTTTATTACCACCCTTTGGACATGCCCTTTTAGCTAGTTCTGTATCCAAGAGCAAACCCTGCGGTCGATACCTGCAGACCTTATTTTATAAATTAAGTGATTGTGGGGAACTGTATCAAACGCCTTAGCGAAATCCAGGTATACCACATCCACTGGTATGCCCCTATCTAGCTCACAGCTCACCTCCTCGTAGAATGTTAAGAGATTGGTTTGACAAGAACGCCCATTTGTATACCCGTGCTGATTGCTGCTGATGATGTTGTTGTCTTTAGCAAACTCCATGATATAGTCCCTTATCATTCCTTCCAGAAGTTTACATACTATCGATGTCAAACTGACAGGCCTATAATTTCCCGGGATATGCCTCTGCCCCTTTTTGAATATCGGTATCACGTTAGCTTTCCTCAAATCCCCTGGTAAATTTCCTGTCATAATACTGTCAGCAAAGATCAGGAACAGTGGTCTAGATATAATCTTACTGAGTTTATGGAGTACCTTCGGATGTACGCCATGCAGGCCTGGTGATTTGTTTGTGTTAATTTTATCCAGCCTTTCCCTGATTTCACCCTCTGTTAGCCATAGTGACAAGTCCTGTGTATTACTACTAACCATACAGTCATGGTCAGTGTACCCCTCCTTTTCCTGTGTAAAGACTGACGAGAAAATTGTTCAGCACGGTTGCTTTTTCAGTGTCCTCTGTAACCATCCTTCCATCATCGTTAATTATGTGTGCAATATGCTCTGCCCTAGTTTTTTTGCTGTTGATATATTTAAAGAATTTCTTTGGGTTCTTTTTACTATCCTCCGCTATTTGTCTCTCAAAGTTGATTTTAGCCATTTTGATTTCGTATTTACTTTTCTTATTTGCCTCCTTGTATTGCTCGAAAGCTGATACTGTGCCCTCTGATTTATATTTCTTGAAGGCCATTTTTTCCCCCTAATAAGTTTTTTAACGTTACGGTTTAGCCAGCCAGGTTTGGCTTTGTCTCTTTTAAATTTATTTCCTATAGGAATGCACTGCAAGATGCATTTGTTTAATATGTTCCTAAAGCATTCCCATTTTTCCTCCGTGGTCAGTGATCCCAGGGTTTGGTCCCAGTTTACCCTTTCCATCAATGAGCACAATTTTGGAAACGTTGCCCTTCTGAAGTTTAGGGTTCTTTCTTATGTTCCCTGCTTGCCTTGTTATATTGTTATTTACCCTAAATGTGATCATCCTGTGATCGCTAGAGCCCAGGTTGTCCTGGACTCCTACCTCCGAGATTAGGTCTGGGTCATTAGTGATCAATAGATCCGGCACTGCATTTTCTCTAGTAGGAGAATCCACCAACTGAGACATGTAGTTGTTCTGTAAGGTTTCCGTGAATAGACGGGCCTTCTGTGAGTGTGCAGTCCCCTCTTCCCAGTCAATGTCGGGATAATTGAAGTCCCCCAATATGATGACTGATCCCAGTTTTGCCACTTTACCCAATAGTGATAAAAATTCCAGCTCTACCTCCTCCCTTTGGTTGGGTGGCCTATAGCAAACCCCCACAATTACTTTTCCCTTTTCTTCTTCCCTATGGAGTTCTACCCACACGGATTCTAACTCCATACTCATCCCTTCCGTAATATCACTTCTCTCTATCACCCTTACATTGTTCTTGACATAGAGACATACCCCTCCCCTTTTTTTTCCTACCCTGTCCTTCCGGTACACCGAATACCCTTGGATATTGGCCAGCCAGTCATGTGAGGGGTCGAACCAAGCTTCCGTTATTCCCACAAGGTCTATGTCTTCCTCATGTACTAACATTTCCAACTCATCCATTTTGTTAGCTAGGCTCCTGGCATTAGCATATACCCCTCTTAGTTTTGTGGAAGTTGATCGTAAATGGTGGTTATGCTTATTCCTGTTTGGTCTGAGGTTTTCCCGCACAACAGACCCCCCAATTGACGTTATGGAACTACTGTCGCTGCTGACTCCTTTGGTTAAAGACCTGGTCTGCGGAATCACCATGTAAAAAATTCTGGCTAGCTTCCCCTTTCAGGGAGAATGCCCTTTTGTTGATGATCTGGATAAATACAGTATATCCAAAAGATGTTGGGGGGGGGGGAGAGTACGTTGCTACTCGTAAAGAGGAAGAGCAGGCATCCTTCCTTTAAGATCCCCAGCACTCATAATACCAGTGCTTCCAATTCCAGGCAGTGGCGATGGCCTCAACTATCTGCATCCAGGCCCAAGCCTTCGGGGCAAGGTCAGAAAAAGCCCTGGGCCCAGAGATCAGCCAAGTCTTCCTCTAAGCCCTCTCAGTGAAGGGGCAACCCCACTCACCTGAGTGGGGGTAAGGTTCCTGCAGTTCTCAGGGGCATGGTTGGAGTTAATTCAAGACAATTGGGTTGTCTCCACCATTTCACGGGGATACAAGCTGGAATTTCGAGTGTTCCCGCATCCTTGGTTTGTGAGGTCATGTCACGTACCTTGTACCAGAGCCTGACGTGCAGAGGGAGACCTCTTGTACAGTCCTGGCTCAGGCACCACTGGAGTTGCAACAGTGGATGCGAGAGCGCAGTGAAGTAAGAGTGACTGCGCTGGTCTTCTGTTGGCAGTTGAGAAGGGTAGTTGATAAGTCACTGAACATGGCTGGATTGCTGATCAGCAGGAAGAAGGTAGAGAGATGCGGATTCACAGCGGATGCAGGACAGCGTCTCCAGGCACTGGAAGGAGCTGGTTGGGCAAAGCAGGGTCAGACAAGCTGGTTTCAGACACAAACCAAATGGGAATGTGAGACCTATTTTGGATCTCAAGATGCTGAATCAGTTTCTGAACGTTCGTTCTTTCCACATGGAATAATTTACATTGAACATTCTGTCTGCATCTAATGGAAAAGTTCAGTCCTTGCACTAATCCATATCTTTGCTACCAAGAGTATGACAGTCTGAATTGGTGGTTGTTGATCAGAAATCTGGAGAAGGGGAAATCCTTTCTTCCAGTGACCTGGAAGGTAGTGACTACAGATGCCAGTCTCTCCGGCTGGGGAGTGGTTTTGGAGGAAGCCACTGTCCAGGGGAAATGGTCTTGGGTAGAGAGTCATCTCCCCATCAACATTTTGGAAATTCGGTCAGGCTCTGAAATTCTGGATGCCCAGACTTCAGGGTCACCCTGTCAGGGTGCAATCCGACAACGCCACAGCCGTGGCTTATGTCACCCATCAAAGAGGCACAAGGAGTCGATCAGTCCAGAAAGAGGTGGATATTATTCTGTCCTGGGCAGAGAAGTTTGTGCCATGCCTGACAGCAGTGTTCATTCCAGGAATAGAGAACTGGCAGGCAGATTTTTTGAGCCATTAATAGATGTTTCCGGGGGAATGGTCATTACTTCCCGAGATTTTTCAATTGATCTGCCTACGCTGGGGGGTCCCAGATGTAGATCTGTTGGCATCCAGGTTCAACAACAAGTTGGAGAGATTTGTGTCCAGGACCAGGGATCCACCCGCAGTTGGAGTGGATGCTTTGGTGACTCCTTGTGAGGAGTATTCCCTGATCTTTGCCTTTCCTCCGGTACAGCTGATATCACGTTTGTTGCGCAGGATTCAGTTGGAGGGGAAACTAGTAATTCTGGTATCTCCGGCTTGGCCGAGGAGGATTTGGTATGCACAAATCCAGAGGCTGGCAGTGACGAGGCTTTGGGTTCTTCCACTGCGTCCGGACTTGCTCTCTCAAGGTCCGATATTCCACCCTGCTTTACAATCTCTAAATTTGACGGCTTGGCTATTGAAGCCTTAATCTTGGAAGAGCAGGGTGTATCTGGCCACGCAGTTCATACACTTATAAAGGCCAGGAAGCCAGTCTCTAGAAATATTTATTACAGGGTCTGGAAATCCTACATTGCCTGGTGTGAAGCCAGGAAATGGTATCCCTGCACATGTATTATCGGGAGAGGTATCCTTCCTACAAGCAGGGATAGATATGAAATTAGCCCTGAACATGATTAAAGGGCAGATTTCAGCTCTATCGTTTTTTTTCCAGAAATGGATTGCTTCCCATTCGTTGGTTCAAACCTTCGGCCAGGGAATTTTGTGTTTGCTTCCTCCTGTGAAATAAGAAGATAGGGGTGACCAGCGCTATGGAGTAAGAGATCCTAAACAATTGAAAAGGTGTAAGCTGCCAACAACCGAACCCACAAGGGGTTAAAGAGTGAAATAAATACAAGGAGGTTGTAACGGCGCTACATTTAAAGTAAGTGCTATATAAGTGCCAACTTAGAATAGAGTGTCAGTAAATTAAAATTATACCATATAAACGTTGGGTCCAAAGTAAAGTGCACTAGTGACTTGTGATGTGACAAGGATAACTAATTGTTTATCCTGGACCCAAGAGGTGCAACCTTATAAAGTGCAGATGCTGTGCTGTATCTATACTCAATAAATATAAAACAGTGGATTCCAAAGGGTGCAATTTATTAGTGATAACTCCTTTTAACCTCAGTAAAATATATTGAGTACACAAATAAACGAGTGATTATGAATAATATCTGTGCTATGTGTGCCGTTTTATGTTTCCACATAGTGAAGAGTGAACAAAAATAAATAAAAATAAAGAATGGGGTTGCAATTCCTTCATGCGTCCACTAGATGTCACCCCTGATATACGACCTGTATTTGCTGTGAGGTGGTCGGTTATTTCCGGGGTTCTCCAGCGGAACGGACGTGGCTTTGAATCCCTCAAATAGAAGAAAAGGGCCCCATGATGTAGTATACAATCTGTAGCGTGGAGCAAAGAGAGCAAAAGACTCACGTTTAGGCTGTCTAAGATCAGCGGCAATGGCCGGGAAGCTTCCGCGTTCCACGGCCCAGGCTCCGAAACCGGAAATGACTCAATGACGTTGCGACTCCGCCCTATGCGTTTCGTCTAGAAGAGACAAGGCCAAACCTGGCTGGCTACTTAAAAAAAGTATTAAGGGTAAAAAAATGGCCTTCAAGTAATATAAATCAGAGGGCACAGTATCGGCTTTCAAGCAATACAAGGAGGCAAATAAAAAAAGTAAATACGAAATCCAAATGGCTAAAATCAACTTTGAGAGACAAATAGCGGAGGATAGTAAAAAGAACCCAAAGAAATTATTTAAATATATAAACAGCAAAAAAACTAGGGCAGAACATATTTCACACATAATTAACGATGATGGGAGGATGGTTACAGAGGACACTGAAAAGGCAACGGTGCTGAACGCCTTTTTCTCGTCAGTCTTTACTCAGGAAAAGGAGGGGTACACTGACCACGACTATATGGTTAGTAGTAATACACAGGACTTGCCGCTATGGCTAACAGAGGGTGAAATTAGGGATAGGCTGGATAAAATTAACACAAATAAATCACCAGGCCCGGATGGCGTACATCCGAGAGTACTCAAAGAACTTAGTAAGGTTATATCTAGACCACTTTTCCTTATCTTTGCTGACAGTATTATGACAGGGAATGTACCAGGGATTGGAAGAAAACTAACGTGATACCGATATTCAAAAAAGGGCAGAGGCATGTCCCGGGAAATTATAGACCTGTCAGTCTGACATTTATAGTATGTAAACCTCAGGGGATGATAAGGGACTATAACGTAAAGTTTTCTAAAGACAACAAAATCATCAGCAGTAATTAGCACGGATTTACAAATGGGCAATCTTGTCAAACCAATCTCTTAACATTCTACGAGGAGGTGAGCTGTGAGCTAGATAGGGGGAGACCAGTGGATGTGGTGTACCTGTATTTCGCTAAGGCGTTTGATACAGTTCCCCACAAGCGCTTAATTTATAAAATAAGGTCTGCAGGCATTGCCCGCAAGGTCTGCTCTTGGATACTGAACTGGCTAAAAGGGCGTGTCTAAAGGGTGGTAATAAACAGCGCATACTCAGACTGGTCTTAAGGTGGTAAGTGGGGTCCCCCAAAGCTCAGTCCTGGGACCAACCTTGTTCAATTTATTCATAAACAGCATTGAGGTCCGGATCAGTAGCTCTATATCAGTTTTTGCAGGTGACACAAAATTGGGCAGGGCAATAACTGCACAGCAAGAAGCAGATATCCTACAGAATGACCTGGACAAAATAACAGAGTGGGCAACGACATGGCACATGAAGTTTAATGTGGAGAAAAGTGGAAAAGAGATGCCTGAGAGGGGACATGATAGAAATTTATAAATACTGTACCTCAATGGTGATCTCAGCATAGAAAAAAAGCTATTCAGTCGAAAGGATTGCATGAGGAATGGAGGGCATACAATGCGATTAGAGGAGAGGCGTTTTAACCTCAGGCAACGTGGGGGGTTCTTTACTGTTAGGGCTACAAGATTGTGGAATTCTCTACCACAAGAGGTGGTTTCTGCGGGAAGTATGGTGGCTTTCAAAAGACTCTTGGACGTACATTTCAAGGATCAGAACATTCAGGGGTATGAGAGATGATTACGGCCACACACACCTACACAGGTTGAACTAGATGGATTATTGTCTTTATTCAACCTCACCTATCATGTAACTATGTAAAACATGGATTTTTAATTCATACTTACCTGTAAAATCCATTCATAGTACATCACAGGACATAGAGGTCCCTTCCCTCTTCTATGGAGTCTTTTTGTTGCTTGCTGCAAAACCGAGGTACTTCCTCGGTTCATGAATTCTGATTGGTTGCCAGTGTCCTTCACCTATAGGTGGCTATAAAACCCATATGTTATGATTTATGGCTCTGTGTCCCGTAATGTACTTCCTTTTTTTTTTTTTTTTAATCAAGAAAGACTTTATTGAACAATCACATAAAAAACATAACAGTAACAGAGTCCAAGACCGGTTCACCCCCTTATTGCTTACAAATAATAAATAATACAGATGTCAATTCCCTCCAACACCCAATCAGCAATTATACATAATACCAATAATTAGTACCTCTCCCTTTTTTTTATTTTTATTTTTTATATTTTTTTTGCCGCATCAAATAACAACTGGCAGTGTCGAGACCCACCAGTCCTCATCCTCCATACTGGTTATCAACATCCTCTTTCACTTAGGTTTTCTCCTACATTTGCCCACCACCCATCAGCAGCCTATCTAATACCAGGTCCATCTGTGCCAACCCCGGCATAGCTAGCCAGGGAGCCCACAGCTTGTCAAATTTGCCCAGATTTCCCCTATGTTGATGAATGTACTTCTCCAACCTTATCATTTCCCCCACTTGAGTAATCCATTCCTTAACCATCGGAGGGTTTGGAGAGGTCCAGTGTCTCAAGATCAATTTCCGGGCTTGAAACAGTGCCCGCAGAATGGCCTGTTTAGTGATCTCAGGAACCTGTACCTTCCCCAAAATACCCAACAAGCAGAGTTTAGGATCCTGTTGCAATGTAATTCCAAACACCCTCAACAATGTACAAAGCACCTCCCTCCAATATATGTTAAGCTTCGGGCACCTCCACAATAGATGTATCAGATCCCCATGGAGTTCACAGGGCATTGTCCCGTCTACCCATTCTATGCAATTGTGCAGGAGTATAGTGAGCCCTGTGGAGTATATACAACTGAGACAGTATTTGTGCCACATTCAAAGAACTCGCCTGTACCGCCTGCAAAGCTTCCCCCCACTGCTCTTCCTCAAAAGATCCAACATCCCGCTCCCAAGCGACAATCATACGTAAAGGGTGTTGATCTAGAAGGGAACCCAGTAACAATGACTAGCAGTGTGATATAAACCCTTTAAGAGAGTCCACTTCTGACATAAAATGAAAAACAGGGGTGGGGGACTGCACCCATATATCCACCCCTCCCTGGGCTCTAACTGCGTGCCTAAGCTGCAAATAGTAAAACTTCATGTATATTGGTAGGTGATATGATTCCCTCAGGTCATCAAAGGACCTGAGGGTGCCATTGCAAATGATTTGTTTCAGGAGGGTAACACCATGCGACTGCCACTTAGCCCCGTGGGGCACCTTGGCTAATTCAGAATACTTAGAATTGTTCCAAATTGGGCTGAAACGAGTAAACCCTACCACCTGTTGAAGCTGCCGGGCTTTGTTCCATATTTTTTTTGCTGTAAATTTGGGAGTCCAGAAGAGCAGCCATCCCACCTGGGCCCACTGTATGGGTCATAAGTAGGGCAGCGGACTCACCCCTCCCGCATCCCATGGACCTGGCTATATGCTGCAACTGAGATGAAAAATAATAAAGCCATGGATTTGGGAGTGCCAGCCCCCCCAAGATCTTTCGGTCGCTGGAGATACTCCAGCTTGATCCTAGGGTTCTTAGACAGTCATAGAAGGGTCATAAAAATAGAATTAATAATACAAAATATTCTCAGAGGTATAACCACCGGGGAATTATGAAGAACATATAACAGCTGTGACATAAGGATCATTTTGATTAGGTTGGCCCGGCCTGCTAATGACATGCGAAGCTGGGACCAAACCCTAACTTTTTCTAGAAATTTAACCAGCAAGGGGGTCACATTAAGGCCTACAAATCTAGCAATTTAGGAGTAATCTGTATACGACAAATATCGGAACTCCTCTGTCACGGGAATACCCGTATCGGATAAGGACCTGCCAGCAGGTTACTCATCAATAAACATCAATGAGGACTTCGTCCAGTTAATCAAGAGGCCAGAGTAAGAGCCAAAGTCCGTAATAACGGACATCGCCTCCACCAAGGACTAGGATGTGTCTCCTAATAACAGCATGGTGTCATCTGCATAAAGCAGGATCTTTTCCTCCACTATACCATATCTAAAATTCACTATCTTCTTGTTGTTTCTAATAAGGGCGGCAAGAGGCTCTATAGCCACCGCAAATAATAGCGGGGATAGAGGACATCCCTGCCTAGTGCCCCTATATAATGAGAATGGGGAGAACACGCGCCCATTTTCCCTAATAGCTGCCTCCGGTAAATAATACAAAAGTTGAACCCAGGAGATATATTCTTCCCCAAACCCAAATCTACACATGACAACCGACAGGTAGTCCCACTCCACGCTGTCAAATGCTTTTTGTGTATCCAAAGACAGTAATGCCCGATCGCCACAATTGTCCATCAGAAATAGCAGGTTCAAATAAAGTCTACGAAGATTAATCGAGGTAGACTTCTGGGGCATAAACCCAGCCTGACCTGAGTGGACAATGGAGGCAATCACCTTATTCAAACGTAGCGCCAAGACTTTCTCTAATATTTTAATGTCACTTTGTAACAGTGATATAGGTCTATATGATCCCGGGTCCAGCTTGTCCTTACCTGGTTTTAAAAGGAGGATAATATTAGCTTTACGCATTGAGGGAGGCAGTCGTATGGTCTGTTTCGCCTCCTGAAAAACCTCCAGGAGATGTGGTAACGTCTCCTTTGAATATATCTTATAAACTTCGATCGGGATTCCATCCTCACCCGGGGCCTTAGTGTTAGGAAATAAAGAGGTGGCATGTTGCAACTCCTCTGGAGTCAGGGGGGCATCTAAAAGTTCCCTCTCCAACTCAGCGAGGGACACCAATGGAATAGCCTCAAGATATTTCAGCAGGTCCATCTCCGAGTGGGCCTGTCTTGACTGATACAATGTAGAATAGTATGATACTAGAACTTCCATAACGGCATATGGGGTGCTGACCACCCTCCCCCCGCTCCCCTTTAGAGCACCAATAGGGGGAGAGGACTGATTAGAATGGGCCATTTTAGCTAAAAGGCGGCCTGTACACTCCCCTTCCTCATAAAATGCCTGTCGATTAAAAAATCGCTTCCTTTCAGACCCAGCAGTGTTAATACGCATGAGAGCCTCCTGCGCCACTACCCAGCTATCACGATTGATCTCTGAGGGGTCAGCAATAAACCAAGCCTCAAGGCGACCAACTAATTGCTCTGCCTGAACCCCCTGCGCAGCTGTATTTCGTTTAATGGACTGAACCTCAGTTATAAATAGGCCCCTCATATACGCCTTAAAGGCCTCCCACCTAATACCCAAATTACACTCTCCTATATTCACTTGCCAGTACTGCTGAAGCTTAGTTCTCACTTTATCATGGGACGGGAACAGATTTAGCCAAAGAGCATTCAGTTTCCCTGGTGCCCTCCGCAAAGTGGCACTAGGTCGCACCTCTAAGTACAAGATGAGTGGGGAGTGACACACTCCTCAGTCCATATCTGATATTGTAGACATATCTGAGCGCATCAGTGGAGCAAAGGCACAGGTCAATACGGGAAAGCGACATATGAGTTTTGGAAAAGCATGAAAAAGCCTTTTCGGTCGGATACCGAAGTCGCCAAGGATCTACCCATCGCATCTGCTCAGCAATTTTAGCCAGGATCGTATGGCCCGTGCCCCCGCCCCCCGCCGCAACAGAGTGTCTATCTAAATTGTTGTCACATACACAGTTAAAGTCCCCAATGATATACAGCGGGACTTCAGGATGTTTCATCAAATATGCCACCAGTTCCCAAAGGATTCCACTATGGAAAGGTGGTGGCACATACGTAAATGAAAGCCAATATGCAATGCACAGTGTATAGTTTACAATATAAAAAAACATATCTCCCTTCCCCAATCCACCTTAGAGTGGTGTTCCTGATAATCTAGGGATCTGTGGATCAACACACTGACCCCCCTAGAATAGGAGGTATGTGTAGAGTTATATTCCCACCCTACCCAAGCAAAGTGTAAGCAAGACTGAGAGTCCACAGTTAGATGAGTCTCTTTTAGTGAACAAATGGCTGGTAAATGCATCCAGAGCACAGAGGAAACCATTGTGCATTTAAGTGGGTCGTTCAAACCTCTTACATTGCATGATACCACTGGTAATGATGTCATGGTGGCTGGAATGCAAGCATTGTAGTGAAACGATGGGGCCTGAAATACAGGTCCCATCCTGTCACCATCAAATTGCAAGGTATATAATAAAAGGGAGTATATCCATCTATGCATGAAAAATATCCGAGGCGGGCCTCGGTTGGACTCACAACTGTAATGGCCATCAGGACCATTAAACATAACATAAAACTAATATCTTCAAAGGTACTGTATTGTACTTTAAGAATTGGATTTTACAAGTAAGTATTAAAAATCCATTTATTCTACCACACATTCCTCTAACTGTTGAAAATGGTATATGTAGAAAGCAGTGAAGGTGACATTAACCAATCTTTCACTGAAGGTGAACCAATTACTATAGTTTAAAACATATGCAGGAATATTCACCTGAACAGAATGTTAGGTGAATGTCACTTTCATTTCATTTCATTAAGTTTGCCCTCAAGTAAACTTTTAGTCAGTAATTTTCCCTGAATCCTTTGCTTATTAGTTTCCTTATTCCAGGTTGCATCCCTTAAAGAGGTTGTAAACTCATACAACTTTTTTTTTTTCTTTTGAAACCTCTAAGAGAAACACATAATGAGCTAGTATGCATCGCATACTATCTCATTATGAAAGACTTACCTTAGAACGAGCCCCCGCCGTGCCGCCTGCTCACCTGTATCTTCTGGGATTACGGCATCCGGCCATCTGAGTGGCCGGAGCCGCGGTGATGTCACTCCCACGCACGCGCGCGGCAGCCGACAGTCACGGCACGGGGCTCTGAAGAAACGGCACCAGCGGCCGTTCCTTCAGAGCGCATGCGCCAGTGACGTCACTGGCTGCATGTAAGGTAAATATCTCCTAAACGGTACATGTTTAGGAGATATTTACAGTATCTATAGGTAAGCCTTATAATAGGCTTACCTATAGGTAAAAGTGTCAGAGGAGGGTTTACTTCCTCTTTAAGGTTTCTTCCCTCTCATCCCTGGATAAGGCACAGTATCACCTTGTATCCATTCTTGATAGTCATTATTTGTAAGAAATTGTTAACATACTAACAAACCCTTTTTTTAAACTCTACAGATGCAGAACCACTAAATATTGGAAATTTGTACTGTTAGAACTATTGTGAAGAAATAGATATATTTTAAATACTTCGATGTTGGAAACATGTATCTGTGAGATTGCATAAGCCCCAGAGAAAGGGTCAAATTACACACAGTCGGGCCAGTATTTCAACCTAAGACTTTCTGTTTTTCTCACTCTGATGGAGGTCTGTAATGAAGCCTGTTTGCAGAACTAGTTGTTAGAGCAATGAGTGTGTATACATTCTTTCCCACCTGTAGCCTAAGAAAAATCTGTTTCATGCTTTCCTAATAAGACCGGGGTAATAAAACCTTAAAAACAGCAAACATCAACTGACTTTCCATGGCAAGAATACACCATATCCAAACAGTGTATAAAGAAGAAACTTTGGGTGATGTTAACAAAACTGGACAACCTTCAGTATACATCTGTACACAGATATAGAGGAGAGACAACTAACTCAGGCCAGTTTAAAACATGAACATCTCAACCACTGAATATAAAGAAGAAAAAAAGAACATATGTATACATATCAGACATCATTTAAAATATGTGGACACTATAAAATGGACATCCAACTAGGAATATTATCACATTCATTGATATATAACCTCCATAGTCCATAATATGCTAACATGGAACTATGGAGTTTTTATTCATGTACAGTATTTATGAGATTATTCTAATAAGAACTGCACCATCTCCGCATATACAGTATATATATCAGAGTGTATGATGATGTGACTATGACCTCATTTATTATATCCCCTGAAATGGGTTCAGTCATGATTTTATTGTCTGCTGGCATAATAATTTCATTAGTTATTTATCTGATTAGAATTATATTACCTGTAGAAATAGTAGGAATATACAAATTATTGTGTTTAGATACATACTATACTATAAAAAAAAAACACTTTTTATTCAGAGTATAGCATCAAGTCAATTAAACTCCTGGGATATTGATCTTGTCAGTTAAGCAGCAGAGGGGGATGTTAATCAGTTTCAGATGCTTTGGTGTTAATGAAATTAACAACAGGTGCACTAGATGAGCAACAACGAGACAACTTCCAAAACAGGAATGATTTTACAGGTGGAGGCCACTGACATTTTATTTCCTATTCCTCTTTTCTGACTGTTTTTCACTAGTTTTGCATTTGGCTAGGGTCAGTGTAACTACTGGTAGCATGAGGCGATACCTGAACCCTGGTCTGGGGGGGGGGGGGAGAATCCATGGAGGGACGCACATACCTCTACAGGCTATACAATGGCACCCTGACTGCCATTAGGTACAGGGATGAAATCCTTGGACCATTTGTCAAATCCTACGTTGGTGCAATGGGTCCTGGGTTCCACCTGGTGAACGACAATGCCCGACATTATGTGGTGAGAGTATGAGGCCAGATAACATTGAATGACCCCCCCCCCCCCATGCTCGCCTGACTAAATCCAATTAAACACCTCTGGGACATTATGTTTCGTTCCATCCGACACCACCAGATTGCACCTCAGTCTGTTTAGGAGCTCAGTGATGCCCTGGTCCACAACTGGGAGGAAAAACCCCAGGACACCATCTTTCGTCTCATTAGGAGCATGCCCCAACATTATCAGGCATACATACAAGCATGTAGGGGCCATACAAACTACTGAGTACCATTTTGAGTTGCTGCAATGAAATTTCAGCAAAATGGACTAGCCTGCTGCATTATTTTTTCACTTTGATTTTTGAGAGTGTCTTTGAGTTCAGCCCTCTGATAATTTTCATTTCCATCAAACGATATGGCAACCTTTCGTTTCTCTGAAATGTATGCTCATATGTTATCGTTACCAGATCTCCTAAACATTATATATACATAAATTAGAAAAATCACATGGCCACATCTGTACTATGAGAAAGTGCACATCCATCTAACAGATTATTTATAAGAACAACTTGGAACAAATATTACTAGTCCTAGAATGACACTTAGTGGCTCAGAGAGGAAATGCTTGAACAAACAATGAATATTTAGCCACATGAACCAATGAGAAGAAGGTCCACCTTATGGGCTAGGCTTATTAAAATTGTTATGAGCTTATTGTCCAGAATGGTATATAGGACAAGGGTAGAAAACCATTAGAACACACTTCAAACACCTCATCACCCATCAAGATCACTTTTCATTCATCCAGAGAGACATTCACCCTCACGCTTCATCATCTAAAACCTAGCAAAACACCATTTTGGAAAGGCAGCCATTTTAGGGGACTCTGGTAATGACCATTGAAAGCCAACAGCCATTTTGAAAAGGTAATTATAATAAGTTGAACTTTTCATCATTTATTGCTTATTTTGATATACTTATTATTTATTTCTTGTGATACTTTTTTTTATTGTTTTTCTCCTGTTATTATAGCTGTTATTATAGCCATTTAGATTTTCTTAATTGTATTTTTGTTTTTTCAATCTTAATAATTTTCTTGTTTTGCGCTATAATAGCATATCATTATATGTAGTTTAACCCTTAGTCTTCCTGCAGGAGAGTAACTCTTGTGCTGCATAAAACACAGACTATTGTCTGATAGTTAATTATATATACTGTACATAGTTATTTTGTCCACAAAGATAAATGAATCCTTTTATTTTATTTATATTAACCACTTGCCTGCAGTGCACTTTCACCCCCTTCCTGCCCAGACTGATTTTCAACTTTCAGCGCTCTCACACTTTGAATGACAATTACTCAGTCATGCAACACTGTACCCATAAAAAAATTGTGTCCTTTTTTTCACGCAAATAGAGCTTTCTTTTGATGGTATTTAATCACTACTGGGTTTTTTATTTTTTGTGCTATAAATAAAAAAAGACTGAAAATATTGTGAAAAAACGCATTTTTCTTTGTTTCTGTCATAAAATTTAGCAAATGAGTAATTTTTCTTCACAAATTTTGGCCAAAATTTATACTGCTACTTATCTTTGGTAAAAATAACCCAAATAAGTGTATATTATTTGGTCTTTGTGAAAGTTATAGAGTCCACAAGTTATGGTGCTAATCATTGAAAATTGATCACACTTGACCACACCTGATGTACTGAAGGCCTATCTCATTTCTTGAGACACTAAAAAGTCAGGAAAGTACAAATACCCCCCAAATTACCCCTTTTTGACAAGTAGACATTCCAAGGTATTTAATAAGGGGCATGGTGGGTTTTTTGAAGTTGTCATTTTTTCCCACAACTCTTTGCAAAATGAAGATGTTTTTTTTTTTTTTTTTTACAAATTGACGTATTAACAGGTTATTTCTCTCACACAGCATATGTATACTTGCAACTACACCCAAAAACACATTCTACTACTCCTCCTGAGTATGGCGATACCACATGTGTGAGACTTTTTCACAGCCTGGCCACATACAGAGGCCTAACATCCAAGTAGTACCGTCCAGCATTCTAGGAGCACAAATTACACATATAATTTCCTGACAACCTATCGCACTTTTGAAGGCCCTGGAGCACCAGGACAATGGAAACCCCCATAAAATGACCCCATTTTGGAAAGCAAACAGCCCAACGTATAATTTTTGAGGCATAATGAGTCTTTTGAATATGTCATTTTTTTCCACAAGTTGTTGGAAAATGTGGAAAGAAAATGAAAACACATTTTTTTTTACACAAAGCTGTCCATTTATGCAATATTTCTAACACATAGCATGTACATAGCAAAAATTGCACCCCAAAATACATTCTGCTATTCCTCCTGAGTATGGCGATACCACATGTGTAGCACTTTTACACAGCCTAGCCACATACAGACGCCTAACATCCAAGTAGCGCTTTACACAAAGTTATCCATTCATCCACTTTAAGACTGGGCCTATTTTTGACACTTGGTGTTTACAAGCTAAAATCATTTTTTTTGCTAGAAAACTACTTGGAACCCCCAAACATTATATATTTGTTTTAGCAGAGACCCTAGAGAATAAAATGGAGATCGTTGCAATATTTTTTATCACACCATATTTGTGCAGCAGTCTTCCAAATGCGATTTTTTTGAAAAAAATTCACTTTTTTGAACTAAAAATAAGAAAACAGTAAATTTAGCCCAATTTTTTTCCATAATGTGAAAGATAATGTTACGCTGAGTAATTAGATACCCAACATGTCATGCTTCAAAATTGCGCATGCTCACAGAATGGCTCCAAACATTGGTACTTAAAAATCCCCATAGGCAACATTTTAAAATTTTCTGCAGGTTACTAGCTTAGAGTTACAGAGGAGGTCTAGGGCTCAAATTATTGCTCTCGCTCTAACGATTGCGGTGATACCTCACATGTATGGTTTGAACACCGTTTACATATGTGGGCGGGACTTGCGTATGCGTTTGCTTCTGCGCGCGAGCTAATGGGGACAGGGCGCTTTAATTTTTTTTTTCCTATTTATTTTATTTTTTATTTTTTTATTTTTACACAGTTTAAAAAAAAATGTTTTGATCATTTTTATTCCTATTACAAGGAATGTAAACATCCCTTGTAATAGAAATAGGCATGACAGGTCCTCTTTATTGTGAGATCTGGGGTCAAAAAGACCTCACACCTCACAACTACACTAAAAAAGCAAAAAAAAAAATAGTTGAAAGAGGAAAAAAAAAAAAAAGCAAAAAAAAAAAGCGGCCCTTTAAACCAGTTGCTAGGCAACGTCTTTTGACGTAGCTCCGGTCCTCCAAGACCATAGAGTCGAGTGAGGGCCATCTTGCCCTCACTCGACTTCCTGTCTCTGAGGATCCGGGACCGGATAGTTTTCCCCGCTGCCCGCGGGTCCGGTAAGCTGGGAAAACGTCTGGGACGCGGCAGGAGGGGGGTGGCACCTCTTCCCCTGCACCGTAAGGGTAATTCCGCGGCGAATCTGCCACTGGGACCACCCTTATCTGAAAGCCGACCGCCCGCCGTTTCAAAAAATACCGGGGTTATGGGGGCTATCTGCTGCCATAACCCCAGTATTTAGCTTTTAATGGCCGACGCATATAGTCGTTAGGCGGTCAGTAAGTGATTGCATGTATATGGCAAACAGGTGACGATGACTGATGGGGTGACAGGTGACGATGGGGTGACAGGTGACAATGACTGATGGGGTGACAGGTGACGATGACTGATGGGGTGACGATGACTGATGGGGTGACAGGTGACGATGATTGATGAGGTGATAGGTGATGATGATCGATGAGGTGACAGGTGACGATGATTTATGAGGTGACAAGTGACGATGATTGATGGGGTGACAGATGACAATCACTGACGGGGTGACATGTGACGATGATTGATGGGGTGACAAGTGACAATCACTGATGGGGTGTCAAGTGACGATGATTGATAGGGTGACAGATGACGATGACTGATGGGGTGACAGGTGACGGTGATTGATGGGATGACAGGTGACGGGCGATGGTCACTGATGGGTGACAGGTGACGGGCGATGGTGCACGGCGGTACTGATGGCAGTCTCTGGTGACCGGTGATCTTTAGGCTACGTTCACATGTGAGCGTAGCGATCATGGGCAGAATCACAGCGATTCCGCCCGCGATCCAGAAATCATTGCAAATGGCGGGGCGCCTGTGCGTTGCCCGTGATTTGCAATAGCACCCCAAACGCTGTGCGATGTTGCTGCGATTTCCGCCTGCCGAGGTAACATCACGCAAACAACGCATGACTCCCCAAAGAAGCTCTTGTACCTTTTTTGGGCATCATGCGTTGTTTGCTCGATGTTACCGCGATTCGGCAGGCGGAAATGGCGGCAACATCGCACAGCATTTGGGGTGCTATTGCAAATCACGGGCAACGCACACACGTCCCACAATTTGCAATGATTTCCGGATCGCGGGCAGAATCGCTGTGATTCTGCCCGCGATCGCCGCGCTCACATGTGAACGTTATGGGTGTCAATTTCTGGGCACTGATGAGGTGACTGTTGGGTGACAGGTGACATTGGGGGGGGCTGAGGACTGTGTGAGGACATTTATTAGTGTGATTTTACTGTGATTTTACTTTTTACAGGTACACAGAGCAGTAACTCACTGTTTCTAGCTCTTCTCCCCTCACACTGGAAACTGTATGAGGGGAGAAGAGCTAGTAACAGTGAGTTACTGCTCTTTGTTTACATTTTCTGATCGGCTGTGAATGGATTCACAGCCGATCACATAGTAAATAGAGATGATCGAACGGTTCGGGTCGACCATCGGTTCGACCCGAACATTGGATGTTCGATATTCGGCCGAATACCGAACTTTTTGCGGCAAAAGTTCGGTATTCGGCCACCAGAACCGCCCAAAATGCACTGGGACAGGAACTGGGCTTTAAAAGCCCGTGATTGGCCCAGAAACGTCTGCAAAAGCCAATGAGGGGGCAGGAGTCTCCTAGGAACGTGATTGGAGTGACTACGGGGACCAGAGGCCAATCAGGAGTGAATACGCCCCACACTATATAAGATGGCCCCGCCTAACCCCTAGCACAGTTATCCAGAGCCTGTTGAAGAGAGTTGAAGCAGTTCTGTCTGACTCCTGCTTGCTACACTACATTTCCTACATATCGAGTGGTTCTAAAGCTCCATATAGCAGAATTGTATTTAGCTTACAGCCAGTGTAGTTAGATACAGCGATTGTGCTGGTTCTTAGAGTTAAAAAAAAAAAAAAAAAAACTTAAGGGACAGTGTCAGTCTTCTGCTGTATGGAGCTTTCTATTTAGTGGAAAGGGATATCTAGTGTAGTTAGGGAACTTTGTACTACATTAGTTAGATTTGAAAATTTAATTTCTGTAGGGAAAGTGTGAGGGTTCTGTTTAGTGAGCACGTGGCACAGTGCTGCTCTATCACAGCAGGTATACGTGCTTGCTAGGCAGCAAAATACAGTGACAACTTAATGCCTGTTGTTCAAAGTGTTAGGTGCACTGTACAAAAGCCTTTGCAACTGTGCGTGACACGCAACTGCTGTGCTGTATCCAGCGACAACTGTGGGTCGCATAGCAGTGTGCGTTTTTCACCGCACACAGTTGCCAACGCATCAGTGACAACCTAACGCCTGTTGTTCAAAGCGTTAGGTCCACTGTGCAAAAGGCTTTGCTACTGTGCGTGAACCGCAACTGCTGTGCTGTATCCAGCGACAACTGTGGGTCGCATAGCAGTGTGCGTTTTTCACCGCACACAGTTGCCAACGCATCAGTGACAACTTAACGCCTGTTGTTCAAAGCGTTAGGTGCACTGTACAAAAGCCTTTGCAACTGTGCGTGAACCGCAACTGCTGTGCTGTATCCAGCGACAACTGTGGGTCGCATAGCAGTGTGCGTTTTTCACCGCACACAGTTGCCAACGCATCAGTGACAACTTAACGCCTGTTGTTCAAAGCGTTAGGTGCACTGTACAAAAGCCTTTGCAACTGTGCGTGACACGCAACTGCTGTGCTGTATCCAGCGACAACTGTGGGTCGCATAGCAGTGTGCGTTTTTCACCGCACACAGTTGCCAACGCATCAGTGACAACCTAACGCCTGTTGTTCAAAGCGTTAGGTCCACTGTGCAAAAGGCTTTGCTACTGTGTGTGAACCGCAACTGCTGTGCTGTATCCAGCGACAACTGTGGGTCGCATAGCAGTGTGCGTTTTTCACCGCACACAGTTGCCAACGCATCATTGAGAAATATGCCTGGTAGACCAAGAAAAGGCATACGTGGCCCTGCTGCAGAAAGGGGCACAGCTTCTAGGGTGTCTAGAGGCAGGGGTGGACGTGGTGGTCAGTCCTCAGCCAGGCCACCATTTGGATTGTTCTCCGGCAGTGGCCAAGCTATACGTCCACAGTATGTACAGGAGGTGGTGGACTATATGAACAAACCCTCATCATCGGCATCATCTGCAACTACAGTGACCCAGGCAGAGAAAAGTGGTCAGTCTTCTGCAGTTGTCAGAACAAATACAGATGAGTCCATGTCCACCTCATGTCCTCCCTTAGACCCAATTTCAGACATGGCAGAGGAGTCAGCTGAGCTGTTTGACCACAGTGTCGGCCATCTACTCCAGCCTGATGCTCAGTCCTTTATGGAGTCTGATGTTGGGTCTGAGTTTGAGGAGGAGGCAGAGCAAACAAGAGGGGAGAGCAGACGGCCCGCTCCATCTAAGGCCGCACCTGTTGTCTCCCAGGCCAGGCCTGATGCTCAGTCTTTGATAGAATCAGATGTTGGGTCTGAGGTTGAGGAGGAGGCAGAGCAAACAAGAGGGGAGAGCAGACGGCCCGCTCCATCTAAGGCCGCACCTGTTGTCTCCCAGGCCAGGCCTGATGCTCAGTCTTTGATGGAGTCAGATGTTGGGTCTGAGGTTGAGGAGGAGGCAGAGCAAGCAAGAGGGGAGAGCAGACGGCCTACTCCATCTAAGGCCGCACCTGTTGTCTCCCGGGCCACTATACACACCTCATCTTGCTGGGCCTTTTTTGAGACATCCCATGCAGATAAAACAGTTGCGATCTGCAAGATTTGTAAGAAGGGTATAAAACGTGGCAAAAATGTCAACCACCTGGGTACAAGCTGCCTAAACAGGCATTTGACAACCCACCACTCGGCCCGTTGGCAGGAGCATTTAAAGAACCCACAAAAGGGCCAAAGATTGGTCAGTCGGCCTCCTAGTTCTCCTCGCGCTCCTCCTCATGCTCCATCTGCTCCACCTGCTCCACCTGCACATCAGTCTGTTCCTGGCCCTGCTATAGTCACTCGTCACCTGTTGGCAGCCTCCACTGGCAGGGATGATGATATAGCAGGCAGTGTCGCATCTACCTCCAGCACACCACCAGCTGTATCATCTAGACGCCAAATTTCGATTCCACACATGCTGGAACGAAACAAAATGTATACTCCCCGCCACCCACATGCCCAGCGTCTAAACAGTAGTTTGGCTAAACTACTGGCTCTGCAACTATTACCATTTAACCTGGTAGAGTCTGCTCCCTTCCGTGACTTCGCAAAATGTGCAGTTCCACAGTGGCAGGTGCCAAGTCGGCATTACTTTTCCCGTAAGGCCCTGCCATCCCTATACCAACATGTGGAAGGCAATGTAGTGTCATCCCTGGCCAAGTCAGTCAGCCGTAAGATACACTTGACGGCTGACACTTGGTCAAGTAAACATGGGCAGGGACGGTACATTTCTGTCACTGCTCACTGGGTGACACTGCTTGCCAGTGGAAGGGATTGTAGCCAGGGCTCGGTGCTGCAGCCAGTGTTGCCCCCACGTCTGCAAACAGCTGGTGGTGTCGCTGATCCGGGTAGATCGATCACTTCTACCCCCTCCTGCTCCTCCTCCTCTACCTCCTCCATGCCCTCCTCTGCAGAATGGTCCTTTGAATATGATGAGATACCACGTAAACGTTCAAAGGGCTATTCTATGTCTCAGGCCAAAAGGTGTCACGCAGTGCTGCAGCTTGTGTGTCTAGGGGACAGGCAGCACACTGCCCCTCAGATTCTTGGGGCTCTGCAGGCACAGGCCCAGAGGTGGTTGACACCACGCCAGCTGCAGCCAGGGATGGTGGTTACTGATAATGGGTCAAACCTCCTGGCCGCCCTTCGTCAGGGAAAGTTAACCCATGTGCCATGCCTGGCGCATGTCCTGAATCTCGTGGTACAGCGGTTTTTGAACTCGTACCCGGGAATGCAGGATGTGCTAAGGATGGCAAGAAGGGTGTGCAGTCACTTCAGGCGGTCGTACAGTGCCACTGCACGTTTGGCCGAAGTGCAGCGCGAGTTTCACCTGCCGGTACACCGCCTCATCTGTGACATGCCCACCCGCTGGAACTCCACCTTGGCTATGCTGCAGCGCCTGTACACGCAGCAGAGGGCCCTCAATGAATACCTATGCGAGTACGGCACCAGCACTGGCTCTGCGCGCCTGGGCTTCTTTTCACCACGGCAGTGGCTTTTGATTAAGGATGCATGCGCTGTCCTCTCGCCATTTGAGGAGGCCACAAGGATGGTCAGCCGGGACAGCGCATGCATCAGTGACACCCTACCGGTACTGTTTTTGTTGGAGCACACTCTGCGTGGCATTATGGACAGGGCACTGGAGGCAGAGCAGCAGGAGGAAGAGGAGGACTTCCTTGCCTCTCAAGGCCCCCTTTATCCTGAGAATCCTGACCCCATTATGCCTAGCTCCCAGAGGCCCGAGCAGGATCCAGGGGTGGAAGAGGAGGAGGAGGACGATTCTGCGGGAACTTTTGCAGGGTTTGAGGAGGAGGAGGAGGAAGACATGCGGCAATCTGCAAGGCCTAGTTTGACTCCCTCGGGACACTTTGGAGTAGTACGTGGCTGGGAGGAGGAGGAGCCCGTTGAAGATAATGTCGTTATGAGTGACCCCGAGGAGTCAGCTTCTCAGGCCTTCGCTAATTTGCGACGCATGGGAAACATCATGCTCCAGAGCCTGCGAAAGGACCCCAGAATCAAGGCCATTAAAGAGACTAACCACTATTGGTTGGCCACCCTACTTGACCCCCGGTACAAGTGTAAAGTCTCGGAGCTTTTCCCATCCACCCATAGAGTCCACAGGATCAAATCCCTTGAGGACAGTCTCAAGAGGAATCTGGTGAACATGTTCCCCGACTCCCGTAGGGTGCAGGGGCGGGGACAACCTACCATGGATTCTACTGGTGGTCACGAGAGGAGCGTTGGAGAAGGCGTGCGGTTGACGGATGCCTTTCGGTCTTTTTTTAGTCCTCACCGCCCAGGCCTCTCAGCTGCCACATCGCATCGACACCGTCTGCATCACATGGTGGACGATTACGTGAGGGCACAAAGTGACACAGAGGGCTTTTCATGTGACGAATCCGATCCACTGGCATACTGGGTCTTAAGATTAGACCACTGGCCAGAACTGGCCCAGTATGCCATGGAGTTGTTGGCCTGCCCTGCTTCCAGTGTCCTATCGGAACGGGCATTCAGCACAGCAGGAGGATTCGTCACAGACCATCGAACTAGACTCTCCACCGACTCAGTCGACCGTTTGACATTCATTAAGATGAATCAGTCGTGAATATCAAGCTTTGATGCACCTGATGCAGACCTTGTAGACTAGGCTATCGTTGTGATGTGGCAGTTGAGCCTCAGTTTAAGCCTGGACCATGGTGCCACCCTCAAACCCTCCTCTCATTCTCTTTACGTTCACAGAACCTCATTTTGGTTATGACAAAAACGACAATGTTTGCGCACCTGTTCCACAGGTGCACACCTTTACAATTTTTGGGCCTCCTTCAACACCAGCTCTTTGGGGTTAAGGTGGGGAGGCTATGCTAAAACAAAAACGACAATGTTTGCGCACCTGTTCCACAGGTGCACACCTTTACAATTTTTGGGCCTCCTTCAACACCAGCTCTTTGGGGTTAAGGTGGGGAGGCTATGCTAAACAAAAACTACCATGTTTGCGAACCTGTTCCACAGGTGCACACCTTTACAATTTTTGGGCCTCCTTCAAAGCCAGCTCTTTGGGGTTATGGTGGGGAGGCTCCGCCAACACCAAAACTACCATGTTTGCGCACCTGTTCCACAGGTGCACACCTTCATAATTTTTACGCCTTCTTCAACACCAGCTCTTTGGGCTTACAGTGGTATGGCTCTGCCAACACCCAAACAACAATTTTTGCGCACCTGTCACACAGATGCATTGTAATTTTTTTCCTTACAAAGGCAATTATTGCTTTCATTACCAGCACTTTCATAGGGATATGGTGTCAAGGCATCGTCCGCACCACCAAATGCCCAATTTTTAAGCATCCTTTACTTCTATTCAAAGTCAAGAGACAACAGTATTCATCCAAAACATCTCTAATCTTGTTCACTCTGCACTACATTGTGGCCCCTACCCCTATCCCTCAATGTATCCGTGCATATATGTCTGTTTCTTGTGAGATTTCAAGTTAAAGTGCACCAAACACCATTTTACATGAAATAAAGTGCAATTACATACATCTTTGGACTTCTTGAAACATTTGGTAATAAAAGCCCCATTGTGGAAATACACCCGTTAATTATATGCACATTTAAAGAGACAGCACCTTTTTCCAAAAAAACCTCTAATCTTGTTCCCAGTGCACTGCATTATGTCCCCATCATACACATTGGCTGAGCCGTTGATTAGGAGCAAAAGAAAGGTGCGGTTAAGCAAAAAAGTCATTTTTGAAGGTTTGGTATGCTGTAATTCTGGTTCTGGACATGCTACAGAGCTGAAACTTCACAGGTACACATTTTAGACCCCCCAGACACTAAATCCAAAGAAATCTCTCTTTTTTTTTTTTTTTTAATTTTTTCAATAATTGGCTATCTATCAAAAACGACAATTTTTAAGAACTTTTTTTTGTGTAATTAATAGTCCCTGGGGCATGACCCAGAACCCTAGGCACTTTTTAGGGGCATTTATTGGGTTTTAGGGCTTAAAAATGGTGTTTTTTGATTACAGAAGTTCGGGTCCCATTGATTTCAATGGGGTTCTGAAATCCGAACCGAACTTTCGTGAAGTTCGGGTGTTCTGGTCGAACCGAACTTTTCAAAAGTTCGATCATCCCTAATAGTAAACAGTCACTGTCAGTGACTGTTTACTACTGCCGGTGAAGGCTGTGTTCCTACGGAACACAGTGCCACCGACATGACCGCGCTGCGCGCTCCCGATCGCGCATGCGCGGTCATCTCCCGGGCGCCTCCATTGTGATCGGCTGTGTCATTGGAACACAGCCGATCATGTGGGAAACAGCCACGCCCATTGGCTGTTTCCCCCCTGCCGGTGACTGGGGGTGTCCCGGGGACACCCCGACACCGGCAGTGCAGGGCGGCGCGCACGCGATCGCGCGCCTGACCTGTTTCCTGGGTTCACGTCATATGATGTCTTCCCAGGATAATGGTCGCACCGCTCCGCCGTCAATTGACGGTGGGCGGCAAGTAGTTAAGTAGCAATATACATTAGCAAGTGTCGCATATAATTTTGTTATTTTATTTATGTAAGATTGTTGTTTATGTCCATCTACAAATGTAACCATTTTTTGTGAATACATGTCTAGTGAATACATTTTAATTTAATTCCACATGTAGGGTCCTTTCACACTAGCGCGACTTGTCAGGCGACTTGGTCGCCTGACAAGTCGCGGTCGGTCGCCTGCCATTGATTAGCACAGGGTGCACCGCGACTTCACAGGTCGCCCCAGCAAGTCGTGTCGCCCCTGTGTGAATGGGCTCTTAGTCTGTATTCATATTTATCGATTTGTGTTTTTTAAAGAAATTTGACTGGTAAAAATTACTCAATATAATCATTCAGGCATTTCATGATGCAAACGCACAACAGTACATTCTTGTGTTTCCCTTCTAATTGTAATATGTAGTTATTATTGGTTCTGGCCTGGTTTATATGATATATATAGGGTGGGAGTTTTCCTCTTACTTAGAGGTAATAGATTGTAAACCTTTGTTTGGTGGATCTTTTTTAAAGATAGTTTTAATAATGCATGTAATATAAAATATGCATTTTTTTATGAAAATAATATAGTTGTGTCTTCATTTCTGAGAAATCAGCTCCTATAAAACGCTACTATTTTTTCTTCTGTTCATAATTATTTGGGAATGTGGTGCGAGCTTTACCCTATCACACCTTTTGCAAATTAGGAACCTTCAGTCAGTAGTTTTGTTATTTACTATTTCCTAGAAAAATGCCTTGTTGTTTTGCATAAGAGTATTAAAAACAGTTTTTACATAATTTGTATATACAGTGTATCCGGAAAGAATTAACAGCTCTTCATTTTTTCCACATTTTGTTATGTTACAGCCTCATTCCAAAACTGATTAAATTCATTATTTTCCTCAAAATTCTACAAATAATACCCCATAATGACAATGTGAAAGAAGTTTGTTCAAAATCTTTGAAAATGTATTAAAAATAAACAAACCACAGATGCACATTAGTGTTCACAGCCTTTGCTCAATACTTTTTTGAAGCACTTTTGGCACCATTACAGCCTAAAGTATTTTTGAGTATGATGCTACAAGCTTGGCACACCTATTTTTGAGCAGCTTCTCCCATTCTTCTTTGCAGGACCTCCCCATCAGGTTGGATGGGGGGCATTGGTGCACAGCCATTTTCAGATCTCTCCATAGATGTTTAATCGGGTTCAAGTCTGGGCTCTGGCTGAGCCACTCAGGGACATTCAGGGAGTTGTCCCGTAGCTTTCAAACAAACTTCTTTCACGTTATCATTATTGGGCATTGTTTGTAGAATTTTGAGAAAAATAATGAATTTAATCCATTTTGCATTGAGGCTATAACATAACAAAATGTGAAAAAAGTGAAGCGATGTGAATACTCAAGATGCACTGTATATATATATATTGATTATTGAACTGAAGCCACAAGTTTACTGATGTGAATTTTCCAATATCTTTTCACACTATTAATGGCAATATATAAAGGAGAGTATGATAAACACCTCTATTGGATGGTTCTAATGAACCCAGGCATTCTCTGATTCACAGTCTGCATACTAGCTTTAGGGCAATGGACCTGAAAAAACTGCGTTGCAAAATATGTCACTGCCACATAATTAATATGCAGACTGTGAATAATAGAATGGCTACTAATATTAGCACATTTTTGTCTTATTAGCTTCTGATGACTTACCAGCTGAGTTCTATACAACCTACATGGAGATGCTTGCCCTTCGCCTCCTGGCATTATATGAATAAATATATGCAACTTTTAAACTCCCACCATTTATGTCTGAAGCATGTATCATTCTTACCATTAGGCAAAATAAAAATCTCTTTATCTGACATCCTGCAAATCTATTTTACTACAAAATACATTTAAATCAAAATGTACTACAAACAGAAGTATACATTACAGCAAACAGCATTTTTGTCAGCAGTTGCCAGTTACATAAAAGTAACCGGCTGGCTTTACATCCACCAAGATCACTTTTACTTTAAAACCAAAAGCCCAATGTTTAAAATGAAAAACAAGTTCACAACTGCTACTGCAGCCATGAGCATTTTTTAACCTGTTCACTCTTTGGATGTACCAGACATACACTCACCGGCCACTTTATTAGGTACAGTACATCTGTTCAATTGCTTGGCAACACAAATTGCTAAACGGAAAAAAACATGACAGCAACTCAATGCATTTAGGCATTTAGACGTGGTGAAGGTGACTTGCTAAAGTTCAAACCAAGTATCAAAATGGGGAAGAAAAAGGATTTAAGTGACTTTGAATGTGGCATGTAAAGTAGATCCCTATCCCTTGATAAAGTCACGTGGAGTGACACAACGCGTTGGGAGGAGACGGGTGACGTCACTTCCGGTCTACGGCCGAGACTGGAAGTGTCGGATTGTACCGCATCGGCGGATACGCGCTTGTCTTAACTATACTGTGAGTTTGATATTTTTTATTTAATAAATAATTTTAACGTATTACACCATGAGATCCTGTCTATTATTGTCCCTAACATGAGCGGGAGTTATTGGAGAATATCTGGCAATTTCTATTAAAAAAGGCAGCTCATGTTACCATATTACTGGCATTTTTTTCGGAAGGAGAGAGGGATTCTGTATTGGACCCATCAGAGCCTTATCTGTGGAGGAAGATCCGTTTTCTCAAACCTGGTGATATTGATCACAAAGCGCTCATTTGAGTGTATACGGAGGTGGGTGGCCATTGCACCTATTTAAGGATTAGCTCACTCTGGTGACACGCCATCTCTACTGGCAACATTGGAGAATCACAAGAGTCACTTTATATTTGTAAAGAGTCGCAAGAGTTACATTTCACTTCCTGAAGCACATTTCTTTTTTGCATTTTTTTGCACATGGACTATTTTTGAATTTTTAAATTCTTTGAGTGCAATTATTTCTTCACATATTAAGCACTTTATTGCCCTTGCACTACTACGTACTATTTTAATATACATATTGTTTTATATACCACATCCACTTCATTAGTAGCGCATTGGCCTTTTATTGCTCTTGTGGCATGGTTGTTGGTGCCAGACAAGCTGATCTGAGTATTTCAAAACCTGGGATTTTCACTCACAACAATCTCCAGGGTTTACAGAGAATGGTCCAAAAAAGAGAAAAAATCCAGTGAGCTGCAGTTGTGTCGGGGAAAATGCCTTATTGATGTCAGAGGTCAAAGGAGAATTGGCAGACTAGTTTGAGATGATTGAAAGGCAACAGTAACTCAAATAACCACTCGTTACAACCAAAGTATGCAGAATATAATCTCTGAAAGCACAACACATTGAACCTTGAAGTAGATGGGCTAGAGCAGCAGAAGACCACACCAGGTACCACTCCTGTCAGCCAAGAACAGGAAACTGAGGCTACAATTCGCACAGGCACACAAAAATTGGACTATAGAAGATTGGAAAAATGTTGTCTGGTCGGATGAGCCTTAATTTCAGCTGTAACATTCAGCTGAAAAGCAACATTCAGCATAGTTTAAATGCTATGGCCTACCTGAGTTTTTTTGCTCACCATGTCCATTCCTTCATGGCTAGAGTATACACATCTTTTGATTGTAACTTCCTGGATAATGCACCATGTCACAAAGCTCATATAATCTCAAACTGGTTTATTGAACCTGATAATGAGTTCACTGTACTCCAATGGCCTCCACAGTCACCAGATCTCAATCCAATAGAGCACCTTTGGGATGTATTGGAACAGGAGATTCACATCATGGATGTGTAGCCGACAAATCTGCAGCAACTGCATGATGCTATCATGTCAATATGGAACAAAATCTCTGAGGAATTTTTCCAACACCTTGTTGAATCTTTGCCACAAAGAATTAAGGCAGTTCTGAAAGTAAAAGGGGGTCCAACCGGTACTAGCAATGCGTACCTAATAAAGGGGCCAATGCGTGTATATAAAGAGGCAAACGAGTTAATGGCCATACAGTTTGTACTGACAGGCAATGCCTGACTTATACATTATTTCTTTAATGATCAGATATTGCCATTAGATTGTTGAAAAGGCTTCTGAGTAGCATAGCAGAGCATGCATTATCATTTTTGGAAACAAAGGCTAATTATTAAATACTGTAGTAATAAATAAATATTTATACTAATTCTTTTTTAAGATCCTAAATAAAGCAGATTTTAGTTTTAGTGCATAAAAATCTTTCAAAAAAGAAATTAAAAGAAAAAACTTAAAGGAAAATTGTGTATCACTGTAACCGACTTTTTTTAACACAAGAAAGTGAAATTGTACGCCAGACCAGCTTTTTGGCAAGTGAATATGCAGGACAGATGGTTTTTCATTATCTGTTATACAAAACTACAAGACTTGCAACAGTGTGTTTTGTATTGATGCTTGTTCATCTGCAAGGGAGTAATTTTCAGGCCGCTTGTCCAGAACACATTTTAAATCTTTCTTTGCTTCAGCAGAACATCTGGTAAAACTAGGATTGTCAATGTCAATATTTTATTGGTAGTAAGCTACTGGCTGTCTTAATCCTCTTTCAATGCCAAAAGAAATGAGTGTAAAATAGGATTTTAGGGCCTGTGTCCAGAGTGCTCTATCTAAATATGTTCTTCACTTTGTCTGAGATCTAAAATCTTATTCAATACTCATTTGGTTGTTGATAACATATGGCGATGACAATTATCATTGGAAACGGCGATTTCTTTATGTAACAGTTTAAATTCAGTGCAATGGATATTATGCTAAGATGTTTATTCAACAAATGATAGAGGCATTTCACATAATCATGCATTCTGTCCTTTATGCTCTGACAAATTTGGAAATGTCACAGATAATTATAGATGTGTCATTGACAACAATGCCTTATCGTATATTGGATCTATAAAACTGATTACAGAAAAAAAGCTTGGGATAGTTAGGTGAACTGACTGATTGATTGCGTTGAGTGATTTATGGTTTATTATTTAAAAGCAAAAATATAGTATTTGATATATTTGATAAAGATACACTTTTACTACAATATTTTCTACAGATTCTCATGAGATTTAGACCAATGGGGGACCTAGCATGAACATTGGAAACATGCTTTTATACTCTTATTACTCATGTCTCCCAAAAATATCTCTTTTGTTGCATGATTTAGATATAGATGAAGATGAACTTATAACCCAACTGCAGTGAAATCCTTTTTAGTACTGGATGAGTATGGGCTTCTTTGTTGTCTATTGCCCCTTTGGAGAGTCAAATAAAGATTAAGGTAACCGTTTTTATAGAGAGTGCCATGCCTTTTAGAAAAGGATACTCCACAATAAAGGCATATAATCTCATTATAAGACATTTTGTTTCATTGGGCAGGGGTTCTTGCCCTTTGGGTCTGGTTCGCTACTGCTATTGCGACTGTGCTGAGACTGCACAAACTCAGCGAAACAAGTGATGTTATGCAAAATTCATGAAACAGTATATAACTGTTGCTAATCTGACAGATCTATCTGATATACAGTGGGTACGGAAAGTATTCAGACCCCCTTACATTTTTCACTCTTTGTTATATTGCAGCCATTTGCTAAAATCATTTAGGTTCATTCTTCTTCCTCATGAATGTACACATAGCACCCCATACTGACAGAAAAAACACAGAATTGTTGACATTGTTGCAGATTTATTAAAAAAGAAAAACTGAAATATCACATGGTCCTAAGTATTCAGACCCTTTGCTCAGTATTTAGTAGAAGCCCCCTTTTGATCTAATACAGCCAGGAGTCTTTTTGGGAAAGATGCAACAAGTCTTTCACACCTGGATTTTGGGGATCCTCTGCCATTCCTCCTTGCAGATCCTCTCCAGTTCTGTCAGGTTGGATGGTAAAAGTTGGTGGACAGCCATTTTTAGGTCTCTCCAGAGATGCTCAATTGGGTTTAAGTCAGGGCTCTGGCTGGGCCATTCAAGAACAGTCACGGAGTTGTTGTGAAGCCACTCCTTCGTTATTTTAGCTGTGTGCTTAGGGTCATTGTCTTGTTGGAAGGTAAACCTTCGGCCCAGTCTGAGGTCCAGAGCACTCTGGAGAAGGTTTTTGTCCAGGATATCCCTGTACTTGGCCGCATTCATCTTTCCCTCGATTGCAACCAGTCGTCCTGTCCCTGCAGCTGAAAAACACCCCCACAGCATGATGCTGCCACCACCATGCTTCACCGTTGGGACTGTATTGGACAGGTGATGAGCAGTGCCTGGTTTTCTCCACACATACCGCTTAGAATTAAGGCCAAAAAGTTCTATTTTGGTCTCATCAGACCAGAGAATCTTATTTCTCACCATCTTTGAGTCCTTCAGGTGTTTTTTAGCAAACTCCATGAGGGCTTTCATGTGTCTTACACTGAGGAGAGGCTTCTTGCCATTAAGCAGAGTTCTACCAGGAGTACAGATATTCTAAATTCCCTACTGGGGTTGTCTCTGCAACAAGTGGCTGAGGAGCCAACCCGGAGGGAGGCCATTTTGGATTTGGTATTCACAAATGGGGATTCGGTATATGATGTCATTGTAAGCGAAACCTTGGGATCTAGTGATCACCAGTCAGTGTGGTTTAATATAAGAACTGTGAAAGAGTCACACCACACAAAAAAAAAAGTTTTAGATTTTAGAAAAACAGACTTTTCAAAAATGAAATTAGTCATAAATGAGTCCTTATCAAACTGGAACGGATTACATGGAGTCCAGGAGAAATGGGACTACTTAAAAGGTGCATTATTGAAGGCAACAGAAAATTGTATTAGACTTGTCAGTAAAAGCAAAAAAAGGAAGAGACCACTGTGGTACTCAGCAGAAGTGGCCCAAATCATTAAAAATAAAAAGCTAGCATTTTGTAATTATAAAAAAACCCAGAGCAATGAAGATAAGGAAATCTACAAGATTAGGCAGAAAGAGGCCAAGCAAGTTATAAGAACTTCTAAAGCGCAGGCAGAAGAAAAACTAGCTCAGTCTATGAAAAAGGGGGATAAGACATTCTTCAGATATATAAATGAAAAAAGGAAATTAAAACAAGGAATAACTAAATTAAAAACAAAGGATGGAAGGTATGTAGAAGAGAATGAAGGGCTAGCCGACTGCCTTAATGAATACTTCTGTTCAGTTTTTACAGAAGAAAAAGAAGGAGAAGGACCTCCACTTGAAAGGATGACTAATGAATTGTTTGATGCATGTGTCTTTACAGAGGAAGACGTTCTAAGATTGCTGTCTAAAGTGAAGACAAATAAGTCACAGGGTCCTGATGAGATACACCCAAAACTATTAAAAGAGCTTAGTGGTGAGCTGGCAAAACCATTAACAGATTTATTTAACCAATCATTAGTAACAGGAGTCGTCCCGGAAGATTGGAAATTGGCAAATGTCGTGCCCATTCACAAGAAAGGTAGTAGGGAGGAATTGAGCAACTATAGACCAGTGAGTCTGACATCAATAGTAGGCAAATTAATGGAAACCCTATTAAAGGATAGGATTGTGGAACATCTTAAATCCCATGGATTGCAAGATGAAAAACAACATGGGTTTACTTCAGGGAGATCATGTCAAACAAATCTTATAGATTTTTTTGACTGGGTGACTAAAATAATAGACGGTGGAGGTGCAGTAGACATTGCATATCTAGATTTTAGTAAGGCTTTTGACACTGTCCCACATAGAAGACTTATCAATAAACTGCAGTCATTGAGCATGGACTCCCATATTGTTGAGTGGATTAGGCAGTGGCTGAGTGACAGACAACAGAGGGTTTTAGTCAATGGAGAACATTCAGAACAAGGTCATGTTACCAGTGGGGTACCTCAGGGATCTGTACTGGGACCAATTTTGTTTAATATCTTCATAAGTGATATTGCAAAAGGCCTCGATGGTAAGGTTTTTCTTTTTGCTAATGACACAAAGATGTGTAACAGGGTTGATGTTCCTGGAGGGAAACGCCAAATGGAAAAGGATTTAGGAAAACTAGAAGAATGGTCAGAACTCTGGCAACTGAAATTTAATGTGGATAAGTGCAAGATAATGCACCTGGGGCGTAAAAACCCAAGGGCAGAATATAGAATATTTGACACAGTCCTGACCTCAGTATCTGAGGAAAGGGATTTAGGAGTAAATATTTCAGAAGACTTAAAAGTGGGAAGACAATGTAATAGAGCAGCACGAAATGCCAGCAGAATGCTTGGATGTATAGGGAGAGGTATAAGCAGTAGAAAGAGAGAAGTGCTTATGCCGCTGTACAGAACACTGGTGAGACCTCACTTGGAGTATTGTGCGCAGTACTGGAGGCCATATCTCCAGAAGGATATAGATACTCTAGAGAGAGTTCAGAGAAGAGCTACTAAACTAGTACATGGATTGCAGGAAAAAACTTACCAGGAAAGGTTAAAGGACCTTAACATGTATAGCTTGGAAGAAAGAAGAGACAGAGGGGATATGATAGAAACTTTTAAATACATAAAGGGAATCAACTCGGTAAAGGAGGAGAGCATATTTAAAAGAAGAAAAACTACCACAAGAGGACACAGTTTTAAATTAGAGGGGCAAAGGTTTAAAAGTAATATGAGGAAGTATTACTTTACTGAGAGAGTAGTGGATGCATGGAATAACCTTCCTGCAGAAGTGGTAGCTGCAAATACAGTGAAGGAGTTTAAGCATGCATGGGATAGGCATAAGGCTATCCTTCATATAAGATAGGGCCAGGGACTATTCATAGGATTCAGATATATTGGGCAGACTAGATGGGCCAAATGGTTCTTATCTGCCGACACATTCTATGTTTCTATGTTTCTATGTTAAAGCCCCGACTGGTGGAGGGCTGCAGTGATGGTTGACTTTCTACAACTTTCTCCCATCTCCTGACTGTATCTCTGGAGCTCAGCCACAGTGATCTTTGGGTTCTTCTTTACCTCTCTCACCAAGGCTCTTCTCCCCCGATAGCTCAGTTTGGCCGGACGGCCAGCTCTAGGAAGGGTTCTGGTCGTCCCAAATGTCTTCCATTTGAGGATTATGGAGGCCACTGTGCTCTTAGGAACCTTAAGTGCAGCAGAAATCTTTTTGTAACCTTGGCCAGATCTGTCCCTTGCCACAATTCTGTCTTTGAGCTCTTCAGGCAGTTCCTTTGACCTCATGATTCTCATTTGCTCTGACATGCATTGTGATCTGGAAGGTCTTATATAGACAGGTGTGTGGCTTTCCAAATCAAGTCCAATCAGTATAATCAAACACAGCTGGACTCAAATGAAGGTGTAGAACCATCTCAAGGATGATCAGAAGCAATGAAAAGCACCTGAGTTAAATATATGAGTGTCACAGCAAAGGGTCTGAATACTTAGGACCATGTGATATTTCAGTTTTTCTTTTTTAATAAATCTGCAACAATGTCAACAATTCTGTGTTTTTCTGTCAGTATGGGGTGCTATGTGTACATTCATGAGGAAGAAGAATGAACCTAAATGATTTTAGCAAATGGCTGCAATATAACAAAGAGTGAAAAATTTAAGGGGGTCTGAATACTTTCCGTACCCACTGTAGGTATGATAGATTTAAGATTGAGTGTACCTGTGACTTTCGAAGATCTGCCAGCCATGACTTTTAATTGTTTTAGCCGGTGTACGTGACTGTTTTCAAGGTCAAAATTGATAGCTGCAAAGTGGTTGAAAGTGGCAGAAAATTGAAAAATGCACATAACGCATTGCTCAACATACCTAAATCAAGAGAGCTTGCTAAAAAGAAGGTTGGATATTGGACACACGCATGCATTTGAAGCCAGTCAGCAAATTGATGTCAGCTTTTGGTTCACCTGTGCTGCTCAGCTGGATCCTTAGATAAATCTGCACAACCTTTGTGAATGAGAAGTGATTTAAAGTGAAATTTATGAAACAGTATATGATTGTCACAAATTTGACAGAGCTGTTTGACATAGGTATGTTAGATTTAGGAGTGTGCTTGTGTTTTTTTAATATCTGCCAGCCACAATTTTTTATTGATTTAGTCAGTGTACCTGTTGGTTTTCAAGATCAAAAGTGATAGCTGTGCAATGTTCATAGTGGCAGATAAGTGAAAATGCACATATTGTGTTGCTCAACATATCTTAATCAAAAGAGCCTGCTAAAAGAAAGGTGGGATGTGCATGGTAGCCAGGTAGCCCGTCAGTAGTTTAATGTCAAGTTTTCCCCTGTGCTGCATCAGCTGGATGTTTGGAAAAATCTCCAGTGTGAAAGATTGCCATTCTACCAAAAGGACATTTGATGGAGACAACTGCTTGAGAAGTAGATTCGTAATTTTTACATAGTTGCATTGCTTATTTTATAAACTGTTTTGTACCATTACATCGGCAGCTATGCTATACCATTAGTGACCTTTTTTTTTAATGCCCACCCCCATTAATTCCAGACAAGTCAGATGCTGCACATATTTCATCCCCTACAATCTGTAGTTTTTCAATGTTAGCTTAAATGTTAAACTTCCTCATATCACAATGCTTCATTGCTATTTATGGATGGTATTCCATACCTGGTATATATATTGTTCACAATGATATTCACTTATATTTACAGTCATTGTTTGCCTTTCCTGTTCTAACATAAACATCCCAATTTTAAATTCCTCTCCTGTCACTCTAAAGTGAGAAGATGGCTTTCCAAATTTACAATGAATTGCTCATAAACAATTACATATAAGCAAGTGTCATGGTCTAGCCTGCATATTTCTGATAGTGCATTTCTTACTTCCTTGGTGCAGTGGTTCTGCTAGATCTTTGATTTAATTCACATGTACTGCTGGCTCCTCTGTGCCCTTACGGGTAACAGATGATCTACTGTGAATTATTATCCATTTACCTCCTATTACTTTCTAGGTAGTGTCTCTGTTTGCTTCTCTATATACTGTACACATGCTCAATGCAGCGCTCCTTACCTAAGCAACTTCACAGATCTCTGATCTCCCGTTTGTTACTACTTGTGTATTCTGTGTCTGACTACCCGTGTACCGATCCCAGCTTTGTCTACCATCTTTGCTTGTCTGCTGCCTGTCCTGACCTCGGCTTGTTTCCTGGTTTCCGCTTGTCTCCTGCTGATGTACTCTGCACACGCGAGTGGTATCCACATCCTCAGTTGGCATACCTGGGGGGCTGCAACCTGGTTATAGCTTGCTGCAAGGCAATCCCCACTATTGGGGCACTGGTGAAGAAGCAGGCTGGGGCTTAGACTTGACACCCTAGGGAACCCCCGAGTTGGTGATCCACAAGTGCTTACTACCACAGACTCTTGACAACAGGACATTTTAGGTGTTACAATTAACATACCATCACTACAGGAATAAAGTTCTATTGCGCACGTATAAAAGAATCCTAAATAGAATATTGCAAGCTTCTCAGACAAGTAAAAAAAAAAAAAAACAAATACACCTTAATTTCACAAATATCCTATCATCATATCATAAACTACCCCTTTGCAACCACTCTTAAACTCAAAACATATCCCATAAAGTAGCTGTTTGATTGCTTGCAGATGGGTGGTGATAGATTCTTGATACATTTTTCAGTAATCTTGTAAAGTGCTTCTTCCGATGTCATATGAAAAGGATATACAGTATATATACAGTAAATGATAGTGTATGAGAGAAGGGGTGTGTATCTTAGGGAATAGTGCAGAGGACATAAAAGGGCACCAATAAGTTCATGCCTCAGAGGTTCATAATCCTTAATTAATTGGTCTGTTATCTTTGATTATGTGGATTACTGATTTACAGATTAATACAGGTAATGTGGTAACTCTCCCTTCTAAAGGGGAATTCAATTCTATAGTGTCTTGTAAAGTCGTTTTTCACACAAACAAATATCGAAAAATTACAAAGAGAAATTGGTCATACATCCAAAAAGGGATGAAACAAAAATGGCACCACCCCAACTCAATAACCAAAGACTTCCCATATGGACAGGAGCATTAATCTGTGGCCAGTATCAATAGTACTCAAGGGTCGGGTGTCTCTCTCCTCCACAATTTAAGCTCAGCCACTCTTTCTTGTAATTCCTTATTAGAATCTACAACCTGATGCTAGAAAGCATTGGACGCATATGTATGAATTGTTATCTTTACTTCCAGAGCACCCTTTATTTCCATTAAAATAACATACATAACAAGGTGAATTTAATACCTAAAGTATATGTAAACCTTACCTTAAAAAACATCCAATTTAGTTTTTTTTTTTTTTTTAACAATAAGAGTATCACAAGTAAAGAAACAATATAACAGTGAATGTCCTACATCTTGAAGTTACATTGATAATATAGTGAAAAAACATCCAAGTTTATAAGGGTAAACCAAGTTCACCAGATTTTATGATATTTGGTCAATCTATCATTTGTCATGGATAGGGCTTTTCACATATCTGGTTAAGAACTAACGGAGTATGAGACTTTTTCTACTATCTTTGAATTAATTATTTGGCCGTGTTAAGTAAATGTCTCATCAATGAAAATGTATATCTCCTGAGGGATTATGATGAGACATGTAGTAAGCAGCAAGCCGGGTTAAGCCTCAGTTTGGTGTCAGTAATGCTGGAGATTAGATGCAAACTTGCTGCAAACTTCAGAAATTAGCAATCAGCAGACACTACCACCAAATACGAAGCATTGAACCCTCATCTTGTCCACATTTTATTATATCAAACAAAAGATACAATAAAATATAGACAAAAATGTGAGGGGTGTATCCACTTTTGTGAGATACTGTACTATATATATATATATATATATATATATATATATATATATATATATATATATTATTAAAAATACCTTTTCTTCCCCTTCTTTTATAAGTGATCACATAATTTCTGTTCTCAGCTGCATGAGATCAAAGTAAATTGTTATTTGCCTAGTGATATGGAGCAGCAAGTGTCTATGATATGAGTCCAACTCTGAAAGTACATGGAATAAGATAGTTCACGTTGGGCAGCCAATCCTATAGTAGAAGCAGGCTCTTAGCGTGGCTTAAAGCAAGAAAAGACAAGTGCCTCTAAGTGTACACATTTATTGGAAAGACAAATTGCTAACCACTCATATTAAGTGTAGACACAGGCATATCAGATAGGTGGAGGAATATTCACGGTTCTGGCGTCAGCTGGGTGACAGCTGTACTTTCTACACACTGTCCAGTGGAGGAGGACGGCCTAATACTCAGAGTCGGAGAGATAAGGGGCTGTCACCCCAACTGGTGCCAGTACTGTAGATGCTTCTCCACCTATCTGATATGACTGTGTCCAACTTTCATCATGTGGGTGGTTAGCGATTTGTCTTTCCAATAAATATGTTGCCAGATACTACATTTAGAGGCGCCAGTCCTTCCTTTTTGTCTTTCTTCCCAGTGAATTGCTTTACGGGGGGCCATGTCAGGACAAGTCTGATCATTGGAAGAGAGCAGGCAGGAGAGTTCTCTGCATTGCTAGTAAACTGAGCACACTGTGCTCTCCTGTCTAGTGTAGTCAGTTTTTGATAGGAAAGCAGAAAGACTGGAAGGAACACCTGGGATTTCACACAAAGGAATCAATACAAAGAGAAAGGGATACTTTTTCATACAAGTATATGGTACAGCAGGCAAATATCAGGAATATGAAATGTTGGGTATACTGTTCATATTCTTCAACTGTGTTTTACAGTATTTGCCTTTATGTATAGAAAGACGTTCTTGGTAATAATTGAACTGTGGATCCCAATGCATAATAAAACATATGCTAAGACTCCCCCACCTCTTGCAAGGATTCTTGTCCTAACGTTGCAAAAAGGTCTGCTCCCCACATGTTCTTTCCATTACACTGAAGACACATATGACTCAACATAATTAAAGATAGACCTTATTAACCAAGTGTAATCTCTGCACATGAATGCTGAAAGGAAGCCTCATGCACAAATGTGCTTGAAATAAGTCACCACACCTAAGCCTGTTATCCACAATGGCGCGGTTAAGTCTTGGACATTCCAGGAAGTGCAGGAACCAGAAAACATGCCTTAGCCGTAGAGATCTTGTGGCCAATGAAAGTAAGTTTCAAATACTCTGGCATCTACAGTATATATCTGAATGAGTGTGTGTATAAAAGGGCAAGGTTATTACTATATATGAACATGCATGCGTTTGTGCAAACACTTATATACTGTACATTAAAGTATTCATTTTTTTTTATATATGGGCCTATTTTAATGTGTTTGTTGTAGAGAAAGATTTTTTGCTTAAGATAACTTCCTTTTTTTTTTCCACTGTTTTTTCTCCACTGTGATCCAGAGTGGTTGGTGTTCATTGAGACAAACCGTACATCATGGAGCAGCTCTATGACTAGCTAAGAACATCGTTTTGTCACCATCCATTGCAGCTGCAGTATTGTTGGACTGTTGTCAAGAGGAAGAACAAGGAATTCCTCCACTATTTTGAGTGGAGACATCTGTCCTGTAAGTAATGTTAAAATCTGCTTTTTGCTATATGCTTATAAGTTCTTACCCTGTCTATCCTGTTACTTATTCATAATATTTTTGTCTCTGTAAATGATTTCCTATATAGTAATTGACTGGTCATGATAGTTCTTAGCCCTTTTTTCTTACTTGCCATAGCCGTTCACAGATGCCACCAACTATAACTAGTCAGGACGATTCTTGTGCTGTTCTCCTTCTTCTCTTCTTCCCCTTTCTGCAAAGAAGCAGGAAGAAAAAGACAGCAGCTCCTGCCATGAATACTGAAAGCAGGCATTCAGCAGCAGGGATGACCAGATTTGTGTAGCTGCACTCAGGAAACTGAAACCAGACTATATATAATTTAAAGATGTATTAATAGAGCAACAAAACCCATCCAACAAACAGAATACACAGCAAATGTGAAGCTATAAGTGAACTATAACCAAATGACATAATACCTATCAAACTAACTAGTGACATAAATGCTAACAACCCAACTCTAAAACACTATACAGTATACAAACGAACGGGGAGCAGAGATCAACAGGGTAAAACTAGAGATGCAAGGAACAATTAGGAAGGGGGAACCAGAACTTGGATCAGGAACAATGGAAGATTTGAGAAAGCAGGGTACAGTATACAAGTACAGGGCAGGAGCAGGCAGGATTTAGGTTCAGGATTAGTTAGCATGCATGTTTCTGACTAGCAGGCAATACACTGAAGTGAGAGGGAATAGTAGAGGAGAACTAAATACACTCCCAGCCACAATGATGTCACTTCTGTGCATGCTAGTGGGAACCGCCGTTCACGGCACAGGGCTCTGAAGGAACGCAACGGGCAGCCGTTCATTCAGAGCATGTGCGCCAGTGTTGTCACTGGCTGCATGTAAAGCAAATATCTCCTAAACGGTGCATGTTTAGGAGATATTTACAGTACCTATAGGTTAGCCTTATAATAGGTTAACCCATAGGTAAAAGTTACAGAGGAAGCTTTACTTCCTCTTTAAGAGAAATTTCTGTAATAGACTCCTGGACAGCAGTAAAACCTGATGTGGTTGTAACTTTTCACCATTTTTTTAATGTATACAGCCTCTAGTAGGGATTCATATTCAGAAGTGAAGGAAAACACATTCCAGTAATACCATGTTTTCTGAAATCTATCATGGGAGCCTTTATCTGCAGCCAGTACATTTTCCATCTTTCACCATGCTATCCAAAATAAAGAAAAAATATATGCAAAGGGATAAAATACACTTTAGTATTTAAAGTTATAAAGCAGTGAATGTTATTTTTTGCAAACTTTCTCTACAGGAGGATCTTCCAGGATCTTCCATATCCATGCATTTAAATTATAGTCAGAAATTCTCAAGCTGATATAATAAACAATTATTTAATTTTTTTTGTTAAGTGTTTTGATCTTTCTCAGGATAGCTAAACAAAATCTTCTTTTGCATGGGCATTTATGAGTCAATTTGAGACCAGATGTTTTTTATTCCAGTGAAGTGCTCATCAAGCATTTTTGAATTTAGTGGCACTTCATTGATGAGGTCTTTGTGTTATAGCATTACAAGATTAAATCCCTGTTGTCTTTTAATGACAAATAAATAGTTTGGATCCTTGTATCCAATTTAATTTCAATATGAATTATGAAAACATTACTATGGTATATAAAAAAGGTTGAATGTTACATGCTAACATTTATATGAAACTCACAGATAAAAAACAATTACTACTATTTAATAGCTTTCATCTGCCACACATATTCTGATTTATTGTGAAAAGTCAATTCATGAGAATGCACTGAATTGTTAGCGAGGAGACTTGTAAAAGGGATCTAAATGATTCCATTGTAGTTCTGGCTGTATGTTTAGGGTCCTTTTCCTGCTGGAAGGTGAACCTCTGCTCAGGTCTCAAGTCTTTTGCAGACTCTAACATTGCCCTGTAATTGGCTCCATCCATCTTTCCATCAACTTTGACCAGTTTCCCTGTCCCTGCTGAAGAAAAGCATTCCCACAACATGATGCTGCCACCATCATGTTTTACGGTGGGGATGGTGTGTTCAGGATGATTTGCAGTGTTAGTTTTCTGCCACACACAGTGTTTTGCTTTTAGGCCAAAAAGTAAAATGTTGGTGTCATCTGACCAAAGCACATGTTTGCTGCGTCCCCCACATGTGTCCCCCCCAAACTGCAAATGGGCCTTCTTATGGCTTACTGTCAACAATGGCTTTCTTCTTACCACTCTTCCATAAAGCCCAGATTTTTACACGACTAATAGTTGTCCTGTGGACAGATTCTCCCACCTAAGCTGTGGAATTCTGCCTCTTGGCCAGAGTTACCATGGGCCTCTTGGCTGCTTCTCTGATTAAAGCTTTCCTTGCCGCTCTGTCAGTTTAGGTGGTCGACCATGTCTTGATAGGTTTGCAGTTGTGCCATAATACTCTTTCCATTTTTGGATGATGGATTGAACAGTGCTCAGTGAGATGTTCAAAGCTTGATATATTTTTTAACCCTGCTTTAAACTTCTCCACAACTTTATCCCTGACCTGTCTCTTGGCCTTCATGATGCTGTTTGTTGACAAAGGTTCACAAAGGTTCTCTAAAAAACATATGAGGGCTTCACAGAACAGCTGTAGTTATACTGAGAATAAATTACACACAGGTGGATTCTATTTACTGATTTGGTGACTTCTGAAGGCAATTGGTTTCACTAGATTTAAGTTATGGGTATTAGCGTAAAGGGAGGGCTGAATACAAATGCACGCCACACTTTTCAAATATTTATTTGTAAAAATATGTAAAAACATTTTATAATTTTCCTTCAATTTCACAATTATGTGCCACTTTGTGTTGGTCTCTCACATAAAAAAATAAATTTACCTTTTTGGTTGTAACATGACAAAACATGGAAAATGTCAAGGTGTATGAATATTTTTCAAGGCACTGTACTTGTCCCTAGACACTTTGTGGAGAAAGAACACAAGGAGAGTGAATTAAAATGTAAGGTTCCGGAAGAAATCCTTAGATCAAGAAGGGAAGAAGATAGGATCTTAGAAATAGGAAAAAGGAAGTTAGGTCAATTTACAATTATCTTCTTTACACGTCCAGAATAAGTAAAGATAATCATTTATATATTTTTCTGTATTCATCTATAAGATGTTTTAGGAGATCTATATACTTTTTTAGGTTATTCCTAAAATATTATGCCTTCCTTTGTGCACTGGTGCGCAGTCATTCTGGAACAGAAAGGGGCCATTCCCCAAACTGTTCCCACAAAGTTGGGAGCATGAAATTGTCCAAAATATCTTGGTATGCTGACGCTTTAAGAGTTTCTTTCACTGTAACTAAGAGGCCAAGCCACCCCCTGGAAAAACAACCCCAGACAATAATCTCCCTCCACCAAATGATTTAGACCAGTGCACATAGCTAGGTCCATAAAGACATGGATGAGTAAGTTTGGGGTGTAGGAACTTGACTGGCCTGCACAGAGTCCTGACCTCAACTCAGTAGAACACCTTTGGGATGACTTAGAGTGGAGACTGTGAGCCAGGCGCCCTCATCCACATCAGTGTCTGACCCCACAAATCTGCTTCTAAAAGAATGGGTAAACATTCCCTTAGAATGGGTAAACATCTAAACCTTGTGGACAGCCCTCCCAGAAGAGTTATAGCAGCAAAAGGGTGGGCTAACTCAATAATGAACCCTAGGGACTAAGACTGAAATTCCATTAAAGTTCATGTGCATGTAAAGGCAGGCGTCCGAATACTTTTTTTTTTTGAAAAACAGTGATTTTACCAAATACCTTTGATAATACAGTGCATATATATTGCAATGTTTGGTGAATCAGCTGGATCGCAGGACACAGGCGTTGGCATCAAAGAAATGTTTATTAACTTAAACAGGCTTCACAGCAGCAAAAAAACACAACAAAGAAAAACAGTCTTACCGAATTGAAGAGTTCAGATCTGCCTTTGCAGTCAAACAGTCCCAACTTTTGGAGAGGGTAACTTCCCCTGGCAACAGGTTCCCAGTCAGCACACTGACATGCACCCTCTCAGCTGTACAAAAGTCCACCATCCACCATTCACAGTCTCCTCTATACTCCACCACACCAATCTACAACTTCCTGTCTTTCTTAAACCCACTTCCTCTGATCAATGAGTTAACCCCTTTTGTTCCCTAAAGGGACCACAGCCCAAACAGAGGGGAAATATAGTGTCCTTCCAGGACCCACCCTCGACGACCTGTACATATCCCCTCTGCCCCAATGCCAAGCAGGTGGAGGCAACAGTGGAGCTAAGACAATGGGCTCATGAGAGGGCATCTGCTTTTTGATGCTGTCTCCCGGGCCTGTGCTGCACTACAAACCTAAATTCCTGGAGTGACAGGAACCAACGGGTAATCCTTGCATTAGTCCCTTTACTTTGTCTCATCCACGTTAAAGGAGCATGGTCCGAAATCAGCCTACATTTCTTCCCCAAGTGATAATACCTGAGGGATTCTAAGGCCCACTTAATGGCTAGACACTCTCGCTCAACTATCGCATAGTTTTTGTCCGCTGGTTTCAGATTCCTACTGAAGAAGACTACTGGGTGCCCCTCACCATGAACAACCTTTGACAGGACTGCTCCTAACCCCACATTTGAAGCATCAGGCTGAACAATTAATTATTTTTAAAAGTTTGGTGCTATCAGGACAGGGTGTTGGCACAGTGCTGACTTAAGCTCCAAAAAAGCCCTTTCAGTGTCTGAATTCCACTCAACCATGAACCTTAGTCAGATTGGTCAGTGGAGCCGCCAATGTGGCAAAGTTGGGTACAAACCTCCTATAGTATCCCGCTATGCCCAGGAATGCACATACCTGCTTCTTTGTTAGTGGGCGGGGCCAGTTCTGTATCGCCTCTACCTTGTTGTCCTGAGGTTTTACCAGCCCTCTACCTACGATATACCCCAGGTATTTCACCTCCTCCATTCCCAACGCACATTTTTCAGGATTCACTGTGAGCCCCTCCTTCCAAAGGGAGCCCAGCACTGCCTGGACTTTGGGCAAGTGTGATTCCCAGTCTCTGCTAAAAATGACTATGTCATCCAAATATACGGAGGTATACTCTCGGTGAGGTCATAAAATTCTATCCATCGCTCGCTGGAATGTGGCTGGAGCAGTTTGTAGTCCAAAAGGTATTCTTTTGTACTGAAAACTCCCCTCTGGGGTAGAAAAAGCAGTTCTCTCTCTGGCAGCCTTAGTCAGAGGGATTTGCCAATATCCCTTAGTAAGGTCTAATGTGGTGATATACCTGGCTGGGCCTTGTCTCTCAATAAGCTCATCCACCTGGGGCATAGGGTAGGCATCAAACTTTGAAACTTCATTAAGTTTCCGAAAATCATTGCAGAACCGCAGAGTCCCATTGGGCTTTGGTACCAACATGATTGGGCTTAGTCTCTCAATAAGCTCATCCACCCGGGTCATAGGGTTGGCATCAAACTTTGAAACTGCATTAAGTTTCCCAAAATCATTGCAGAACCGCAGAGTCCCATTGGGCTTTGGTACCAACACAATAGGGCTTGACCACTCACTCTGCGATTCTTCAATAATATCCAGGTCTAACATCTTCTTAACTTCCTCTTTACTTTACTTCCTCTGAAATGGCCTTTTTCGGGATACGGTAAGGTCGGACACAAACTTTGACTCCTGGTTCTGTGATAATATCATGCTCCATGACCTTAGTAAGACTTAGCAAATCTGAAAATTTCTATTTATTTCTCTGCATGAAACTCCTTTGCTTGCGGACTTTGGATTTTAGACAGGGTATTTGCTACTTGGACACTCTCCACGCCAACCTGAGGTTCAAGTCTTGCACCAGCCAAGGAGGTCACCAGTTCCCTGTCCCTCCAGGGCTTTAAAAAGTTTACATGATATATTTGATACGGCTTCCTCTTGCCTGGTTGGTGGACTTTATAATTTACCTCCCCTATTTTTTCCACACTTTCAAAGGGACCTTGCCATTAGGGATGATCGAACGGTTCGGGTCGACCATCGGTTCGACCCAAACATTGGCTGTTTGAAATTCGGCACCCAGAACCGACCAAAATGCAACGGGACAGGAAATGGGCTTTAAAAGCATGTGATTGGACCAGAACCATCAGTAAAAGCCAATTGAGGGGGCAGGAGAATGCTAGGAATGTAAATTGGAGTGACTAGGGGGTCCAGAGGCCAATCATTAGTGAATACGCCCCCCAGTATATAAGATAGCCCCGCCAAATTCCTAGCATTGTAATACAGGGCTGTGGAAGAGAGTGGAAGCAGTTCTGTTACTTCTGCTTCAAAGTGTCATTTAGCAATTATTAGTGTGAGGAAAGGGATATCTAGTGTAGTTAGGGTGCTATTTTCCACTTTAGTTAGCTTTAATAATCTAGTTTCTGTAGGGAAAGTGTTAAGTGCCAGGGTGACCGTAGTGTAGTGTAGGGTTAACTGACTCTGACTGCTATGGCAGGGTGACCAAACCCTTCCATGTCAGGGTGACCGCTATAGAGAAAAGATCGTTTTTCTTAGGTCACTTATAGAACAGTGATATGGCTTCTCGCCTGTCAGCCTGCTTTTTGCTGCAGGCGTTTATAGGGCTTTTTTGAGGACATGTTTGGAGTCAGGCATGACATCGGAACTTCTGTGTATGGGTATATATACACACACACATTGTATGTATATATACACATACACATATTTAGGTGTGAAAGTAGCAGAACACTATGCTTGCGCTAATGAAATAATTAACAGGCATATGTCTCCGCTCCTATCACACCTATATGTGTGTATGTGTATAAATACATATAAGTGTGTGTGTATATATACCCCTATACAGAAGTTCAGATGTTTTGCCTGTCTCCAAAGACCCCCAAAAAATGCCCAAAAAACGCCTGTGCCAAAAAAAAACGCCCAGGTGTGTTATTGCAGGCATTTTTTTGGGGGCATTTTTTTGGGGTCTTTGGAGGACCAAAGGGCTACGGAAGGGAGTCACTGTTAACTGACAGGTAGGACAAGAGGCACAGTATTTATTTAACTCTGCTTTCAGACCTGGCCAGTAAAACCGGTCGGTGATCCATGCTTCAGTCTTCTCTATTCCTAGGTGTCCCCCTGTATCAAATGGTGGATAACAACAAAATTTATAATTCAGGTATACTGGACAGCCACTGACATTTCTCGTGAATATTTAGAATGAAAGCAGGCACCAAGAGCAGTTTTCATAAAAAAGCATAAAACAAAACTTTACTGGACATCATAACACATAAAGCTTCCTTACACATGAAAAGTTACCATAAACAGATACACGAAATACCATGTCTTAAAACATACAACCCTTGTCCCAAGAATATTGAATACATACTTAGCTTTGGTAGTTGTAACAGCTTCCAATGGATCTCTGCAACAAAATGGGGTCTTGGCAGCATGTTTCCAAACAGCCAACCTTTCAAACGAACAAACAAGCAAGGCTACATCATGGAGGTGAAAGGGCCAAAGGGACCTTCTCATGCAAATTACTCCTTTTATATAGTCCTGTACACAGAAAGACCACCCACAGGATGTGGTCATATCTTTTGACCACTCCTAGGTCACATTGAGTGAGGTCATCCACACATGGCTGCACCTCCCCCCCTACAAGCACATGGTTCATTAAATATGCAGCAGCCATTTTAGAAATAAGAGACCACCTGTGGGTGAGAAATTATTATTACACATGTGTTGGGAACATTTGTAAAAAATCCAGAACTGATACACCCCCTAAAACGTCATTATGTGCCAGGTCAAGAACCTTCCCTCGATATTGTTGGGGTAACAATTGTTCTACCACATTTCCTTTTATTTGGTTAAACCGATAAAGCAATTAATGTCATACTGCAAAGAGTGGCCATCGCTCATTTGCACCTGGCTCTTGGGGAACCCCATTTACCACCACAACCTATTCCCGTGTCCGGGCCAAAGTGGGGTCCTGCATCTGGGCAGTACCAAATGCCCCCTGGGGAACACCCAAATCTGGTAGGGCAGGGGTAGAGGCCACTTCCTCCTCCTCTTCCCCCAGAATCACCTGAAGTGGAGAAGGTTCCCCCCCCCTCAGTGTTCAGGTCGGTCTGTGGATCATGTATTTTGGCATCCTCAACAGTATCAATATTGCTTTTATCCAGATCAACCTCAACAAAATTTGGCAGTTCAGGCTTGCTCTCCTCAACAGCAGGAACAGAGGGAGTTTCTCCCCAGTCTGTGGGCCACTCATGTGGTTGTCCTTGTTGCCACAGTTTTGCAAACAATGGACAGTCTCGTCCCATTATCACATCATGTACTAAGTTTTCCACCACCCCCACCTCTTGAGTGCCAGTGCCACATGCCGTGGAGATGGACACCGAGATGAGAGGGTACTCTCTAGTGTCCCCATGAATGCACACAACCCGTAAAGTTTTGCTTACTGGGCCGATCCTCCCAATAACTCTGGGATGATCCAGGGTCACCATGCTTCCTGAGTCCAACAAAGCCCTGGCAGGAAGGTGGTTTACTCGAACTTCACACTCGTACTTCCCCTCACCAAGATCAAGAAGATGTGTTCTGCATGCTTTATGGCCATAAAAATACCCCTTTTGGAGAACCCCGCATTCCATGGGCTCCTCTTGCAGTGGGCAGTGTGCCCGGGTATGGCCCAGGAATGACACCGCCAACATTGTACATCCCCCACTTTCCGAGCAGGAACAGACCTCTGAGGAGGCACACGGAGTGACTCTTGGCCTTGTGGGATTGGTGCTCCAGGGTTCAGTGGGATTTCCATCCGAGCGGCTGCAGTTGACCGAACAGGCCGAGCTGTGCTGCGCCCTTGGCACTTGGTAGGGCTAAGAAGATCCTCCACTACCATATATCTTTCCACCATATCAAAGAGGTGGTTTACTGTTTTGGGGTCTCCATGGCTGACCCATCGTTGAAGGTCGTCTGACAGGGACCTCAGGTATCAGTCCAACACAACGTTCCACAATTTGGAGGCCAGACAACACCTCGGGCTGCAGCCATTTTTTACCAGTTGCACCAGGTCATGCATTTAGGACCTTGGTGGCCAGTCTGGACAATATTTCCATTGGTGTACTCGTTGGGCCCGAATGGCCGTAGTTACCCCCAGACAAGCCAGAATTTCTGCCTTTAATCGTTCATAGACTTTTGCTTCATCAGGCGGCAGAGCAAAGTAGGCCTTTTGAGGATCTCCGGTGAGGAAAGGAGCAATGAGACCAGCCCACTGGTCCTGGGGCCACCCTTCTCTCTTTGCCGTATTCTCAAACGTAGCAAGAAATGCCTCTACCTGATCACTCAGACAACTTCTGCAGGAATGACTGGCCCTCACCGTCACCTGATTGCTAGAGGTAACCGCTGCCTGCTCATGACTCTGGGAAAGGTGCTGTACTGTACTGTACAATGTCTTGTAAGGCATTCACCTGAGTCTGTATAGCTCCTTGCTGGGCTGCCAGCTGGGTTACCAACAGGTGAGTACTTTCTTGCTACTAAGCCAGAGCCTCTTTGTGGTTGACCCACCCTCAATGACCTGTACAATATATATATATATATATATATATATATATATATATATATGTAGTACCTCACAAAAGTGAGTTCACCCCTCACATTTTTGTAAATATGTAAAATTTATTTTTTTAAATATTTTATTCTATCTTTTCATGTGACAACACTAAAGAAATGACACTTTGCTACAATGTAGTGAGCGTACAGCTTGTATAACAGTGTGAACTTTCTGTCCCCTCAAAATAACTCAACACACAGCCATTATTGTCTAAACCGCTGGCAACAAAAGTGAGTGCCCCCTAAGTGAAAATGTCCAAATTGGGCCCAATTAGCGATTTACCCTCCACTGTATAATGTGACTCATTAGTGTTACAAGGTCTCAGGTGTGAATGGGAAGCAGGGGTGTTAAATTTAGTTTTATCGCTCTCACTCTCTCATACTGGTCACTGGAAGTTCAACATGGAACCTCATGGCAAATAACTCTCTGAGAATCTGAAAAAAAGAATTGTTGCTCTTCATAAAGATGGCCTAGGCTATAAGAAGAATGCCAAGACCCTGAAACTGACCTGCAGCATGGTGGTCAAAACCATACAGCATTTTCACAGGATAGGTTCCACTCAGAACAGTCCTCGCAATGGTCGACCAAAGAAGTTGAGTGCAAATGCTCAGCGTCATATCCAGAGGCTGTCTTTGGGAAATAGACCTATGAGTGCTGTTAGCATTGCTGCAGAGGTTGAAGGGGTGGTGGGGTCAGCCTGTCAGTGCTCAGACCATATGCCACACACTGCATCAAATTGGTCTGCATGGTTGTCATCCCGGAAGGAAGCCTCTTCTAAAGATGATGCACAAGAAAGCCCGCAAACAGTTTGCTGAAGACAAGCATACTAAGGACATGGATTACTGGATCCATGGCCTGTGATCTGATGAGACCAAGATTAACTTATTTGGTTCAGATGGTGTCAAGCGTGTGTGGCGGCAGCCAGGTGAGGAGTACAAAGATAATTGTGTCTGCCCTACAGTCAAGCATGGTGGTGGGAGTGTCATGGTCTGGGGCTGCATGAGTGCTGCCGGCACTGGGGAGTTGCAGTTCATTGAAGGAACCATGAATGCCAACATGTACTGTGACATACTGAAGCAGAGCATGATCCCCTCCCTTCAGAGACTTGGCTACAGGGCAGTATTCCAACATGATAACGAACCCAAAGATAACCACTGTCTTGCTAAAGAAGCTGAGGGTAAGGTGATGGACCCGCCAAGCATGTCTCCAGGCCTAAGCCCTATTAATAATGCAAAAAGTGGTCACCGCCTCCACCTATAACTGGTCTTAGTGGTAAGGAGCAAAACAAAGAGATTTCCAGTCACAACTTACCAACCAGCCAGCGACCAACCGAATTGACTTGTCTAACAGTATGCGTTAAAAACAGGGGTTTGGTTGCACACATTTGCAAATACATGCGTAAGCTGCAGGCCCCGACAAGGCCCTAACTCTACAATTTAAAGAGTCTCTACAATGAGAGCACATGCATTTAATGGGATAGATGGAGGACAGGTGACTAGAGGGAGCCCACCCCTCCTTAAAGGCACAGGGTCACACTGAACACTGGTTGGTAAGTTGTGACTGGAAATCTTTTCATTTTTTTGATCTAAGCCCTATTAAGCATTCAAACAGAAGGTGGAGGAGCACAAGGTCTCTAAAATAAACCAGCTCCGTGATGTCATCATGGAGGAGTGGAATAGGACTCTAGTTGCAACCTGTGAAGCTGTCAGGACCTGCACTTGAACCTGGGACCTCCACTGTGCCTGGCAATGACTCAGCAGATTTCCTCATTAGAGCTTTAGAAATGTCACAACTGATTGATAATTATGAAACCACTCCCATTTGCCCCACTCAGCACAGAGGCACAGAGGAACAAACAATGATTTCTTCAGAATAACAAAAGGTAGAAATCTGCAACAAAGTTTGTTAAAATCCTTGTAATGTACAGAGATCACCCAGAGGAGAATGTTTTTTTCTCAACAAAAGTGGAGTTACGCTTTAAGTCTAAACATAGGAGCTAGCATACACCTTTTTCAAGGCAACAAATAGAAAAATGAAAAAGGTTAAATGTTAGAAAAAACATGAGTCCTTTTTTTGTGGAGGCTTGATGGGCCACAAAATGCAATGTAGCTGATTTTACATAATCCCCCCAAAGCAAATAGGGGGAAAAATCATAAGGAAGTGGTAGCAAACACATGTAAGAGTTGTATGTTCTATGGCTGAGTCACACTAAATCTTCAAATACGGAAAGGTTTCTTCACAGTAAGAGACTCCCTACAGAGGTGGTTCTAGCCAGCTCAGTAGATTACTTTAAAAAAAAAGGCATGGACTTGTATCTTTTTTCTACCTGATTAACTTCACCCGTGGGGAAGGGAAAGAGAATTGCATATTCTATGGGTTGTTTTAGAAGTTATTATCTTAGTTATAATGGTGATACTTTTCTTAGTTTGCTTTACCATGCACCTATGTATGTAACAATTGTGGAGGCAAAATGCAGCAGTAAATTACTCTTTTGTCAGTGTGATCCCACGCAAAAGGCACGGAGAGTCTCTCCAAGTGCAGGCTAGGAAGAAGCTAGTCTCAGCTCAATAAGTAAAGTAGGGGGGAGGAATCCGACCAGGTGCTGCACATCCGACAAAACCAAGAGGTAGCAGTGGTAAAATCAGCCTCAGCCAAGACTCCATCCAGGTCATGTCCCAGATGTTTTTCAAATGCACATATTCGTCAGCATACCACGGGTGTTCAATGTTGTCCAAATCTTTATTGAAGAATGATCACATCACAGAAGACATAGTGTAACATTTCGGAGCCACGCAAGACTCCTTCGTCTGGCACGTGATGACGTGTTTGATCACCATGACTCTTAGTTTGTGGATTTGGTGTTTGGATACCAAAAAATTTACTGCTACTGTTTTTTCTGATCAAACTGTACATCCTTCTTGGTCTTTGTCAGGACCGTTCTAATGGTGCTTGTATGTTTTTTAGAAGCATCTCTTGAATGGCTTAGTTGTTTTGCCCACATAGGTTAATGCACATGGACATTTCAGGAAGTAAATACAAAATTTAGTGTTACAATTCAAGTAATTGAGTATATGGTACTTGTTGCCCTTATGTGGATGTGAAAAAATATTTACCACAGATAAATGAATTACAAACATTGCAGTTATGGCACCTATAACAGCCGGTCTTATGCAAGATTCTAGGTGGAATTTTAGCATATTTGTATCTAGGGTCAGCCTGTACAGGTGATCTCATATGTTTTGTTGTGTCTATAGGCCATCATTGGCATGAGCTTCAAGTTAGGCACTAGAGAGTTGTCAGCCTTCAGTATATTAAGGTTCTGTTCTACTGCACGCCTAATAATGCCAGACCCTTAGTTAGACCCAGATGCTTTTCAGTTCCCCCCCACCCACCCCGCCCCACTGGGCTTATTTATGACTAAGCCCCATGGGCAGGGTAAAACATATTGGTGGCGTGGCCTGGATAGAGTCTGGGCCGAGGCTGCTTTTATTCTGTTACCTCTGGGTTTTGTTGGATGTGTGGCACCTGGAATGATTCCTTCCCCCAGCTTACTATGTCAGTGTTCTTACATCTGAATGTTTTATACATGCCATTCCTATTTTTTTTTTTTATCATAGCATACCCTGAGGACAGCAGGGGGAGGAACAGATTGAGGAGGACCAATCCCATCCTAAATCTGTGGTCAGATCTTGCAGTTAAGTGTCTCCTGTCAATTATTAGTCACTTTTCAAAACATTCTTTTTTAAAATTATCCATACATGGTTAGAGTTTAGCTCATCAAGTTGTGGCCTGCATGAGAGAGAAAAAAAAAAAAAAAACATTTAAGAGGCAATTAACATATCAGGAGGAATCTTGGCTGCTGGCTAAAGTATTCAGATGATGGGGACTTTCACAATTCCCAAATAACTGCTTCTGATATAATTAAGTCACTGTTTGACTAATAATTTTGACACCTGGATCATTTGATTTTTAATTGGAACTTTTTATTCAAACCAGCAGGAATTTGAGAAAAATCTGAGACACATTTGGTGATCTGTAGGCATAATCAATATCTAACATCCACACTAGTAAAGTGTCAGAGAGTCACCCTCGCTAAGACATTACATTTAGACAAGTGGGACTCTTCAACAAATATTTTCCAACATTTCCATTAGACAAAATGTTTCTAAAATTCCCATTTAACAAAAGTCGATCTCTGCCCAACAGAGACACCCACACATGGATCCAAACTTTGATGATTCTTGCTTAACTGGTGAATTCTAACCCATCTATCGCCAACTTAGGTGAGTAATGTGAAGCTGTGCAGTCTTAAGTCACACTGGATAATGTGCAATTCAAATCATGTTCTAAAAATTGTTAATGCACATGCTTAAGGTTTCTAAACTTACACAGTTCCACTCCAGTCACCAAGCTAATTGAGTAAATGCATTTGACAAGTGGCCATGTTCAACTAAAATAGTATCTCAGAAGAAAGATATATGGGGTGCGCTGATAGGTGTTGAAGCTGCTACCAGAATCCTGTACCTATAGTGGAAATGTGTATATTTTCAAATCAATATGGTGCGCTAAAACTGAAAAAATGGGACCAAATGCAAAAACAAAACAAATATGATGTAACTTTACAATATAGTGCAAAATACAACAGGGAATGCAACAGTGCATGAGTATATGTGGAATTTGCAGAAACAAAAGTCCAATAAAATTCACAATCTTCCACCGCGTTTCTTCCAAAAAGTGTAATATTTTCAAGGTGTGACAACTCAAACAGGTGCTGTTCAGACAATGTGTACGAATCCCACCACCTTGAGGATTTCCTCCTTACCCGGCGAATAAAGATAAGGTGCAAAATTTATTCCAAAATAAAATCCTTGTGTAAAAAACGAAATCACCAGTGCTGCCAAAACTCCCAAGGTACGATCAAGCAAGCCTCTTACCAAAAGTCCTGCGGATATTGTTTCTTCCAAAGATCTCACCCAATCCACACTTACGGCCTGATCCCTCATACTCGGGGGTTCTGGCAATCGCCAGAATGCCGGTATGAGGCTTTTAGCTGCATTCAATAAATGAGGCACTAGCATGTTTTTATACTCTGTCCCCTTTTTCTCCGTTCTGTGAAAAAAAACAGGTCCAAGGTTCCATCTGGATACAGTCGCCTGTAATCTTGTGGATTGTGCTGGTGATCCCTTCCCAAAAGACTTATCTTTGTGCACTCCCACCACAAATGCGCAAATGTTCCAGGGGCTTCACATTCCCTCTAACAAGTTGGGGATATCTCTGCACCATACCTCTGAGCCCTCTGTGAGGTATGGTACCACCTACAAAATAGCTTAATACACATCTTTGTTGTCCCTAAATCAACCGATGAGTATCAGGCTAATCTTAAAACTTTCTTCCTCTTTTCTTCATCTTGAAGGGGTCCTAATTCCTGTTCCCACTTTCCTAAATATGGCGGCTATATGGGTTCTAAATCCCTAAGTAAAATTATATATGTTTTGATATGCTGTGTTTAATGCAAGTAGGGGAGCTAAACAGTTTCTCCACTGGTCTCATATTATCCTTTCCCCGCAGAGGCTGCAGTAGGGAGTGCACATAGTGCTGCAATTGTGTTTATCTCCATTTATCAAGTGGCATACTCCTCCATTTTTGTGTTATTTCTAAAAATGTGCACATTCTATTCCCTACCTTTACATCTTGTAATTGTATCACTTCATATTTTGCCCATTTAACAAAATATAAGTAATCTTCTTTCCCTGGTTTAAAATAATTGGTGTCAATTAGTGAAATCATGGGTGCATTATAATCCCAGTGAGCCATTCTACATAAGATATTGCATATCCTTAACGTGTTCCTAGTCAATGTGCTTGTGTTATTTGCCAAATCCTGATATACCCGTGGAACCCAAACCATCTTTCTCAAATCTACCCTACTTTGTGAGCACTAAATTCCCACCCAACTCTTGCCTTCCTTATTATGCATCCAGTCTGCTATTCATGCCTGGTAGTATTTTTTAAAATCGGATGCCGCTACCCCCCAGACATTTTTCCCTTTGTTGGAATTTAGGCTGGATTACCTGTTGTTCTCTCTTTGGTATTGTGATGTTAAAAATCCCTGATTTAGCTATGTTGACTTTAAAATTTGATAGCTTCCCGTATCTCCCTAATTCCCCCAACACTATCGGGAGTGTTAACCTAGGGTTAGAGATAAAAAATAGTACATCCTCTGCATATGTGGCCCCCTTGTACTCCCTATTCCTCACTTGCCTCGTTTTAATGTCTGAGTTTTTCTGGATTGTTGCCAAAAGAGGTTCTAAGGCCAAAACAAACAGCATTGGGGAGAGGGGGCACCCTTGCCTAGTCCCGTTATGTTGCTTGAAGGGCAAGGACAAACTGCTGTTCACTGTTATTCTTGCCATTGGGTGACAATAGAATGCAGAGATCCATCGTATCATCCTATCTCCATTGCCTAGGTACCTCAGAGTTTCCAACATGAGGCTCCAATCGACCCTGTCAAAGGCCTTTTCTGCATCTACCGACAGTAATACGGTCAGAGTGCCCTTCTTTTTCACTTCATGGATCAAAAGAAGTAACTTAAGGAAGTTGTCCCTCCTCTCTCGCCCGGACACAAAGCCTACCATTATCATTATGTATCCATCTTGGCAGTAAAGGTTTTAGTCTTTCTGCTAGAATTTTAGCAAAGATTTTTATGTCTGTGTTTAACCACTTCTGGACCAAAAAGATTTGCCCCCCTAATGACCAGGCCATATTTTGCGATTCGGCACTGTGTTACTTTGTTACAATTGCGCGGTCGTGCCATTCTGTACCTAAATAAAGTTGATGTCCTTTTTCTCTCACAAATAGATCTTTCTTTTGATGGCATTTGATCACCTGTGCAATTTTTATTTTTTGCACTATAAACAAAAAAAGAGTGACAATTCTGAAAAAAAAACAATATTTTTCACTTTATGCTATATAACATTCTCAAAAAAAATTTAAAAATCAAATTTTTTTAACATTTTAGGCCAATTTGTTTTCTGCTACATATTTTTGGTAAAACAAATCCAAATAAGCATATTTTGATTGGTTTGCGCAAAAGTTATCGCGTCTACTTACTACAGGAAAGATTTATGTCCTTTTTATTGTTTTTCTTTTTTTACTAGTAATGGCGGGACTGCAACATTGCGGCAGACAGATCAGATCCCTAACTGACATTTTTTTACACTTTTGGGGGGACCAGTGGCATTACTACAGTAATCAGAGCTAAAAAAAAATATGCACTATTACTGTAATAATGACACTGGCAGGGAAGGGGTTAACATTGTGGGTGATCAAGGGGTTAAATGTGAGCCTAGGGGAGTGATTCTAACTGTGGGGTGGCGTGGCTTATGAAATGACCATAGAGACCTGCGATTCTATATAGAAGGATCACAGGGGCTCTATGATCATTCCAGGGAGAAAAACGGTCAGCTGTGTCCTTCTCTCTCAGCAGGGAATTATCACGGGTGTCAGGTAACAATCGGAGCCACCTGCCCCGTGCATCGGCTTCCCTGCTGACAAGCGGGGGTGGAAGCGTGCCGCCAGCGGCATGCGCTTTCCCCCTAACTCCCTGCGCGCGTCCGACGTATACCTATGGCGGTTCGCGCAGGAGCGGCTGCCTGCCACAGTATAACTGCGGCGGGTGGACGTAAAGTGGTTAAAAGGGAAATTGGTCTGTAGCTTTTCGATGCCGTGGGGTCTTTCCCTCCCTTCAAAATGAGAGTTATGCAAGTGAGCAAAGACTCTTCTCTTAGGTTCTCTTCTTTCCCCACGGTATTGAAGTATGTACATGATTTAGGGACTAAAATTATTTGAAACCTTTTATAATACATAATAGAAAACCCATCAGGGCCTGGGCTCTTCCCCAGAGTGATATTCTGTATTGCCCACCCCACCTCTTCATGTCTAATCTGGGCCTCTAAGTCCTTTAGTTCTTCCCTAGGCAGTGGCGGCTGGTGCTCAAAATTTTTTTTTGGGGGGGGGGGGCGCAAACAGAAAAATGTAATAGGCATTGGTTTGCGGCAAAAAAACGCTGTAAAAAATTGCGTGACTTTGAGGTTACAAAAGTGTGAAAGGGGCCTTCAGTAATCAAGCAATAGTGTGCCCCTTAAATGCAGAGTGACCATAGCGTGCCCCCTTTCAATGCAGAGAGACCAGCGTGCCCCCTTTCAGTGCACAGTGACCAGCGTGCCCCCCTTTCAATGCACAGTGACCAGCGTGCCCCCCTTTCAATGCACCGTGACCAGTGTGCCCCCTTTCAATGCACAGTGAACAGCGTGCCAAGCCCCCCCCCCCCGAGACCAGTGCACCAGTATAGTAGATATAAGGATGAGGGTACATATAGTGGGGGTGGCAGTAATGGGGGTTATATATGATATAAGGAGACAGGGGATATAATACATAGAAGGATGAGGGTATATATAGTGGAGGTGGCAGTATTGGGGGATATATATTAAATAGGGGGGGATACCTGAAGCTGGCGGTCTCGGTACCGTTCCTCCGCCATCCCGGGGTTCCCGCAGCACCTCCCATAGGACGGTCTTGTGGTCGGGGCTCCGCTCAGTCGGGTAGATGAAGATCCATCACAGAACGGACACGATGAGGGCTGAGGCACCCAGCAGGCAGCGGCTCCGAGGGCATTTCCAGCACAGCATCGTCCTTCACATGGCCGGAGCCGGGGGGCCTCCAGGGCCCTAACAGTGTGCTGCCGGCTCTGCAGCTTCTCCATCCTCTCTCTCAGCAGCGGCTCGCGGCTTCTCCGGCGTGGCGGCGTCTCCTCCCCAGCCAATGGCATGGGGTTTGCTTTTCGGCCAATCAGGAAGCACGTATTGGACACGCTTCCTGATTGGCCAGTAGGAGAATCCGTGTGACAATAGCAAATTTTTATTCGCTATTGTCACACAATAAGTGGTCTCGGGACGCACTGCTCTGTGCCCTCGGTCCACCCTTTGCCGCAGCCTATTAGAGCCTCTGGCTCTAATCAGGTGATGCAAAAAAAAAAAAAAAGCCCCATTGAACTCCATGTGTCCGGCGCCCCTGCATGTAGATTAGGGGGCTGGACGCATGGATGGGGGGGGGGCGCCCCTGTGCCCCCAACACACCGGCCGCCACTGTCCCTAGGTAATCTTGGAAGATCATGCTCCTGCAGGGGAGTAAATCTTTGCAAAAGTACACTCCATATCAAATAGTTTTCCCTTGATAAACAGAAACCCCCCCCCCCCCCCCCAGGATCTGCCAGCTGCTACTTTAGAGTGAACAAGGTGCTTCTGTCTAATCCAATTGCCATTCCTCGTGAGTAACTCGGAGAACTGAGTCACCATAAAATCACATAGGGAAGAGGCATGTGTGATATGTGTCTCTTGTAAACAGGCCATTTATGCCCCATAATGATGCAGTTCCTTACAGTAGTTACCTTATCCTTTTTGCTAGGTTTCTTTAAACCGCTAACATTATTTGATATTAGATTAACCAAAGCCATGGGCAGCCACAGGAGTAGCTAACACATCTTTTTCCAGAGAGAGGTCCTGAATGGAGAGGAAGAGAGATGGAGAGAGGAAAAAAAAGAAGGAAGCCCCCCCCCCCACTCCAACACCCTTCCCAAGAGGTTAACCCCTCAGAAGGCTGGACAATTGTCCAGATCTTATTTCTTGTATGGACCTGGCGACACACAGATATGTGTCGCCTCCCATCCATACCCTCCCAGGGGCAACCACTCTGATGCTTTGACCCAGCCCCACCCACTGGATCAACAAGCCCTCCAGCCCTCTCCTCCTCACTGCCACACCAAGAAGGAAAAATAAATGGGAGAAGAGATGAGAGGGGAGGGAGGAAGGACAAGAGGTAACCTAATTTTCTCCCCACTTGCCCCCCTCCACCTCCCCTCATCCACCTACTCTCCCCTCCTGCCCCTTTCTCCACCTGAGACCACCACTCCTCCCTCAACATCATTGGCACATCCAGGATCTCCTCCCCCCCCCCCTGCCGTGCCAGGAGTTGTAGAATCAATTTGTTGCAGAATTCTCCCAAATGTTCTGGGAATCTCAAGACCGCTGTGTGGCTGTATTTTTTCCCTTTGAGGCAGGCCAGGAAACCCCAATGATGGGAGATATTAGAAGCCCGCAGCTGATCTATCAGGGGTTTAGGAAGTTTCCTTCTTGCTAGAGTCTCGGCCGACAGATTCGTGTATAGCTGTAGGTTTCGCTCCCTCAAGAGTAATCCCAGAGGCATTCAGGACTTTTTCCATAACTGTCATATTTTCTTCTACATAGGGAAACCTCACAATCACATCTTTTGGGGCGCCCCCACCTTAGCTTCAATATCCACCCACCCTGTGCACTCTGTTGATTTTTAAGGTTTCTGGGGCTCCTTTCCCAGCATAGGGTTAAAAAGACCCCGCACTACTGTTATCAGGTCTTCCTTCCCCTGTTTCTCTGGTAAGCCCTACATTTATTTATTTTTTTTCCTTCGACTTTGATTCTCCTGATCTTCTAATTTATTTAATAGGGATTGATTAGCTCCCCGGGTTACATACATCTGACTTATAAACAGTGTTGGTAGTAACTGCGTTACTTAACGCAGTTACTTTTGAGGGTAACGAGTAATCTATCAGATTACTCGTTCTCTCATTGTAACGCCGCTGCCGATACTTTCGGCTGCGTTACCGCAATTACATCTACCGCCACTAGATGGCAGTAGATGTAATTGTAATTCCCCCTCTCCTCTATGACCGAGGACGAGAGAGGAGGAGGAGGAGGAGACTGTGAGTGAGCAGAGAGGACGAGCGCGGACTCCGGACTGAGTGAGTACAGCACACCAACCCCAGCAGCAGCCAGCCACCACCACCATCATCCCCAGCCACCACCACCATCATCCCCAGCCACCACCACCATCATCCCCAGCCACCACCACCATCATCCCCAGCCAGCCACCACCACCATCATCCACAGCCACCACCACCATCATCCACAGCCACCACCACCATCATCCCCAGCCAGCCACCACCATCATCCCCAGCCACCCACCACCACCATCATCCCCAGCAACCACCATCATCCCCAGCCACCACCATCATCCCCAGCCACCACCATCATCCCCAGCCACCACCATCATCCCCAGCCACCACCACCATCATCCCCAGCCACCACCATCATCCCCAGCCACCACCACCATCATCCCCAGCCAGCCACCACCACCATCATCCCCAGCCACCACCACCGTCATCCCCAGCCACCCACCACCATCATCCCCAGCCACCCACCACCACCATCATCCCCAGCAACCACCATCATCCCCAGCCACCACCATCATCCCCAGCCACCCACCACCACCATCATCCCCAGCAACCACCATCATCCCCAGCCACCACCATCATCCCCAGCCACCACCATCATCCCCAGCCACCCACCACCACCATCATCCCCAGCTACCACCATCATCCCCAGCCACCCACCACCACCATCATCCCCAGCAACCACCAACATCATCCCCAGCCACCACCATCATCCCCAGCCACCACCATCATCCCCAGCCACCCACCACCACCATCATCCCCAGCCACCACCACCATCATCCCCAGCAACCACCACCATCATCCCCAGCCACCACCACCATCATCCCCAGCAACCACCACCATCATCCCCAGCCACCACCACCATCATCCCCAGCCAGCCACCACCACCATCATCCCCAGCCACCACCACCATCATCCCCAGCCACCCACCACCACCATCATCCCCAGCAACCACCATCATCCCCAGCCACCACCATCATCCCCAACCACCCACCACCACCATCATCCCCAGCAACCACCAACATCATCCCCAGCAACCACCACCATCATCCCCAGCCACCACCACCATCATCCCCAGCCACCACCACCATCATCCCAAACCACCAGCATCCACAGCCACCACCACCATCATCCCTAGCCACCACCACCATCATCCCCAGCCAGCCACCACCACCATCATCCCCAGCCAGCCACCACCATCATCCCCAGCCAGCCACCACCACCATCATCCCCAGCCAGCCACCACCATCATCCCCAGCCAGCCACCACCACCACCATGCCCAGCCAGCCACCACCATCATCCCCAGCCAGCCACCACCACCATCATCCCCAGCCAGCCACCACCATCATCATCCCCAGCCACCACCACCATCATCCCCAGCCAGCCACCACCACCATCATCCCCAGCCAGCCACCACCATCATCATCCCCAGCCAGCCACCACCATCATCATCCCCAGCCAGCCACCGCCATCATCCCCAGCCAGCCACCACCATCATCCCCAGCCAACCACCAGCAACAGCCAGCCACCACCATCCCCAGCCAGCCACCACCATCACCAGCATCCCCAGCCAGCCACCACCATCACCAGCAGCAGCAGCTGCCAGCCACCACCATCACCAGCAGCAGCAGCCAGCCACCACCACCAGCAGCAGCAGCCACCAGCAGCAGCAGCCAGCCACCGCCACCTCCAGCAGCAGCCACCAGCAGCAGCCAGCCACCAGCAGCCAGCCAGGCAGCACTGCAGCAGCAGCACAGGTACAAAAAAAATACGGTTACTCACAGTCAGGACAGGAGGGCTCGGGACCAGCAGCCATACACTCCAGGCAGCAGACGCAGGTACCACTCAGCAAATACCACTCTGGTACCAGTGTACCACGCAGCCAGTCAGTACCACTCAGCAAATACCACTCAGGTACCGTACCAGTGTACCACGCAGTTACCACTAAGAAAATATCACGCAGGTACCACTCAGCAAATACCATGCAGGTACCACTAAGCAAATACCACACATACAAGGGGCATACAAGTTATTTGACATATTTGATTATTTTTATAAAGTAACGCGATAGTTACTTTCCCTGGTAATTGAGTTACATCAGTAAAAAAGTAACTCAGTCACTAACTCAGTTACTTTTTGGGAGAAGTAACTAGTAACTATAACTAATTACTTTTTTTAAGTTACATGACCAACACTGCTTATAAATGACTCCTACTTACAAACGGAGAGAGACAACCGGAAGTAAGGAGAAATTTAGCCTTAGGAAGGGAAATTCACTCCTGTAAGAGTTCTCATGGGAAAAAAGTTGTCTCCACTGAAGCTTTATCACTAATCCTTGTTTCCAAAACAACCCAACATTTTCAAAATATAGTTGTCAAGGGGACAGAAAGTGAGGTGAAATCTCCTGAACAGGGGTACAGAGAGCAAAACAAATGGTACAGGGGTGTTAACCCTTCTCTATGCTATCCAAAATAAACTAAAATTATTATTTTGGCTATAGCTAAACTTAAAAAATATACCTGTTCTGATTTACAAACAAATTCAACTTAACAGTTCCTATCTTGTCTGTAACCCAGGGACCCCCTGTAGCTTCATCTGTTTGCTTAGATCATCCAGTAATCAGTCATGTACATCTATTCTCCCCTCCATTTGCTCCACCTGTCCAATATCTGCCTGAGGAAGGGGTTGTTAAACAAATGTGGGGATCTGGGCACTGCCCTGGGGGGACATAAAACAAAGCAATTACATTTTAAAAAAATAAATTTGATTGGGAGCAGCAATAGCATTAGTAATACTGCTGTTAAATGTTTTACTTTCCCCTGCAGTAAGAGGTTTGGCTAGGCCAAACATGCATTTAGTTCAACTGTTCGCTAAACCTCTAAACAAGCAAAATCCCACCAACATGGGTTCAAACCTAACCCAGAGCTCATTCCTATTGGTGACGAGAGGTGTGCGAGTTTCATGTTTCAGGGAATAAACCCAGATTGCATTGACCTTCTCATTCAAAAAGTAAATACTTCCTATTTTATGGTCACCCTGTCCAATACCAGATTTTATAACTGCAGATTTTAGCCATGGTTCTGACACATTATAGAAAATATACCTAAGATTTTCTTTATGACTTAATTTGGTATTAAACCCAAAAGCAAACATGTATTACCGGTATATTGCAGATTACCAATCATTAAATGTGGTGGCTGCATTAATTTTCTTTTTAGGCCTTCTCTCCTTTATTTTTAGTAGGTCAGTTAGACTATTTTTATTTCAACAGATCAAACTTTCCTGCAAATCTAGCAATTAGAGCATGGACACAAACCATTTTCCACTGACTGGGGTGTTTACAATGATCAGCTGTTATTTGTTTGTGTAAAACCTTTGTCCAAAAAGAAAAAAATATTTATAAATTGTTGTAACTGCTAGTGTAACTTCAGTGTGAGCTTGGCTTAATTTGTTAGTGTATCTAAATCTGCTAGTACATCTAACACCTGCCCCCCCCCCCCCCCCCAGACTGACAATCCTTCTGTCCAAAGGTACAGGTTACAAAGGTTCTGTGGAGGCACTCTAATACAGGAAGTGTTTTACTGGCCAGATCACCAGGTGACAACAGAGGGAAAAAAGCCTAAAAAAAGGAAAACAAATGCAACAAACACATCTAAGAATTAGAAAGCTGCAATATATTACATTTTCTAATTTGTGTTTAATGCCCCTTTTAGCAGAGATGAGCAAATCATTTTAACCAGGACTGAAAGGTTTAAACCTGAAAATCTTGTAATACTGTCTAATCCACCTGTTTCCACAAACTCTGTCTTTGGAAGTTTGAAGGGTCATTTTGACTCCTTGGCAGTCAGCTTTCATGTTTTATAGGAAATGTGCAGGCCCTCAACCTCAAATCAGTGATTAATTGACAGTCAAATGGGACATTTTCTCCCACCTAACTGTTAATTGGCATTAGGGTGGAAAATTATAGTTTAAAATCCTCACCTCCTCGTTTAAACCATTCTGTATGTCACATGTTACTATATAAAGTTTTGCTCTTATTATTATTTAGGAGAATATATCAAAACCAGGGTCGTCATTTTAACCTTCTAGGGCCACATTGGTAGATGAGGAATTCTCTTGGGCCACACATAAAATACACAAACAATAAGGATAGCTGATGTGAAGAAAAAGTGGGGATGATCACAAGGTAACGATCACTGAAATAGATAATGGGTCTATCTGAGTAATAAAACCTAATTTGTCTTTTTTAATATAAAAGTAAAATAGTGCAACATAAAGGTAGTACGATATTTGGCCATCACAGGATATAATCTACAATGTAATAAATTGGAAAAGTGTATCAAAAAACATTGCTCGATTCTTTTGAGGGACAATACCCTTTGAGAACTCCTTCCCAACTGCCCTAGATTTATATATAAAAGAGCTCCCAGTTTAAGGAATATGATAGCCAAAAATTATTCCTAATCCCCCTAAAAGAAGCTATATCTTTTTGGAAAGGAATGGCTTCTACATACTGTATGTGGTAGATGTAGGGCCTGTAAAACAAGTAAATTCAAAAAGAAAACCAAATTGTGTTTTTCTTCAGGGTAAAGAATACAAAATTGAGAAATTGATCACATATGGAATAGATTTGTTACCTATCTTTGTATTTGTCCATGTGGCCTGAGGTATGTGGGTCGGACTACAAGCACCTTGGCGACTCACATGGGGGAACATGTTGGCAATATCCAGAAAGGATTTAGGCAACATAGTCTTTCCAATCATTTCAGAGAATTCCACAACAGGGATCAGTTTTTGTTGTGGTTTTGTGGTATTCATACAGTTTATAAACATAGGAGGGGGACTGATATGCCCAAACAATTATCCCAAAACGAAACCCAATGGATTTATTGTCTTCATACACTCAGCCCAGAAGGACTTAATTTGGATATAGATCTAAACTGTTATATTAGTGATTTTTAGAGGTTTTTAAACGTTTGTGAGTGATTGGGTTACAGCTATATTTTATTATTTTCCCCCTGATCTCAGATAAGTATTATCGTATTTGCGACTTAGTTCATATATTATCACATTTGCGACTTAGTTCCTATATCCTATGCATATCTGTGAATGTTTTTAAAGTTGGTTTTAAATCCCTGGGTGGGTGTGTCTAAAAAATAATAATATTACCATTTTCTATCATTTTTAATTTGATTGATCACATAATTATTTTAGAGGTTTTTGTGTATTTTTGCATTGTTTATTTATGCCATCTATGCTATTTAATGGGGTGCGATTATATCATGATCTATATTATTTGGATATTATACTTATATAATTTAGATAATTAATTTATGTTCCACTATTGTTAAATATATCTATATGATTTTATGGTGTATGTGATATTAATGTTTTTATATTGTTGGCAGGAAAATTTGAATTGAATTTTAATATATTTTTTATATAGTACCATTTTGAATAAGTTTATATTTTGGGTATTGTTTTGTGAAAGGGCCACCCAAAAGAGTTAGAAACCACATCCTTTTGACTTGTTGTTTCTTATGCAAACAAAAAGTACAACACCCATTGACTAATTAAACACAATGACAAATGGCTTGGGGCTATATTTATCCATGTGTGTGAAAGACCTCCTGAAGATGCAAATCTGTGAAATGCATTTGGTCTGTAGGCTTTTTGACAATTTCGGGTCTTTCCGGCCCTGGAATGCATGGCGTCCACAGCAATGCTTTTTGGCAGGGTGACAAGTTAGCTGAGGAATGGAGGGGGAGACGGCTCCTATATCTATTGTGGTGGTTCTCACCAGTGCCCGGATAGCCACTCATTGATGTAAGCACAATTACTTATTGATTCATGAGAGAATAAAAAACAGAATTACACTATTATACAATTTCTGTGTTCCTCATATATATGCAATCAAACTGCGGGAAGATAATAGGGTGCAAGTGTGGACGGAGCATCCATCCATTGTATAAGCGATATAGGTCCTGGTAGCCTGAATCTTTTTGGTGAGCATATATATTATCCATTTACCCACAGGGTGAAACGATTTCCATTTCTCATTCACAAAGGTGCAGGTGTTCTGACAGCCACTCATCTTCACCACACTATTGGACTTCTTTTATGTTTTATGAATTGGACTGATCTTGTATGCACATAGCACTTTTTTTGTATCCATTGGGAATAATGTTAATGTGCACATGAATTGTATTCACTTTATTTGGACTTTATTAACTAGATCATTGTATTTATAACTTATTGCTGGATATACAGTATATAATGACACTCAGCTTTGATTGAGTATACAGAAAATCCTCTCATATAGGTATGTGTAGGTTGCCTTTTTGGCACATTGCTGCACATATCAATATACAGTATATACTGTAGATACATTGTATCATCTTGAACATTATTGGTGGTGAATCCCAGCACATACACAAATATATACAGCGCCTTCTTTCATCATAAAATCTTTCACTTATGCATTCACATTTAAAGGGGCAGCAGTATATGTTGGTTATTTAAAATGTAGGGGTTTGGTGCCTTCAGTCGCATGAAACTGAAAGGTGCTGCAGCACCATGTGGTTTCACGTATCCTAAAAGGCGCCACGTTTTCCAATGCATAGGGGTGCCATTAGGGATTAATGACACCCCCACGTGTCTGCAAAAAAAAAGCATGTTTTGCAATTAGCAAGTGTTCTCTGACCCGCATATGTGTAAACCTACACTAGGGAAGTACTCAGCAATGGGTCACTACTTCCTTCATAGTCACCTAAAATAAAAAGCAAAGCATATGCCTTATTTGTTCAATCCTTTTCTTGTGTTCTGCATTTTATTTATTTGTATTCATCTATATATGTGCAGTAAAGTTACTTCATTGTCCATTAAACAAACTAGAGGGAAAAATTGTTGGTTATTGACAAGTTTTTCCTGGGATTTGATTACCCACTAATATGCACTTTCTTTCTTGTATTAAGTAACATTGTGTGTGTCTCTTTTACATTTTTGATGCATGGAGTGTGTACATGTTTTGTATAAAAAATGTAATTTTGAAATAATTTTCACATCCTGTGCATGGAGTATTACATTATACGTTGTAGATAAAGCACTTGCTCTCTTTTTTATGCAAAAGCCATTACACTAACATATGGTTCAAAATATACAGAGAACAGATACATTTTGCATTGAAATGCTGTTGTAAAAATGATGTTCTTGTTTCATTAGTGGAACAAATCAGTTGAATTACTTTTTCCATAGAAGTATCTTCCAAATTCAGCTATTGAAACATTTATTATTGTGGAACTTCTGTTATCCTATTAATTACATTTGTCATTTTGCATGAGTTAAGATAAGGCTATACATGCAAATTGACAAACAATAACAAGGTGTAGTACTTGCATTAGATAGAAATTATATTGTAAATTTTTCAGATGTGGCTGTCATCATCATTATGTGGCTTATAGAAAATAATTCAATATCTTATTATTCTCTTCTAGTTGAATGTGAACTTTCTGAGTTATTAGATATATATTTTCTACAGGTTTATGTTCTTATGTCTTTCTGAATTTGTTAAATTTACAGCCTCCACCAAATTCAATGTTGTATATTTAAAACAAACTGCCTACACTCCCTGTTTTGCTGTTTACAATTCATTTGCTTATTAGTTTTAACGTTTTTTCTATAGATCATTCTGGATGCTATATTATTGCTTCAAGGACAAACAATAAACTGCATGCAAATTTAAACAGATCCATTATGCAAAGATATACCAAAAAGGAAGTGAATAGTGTGCGTGTGTATTTTCATTGAATTAGATTTAGATTCAAAATAAACCCATTTATTTGCATATCACAATTATAGAATTCCTGGGTAAACAAAGCAATGTAACTAAAGGCCTAAGGAAATGTTTGATGAGAGAAAATCAAAGGATTTTAACTGAACACTATTTATTCCTTTTGCATTCATGTGATGCCACAGGGGCAAGCATAACAAAATGTTCTGTAAATTTAAAATGTTTCCAATATCAGAAAATTAAAATATTTTCCCTTACCGACGGACAATAAATACTATTTAATTTTAAATAAGTTAAATGTAACTGTATCTCAATGTCATTAACAACTGTTAAAATAATGTTTACATATTTTTAATAAGTGTATGCATTTTCTGGAATTATTCTATAATAAATGGTAAATAATGTTTTTAGAAACAGAAGATAGCAAGAGATTAGAGATTAGTGAAGCAGCATCTGACCTAATGCAGATGCATAAGCTTTCTGAGGGCACTCAAGTTGGACTCTTCCTTGTACTTTTTTTGCACTTTTTATTTAATGCCATTACAGGTACTGACATGCACTGCATCTGCTAATTGCCTTGGCACACTACTAGCTTTAAGTTATTCTTATTCCTCATTTAGTAGCATAACCTTATCACCATTGCTATTGTCATAATAACATAATAGCTATTAAGATTGAATCATTTATCACTATTTTGGTAACTGCTTACCCACTTACTCTGTGCTCTATAAGTAAATGGATTGGCTGGCATATGTATTAAGGGCCAGTTCACACCAGTTGCAATCCAGTGCATTTTTTTTCTGCATCAAGAAACACATAGATGGTAGATTATATGGGTTCCAATGGCATAGTTCACACCAGTGAAGTCAGTTCCAGTATTTTCCAGTGCAGAAAAAAAACAAATTGAACATGCAGCATTTTTTCTGTACAGAACTGTACTGGAACGTGGCAAAACACATCAAAAATGCACTTGAACACATCTAAATGCATCAAAAATGCACCAGAACGCATCACATTGGAAAACGACGGAAACTCTGGAAGTAAAAGGCAAAACAAGAGGGGAAAAAATGCACTGGAATGCATTGAACATGTATTAAAATTGTGCATGCAGAAGCACATCTGGAGTAAGCTTTTGTGATATGGACTGTAAGAAAAAATGCATCTGGAGTGCATTTTTGTGGTGTGAACTGGCCCTAAATCTAATCTAATCTAAAAATTATCTCTTTGGCAGATTATAAAGAGAAACATAAAGTCATTGGGGATGCCTCTTATCAAAGTATAATGAAGCAAAGTGAAATAAAAAGTGAGAAGACTCTTTTTGGTTTTCTGTTTTGAATAGAGAAATGTTTACTTTCTTCCTTTTCAAACTGAATTAATAAATCTTCCAAATTAAATGAATAAATCCTTTAGACCTCTTACCAGTTTAACAGGTCCTAAAGTCTTCCTTAAAAATTGCAGGCCTACATTATTAAAACAAGGAGAGAAACATGAGCGCCTTCTAAGTGCAGCATGTAGAGAAATTTTAATAGAGCACAATAAAATTACTACCAACAAAGGTAGGTATTAAACTGGCATATAGCGCCGTATAGATGGTCAACAAATCACCAGGATCACTCAGAGACTTCCTGCCTGCCTCTATGGAATCATAAAATGTTACTCCTTAGCTGTCCTGTCACTCGAGATTCGGCACTGTTCGGGGGAGCGTTTCCACAGAGTTCCTTTTTAGGCGACAAAATTGTTTTTTTTTTTGCATTCCACGGCGTGAGGAGCAACGGAAGCCACGAGTTAGCCCCTGACCATTGGAACAACGTGAAAACTTCCACCAGGGACCCCCAGGACTGTGATGACGATGACCAGCGCTACATGCCTGTTTTATACCTACCTTTGTAAGTAGTAATTTTACTGTGCTCTATTAAAGTTTCTCTACATGCTGCACTTAGAAGGAGCTCATGTTTTTCACCTTGTTCTTTCCCAGAGTTGCTTCTCACTCTCACCCCAGCTGCCACTACAGCGAGCATCCCCTATGTATGGACATCTTTCATGGACTTTTAATATTTCCCTTGTTTAGTACTCATGTTTGTGGCATTTTAGAGACTTTTTTGGGTCTACACAGTGAACCCTCTTTTGCGCTAATATTATTATTTTGTTTGTACACATTATTAAAATATTGCTGTCCAGCAATTCATTTAAAATGCTGCCTCTTTCATTTCTTTCATTGCAAGTATTGTGTACTATACATCATGGGCATGCCCTACTCTAGGTAGCTAATAATGTATGGAATATGTCATGACAAAGGAAGTGACAAGTCAACAAACTGGCCCCTCTCGGAAGAGCCTAATTTCAGATGTCTTTAAGCTTTTGAATGCATATCCTATTCAAAAGTTGGGTAAACATGCCTATATGCTTAAATAGGACAATATTTTGGGGGAAGAGCTCACCTAAAAACTTAGCAAATGATCTGGTCTCAAGCCTGGAAAAGTTCTATCTGTACACTCTACAAGGTACATTTTTACAAATTACTTTACTTTTGGTATCTTACCCCGGAACTTCTGCATACTATACACCCTACAGCCAGTGAGTGCTGTTGGTGCTGCCAACGTGCTAAGGGTTCCCTTATTTACATACAGTATACTGGAGTTGTCATCAGATTGTAGATTATTGGAGATGCTACAATGTCTATTTGATTCCACCTTTCCATTCACCCCTAATTTTTTTTTTTGCTAGGTTTGCTCTCTTAGAATCTTTCTAAACCACATGAGAAGTTGCTGCAGTATATACTCACAGCAACAAAATGCTTAATAGCACTCCTTCTCAGGCGGCATTATACACTAGAATTAGAGATTATCAGCTTCTGAAAATGTTGACTGCTTGCCTTGAGGACAGGTTGGAAAGACATAACCAGATCTGGGAGCTCTGGCATTTGCAAGAAGTCTTATCAAAGTGGACCCCTGGAGCTGTTATTGAACATTTGCTTTTCTTGGTGGAGAGGCTAACACAGTAATGCCATATATGGTAACCTGCAGAGTTGCAGATTGAAACATCATTCCTATTCCAATCATTTTTCATTCAACTATGGGATTAGTAGTAACCAGATAAAGTGCTGCACTCCCAGCTAGCCACCATGGGAGTAAGGATCTGCTTCAGTCTACATACAGTGCCTTGCGAAAGTATTCAGCCCCCTTGAACTTTGCGACCTTTTGCCACATTTCAGGCTTCAAACATAAAGATATAAAACTAATTTTTTGTGAAGAATCAACAACGAGTGGGACACAATCATGAAGTGGAATGAAATTTATTGGATATTTCAAACTTTTTTAACAAATAAAAAACTGAAAAATTGGGCGTGCAAAATTATTCAGCCCCTTTACTTTCAGTGCAGCAAACTCTCTCCAGAAATTCAGTGAGGATCTCTGAATGATCCAATGTTGACCTAAATGACTAATGATGATAAATATAATCCACCTGTGTGTAATCAAGTCTCCGTATAAATGCACCTGCACTGTGATAGTCTCAGAGGTCCGTTTAAAGCGCAGAGAGCATCATGAAGAACAAGGAACACACCAGGCAGGTCCGAGATACTGTTGTGGAGAAGTGTAAAGCTGGATTTCGATACAAAAAGATTTCCCAAGCTTTGAACATCCCAAGGAGCACTGTGCAAGTGATAATATTGAAATGGAAGGAAGGAGTATCAGACCACTGCAAATCTACGAAGACCTGGCCGTCCCTCTAAACTTTCAGCTCAGACAAGGAGAAGACTGATCAGAGATGCAGCCAAGAGACCCATGATCACTCTGGATGAACTGCAGAGATCTACAGCTGAGGTGGCAGACTCTGTCCATAGGACAACAATCAGTCGTATACTACACAAATCTGGCCTTTATGGAAGAGTGGCAAGAAGAAAGCCCTTTCTTAAAGATATCCATAAAAAGTGTTGTCTAAAGTTTGCCATAAGCCACCTGGGAGACACACCAAACATGTGGAAGAAGGTGCTCTGGCCAGATGAAACCAAAATTAAACTTTTTGGCACACAATGCAAAACGTTATGTTTGGCGTAAAAGCAACACAGCTCATCACCCTGAACACACCATCACCACTGTCAAACATGGTGGTGGCATCATTATGGTTTGGGCTTGCTTTTCTTCAGCAGGGAAAGGGAAGATGGTTAAAATTGATGGGAAGATGGATGGAGCCAAATACAGGACCATTCTGGAAGAAAACCTGATGGAGTCTGCAAAAGAGCTGAGACTGGGATGGAGATTTGTCTTCCAACAAGACAATGATCCAGCAATGATAAAGCAAAATCTACAATGGAATGGTTCACAAATAAACATATCCAGGTGTTAGAATGGCCAAGTCAAAGTCCAGACCTGAATCCAATCGAGAATCTGTGGAAAGAACTGAAAACTGCTGTGCACAAACGCTCTCCATCCAACCCCACTGAGCTCGAGCTGTTTTGCAAGGAGGAATGGGCAAAAATTTCAGTTCAATTACAGCTGTAATCGCAGCAAAAGGTGGCGCTACAAAGTATTAACTTAAGGGGGCTGAATAATTTTGCACGCCGATTTTTTCAGTTTTTTATTTGTTGAAAAAGTTTGAAATATCCAATAAATTTCATTCCACTTCATGATTGTGTCCCACTTGTTGTTGATTCTTCACAAAAAATTACAGTTTTATATCTTTATGTTTGAAGCCTGAAATGTGGCAAAAGGTTGCAAAGTTCAAGGGGGGCGAATACTTTCGCAAGGCACTGTATGTCCACCAAGAAACCACAGCCACTAATGTGTTTCATGATGGGGCCATGGTTTCTTGGTGGAGACATGTAGGCTGAAGCCAGTTTTTACTCACATGGTGGCTAGCTGGGAGTGCAGCACTTTTTCTGTTTACTGCACATATTGCTTTGGATGGGCATACGCAGCCTGCATCTCTTCACCTGTGGATCATGGATACAGTATCCCTGGCTTTGAGTGGCCTTCCAAGCATAGTTTAGAGTAGCTATGGGATGAGTAGCTTCATTAAAATCACAAAATATATCTAACCAGCACATGATCCTTTTGTCAGGAATTTATGGGTATTTTGTGTCACAAAGATCAACATTGCAGAAAAAAAACTATAGTAGTTTTGTATAATCATTGTGTTAGAAAAGCAATTTACTGGCAGTTTGAAAAGAATAGAGGACTTCTGACAGGTCCGTGGAGTTAGACAGGGATGCAGTCTTAAGTCTAACTCTCTTCACCACATACATTAATATTTTGGTTGCAGCTCTCAAATCCCCCTTGGCACCTGATAAAAATGTACATGACACTGAGGTGAAGTTCCTGTTGTATGCAGATGACTAGGGATGGCATTGCGTTTTCGCCCGGCGGTCGGTTTGCGGCAAACTTTGCTCGTTCGCAGCCCGCCGATTTTGCAAACATATGGTGTTGTTCGCGGCGGCCATATTAGTTTACATTGGGGAGAATTTTGACCCATGACACAGCCATCAGGTGGAATGGGAAAGGCAATTGAAACATTTCAGCACATGGACATACCTCTACCTTATAAATAGACCTGAGCTGGCGGCCATTTCACATTCAGCTTTTTGTCAGTGTAGGGAGAGGTTGGCTGTGTGCACCATGGACAGACTGTCAGTGACACAAATCGCTCTGTTAAGGTCCACAAAAGTAATTTTAAGGGCTGGTATTTGGTATAGGTGTACTGTCTCATTTTTGTCAGTGTAGGGAGAGGTCTGCTATGTGCACCAGGGACAGATTCGTCAGGGACACAAATCGTTCTGTTAAGGTCCACAAAAGTCATTTTAAGGACTGGTATTTGTTATAGGTGTGCAGTGTACTATATAGTGGTGTAATCCACTTATAATATACTTTCTAATATAGAAAGCATATTATAGTGTATTTGTATTGTGCACTGTGCAGCATTGTGACTGGTGTGTTGAGCGTTTTTGCAGCAATACTACAAACAGTGACAAAAGCACTTTTAAAGTATTATAACTGGTGTGATAGACCAGTGCCCCCCAATACCACATATTGAAGTGGGGTGTTATCTGAGTATAGTTTTATGAGTGTATTTGTGTCCTGCAAAAATAATGCCTCTTTTGCTGCGTTAACTCCGCTACACACAGTGCCAAACTTACTGGCCAATTTTTTTGTACAACTGGTGTGATAGACCAGTGCCCCCCAATACTACATATTGAAGTGGGGTGTTATTTAACAGTATACTTTTATAACAGTGTATTTTAGTCCTGCAAAAATGTGGCCTATTTTGCTGTGTTAACTGTGCTACACACAGTTACAACAGTTACTGGCTAATGATGGACGAACATCGGCCGGGGCGGTTCGCAAACGTCAGTCGCAAATTTTCTCAAAAGTCCGCGAACCGCGAGTTCGCGACGGGCCCCATAGACTTTAATGGGAGGCAAACTTTAAAAACCTTTAGGTCATATTTGCAGCCACAAAATACGTACTAGCTGTGCACAAATAGTCCCAGCACATGGACAATGTCATAACAGAAGTATTGCAATTGAAAATTTTGCCTGAATTTTTTTTTTTTTTACAGCAAAAAATATATATATTTTTTTTCATAAATCAGCCAGAACTGACAGCAGCCGGTAAACACATGTCTAATACATATAGGGTCCATTCACACATCTGTAAAATGGGTCAGCATCCATTCCACAATTTGGCGGAACCTTTACAGACCCATTGTTTTTCATTTCCAGTCTGAAAAATTGACGGCTGGATCCGAGCCACGGACGCGGATACCAAGTGTAGGACGGTACGGCGGCCAGGTAGCCCAGACAGAGATACTTTTATATGGCATTAATATATCATTTGTTTTGTGAGTGCATAATATTTGTTTTTTTTTAAATAAATAAACACGTGTGTATACGGATTCACACTATGAGCCCTAATTATTTATTTGCATCATATGCGGTTTACCACACATGAGGATTGACCCAGGTACCAGGTTGTTCGGCAGTCCAGAAGGGCCCTATTCCGGAGTCTTATGATTACTGCTTGGCTCATTGTTTCCCACCTGGAGGTACGTGGGCATTTCTAGGGGGGCACGCCGGTGAGGTGGTGGTGCATGCCATGTGAAAGACCCCGTGTGGAACACTGAATGGACTGTTTGAGTGATGTTTCTCACCTGGACTTTATAGAACACTTACTTTTTTGATATATCACACATGTTGAGAGTTTGTATATACATGTTTTTAAGCGTTGTTAGTGTATGCATATGATTTGGCATATGCGCCAGAGTAATGTTGTGCAGATTGTTTTGTATTTAGAGAAAAATATAGGTGGTAAATGGATGGGGATGGCTTACATGATATATAAGAGTCTAGGGATAGTAGGTGTTGCCAAGTTTGAGTAGACCGTTAGTCCTGAAATAATTTGTTTGCAGATTGATGATGTCTGCTTTATGGCTTCTCATTGAAGAAAGTACCTGTGAGCGTTTTTCAGGGATGTTTAAGCCCTTAGCGTTTAGTTAGAGAAGTTTCACTGTGGGAGGAGTCACTAAAGCTTTGGGAGGCATTTTTATGTGTGAGGTTTGGTGTGTGGTATAGCCTGCTGTCAAAGAGGAAAAGAGTTGTGAAGAGAGTTTAGACCCTGTGGGAAGGGGGGGGAGAGGAGGTGGGGGGGGAAGAGGGAGAAAGCAAGAAGAGGGAAGGGGAAAGGCAATGGACTGGTGTTGTAAATGGGTGTGGGGGTGTATTGGGAAGGCAGGAGGGGGGGGGACAAAACCAGAGGTGGAGATAAACCAGCTACCTTAACTGAAGACACAATGGAAGTCAGCATACCGTCAGCGAAGATTCAAGGAATCCGCTGATTGGGGAGGTAGAAGGACTGGTTGAGACTAACATAGCCCCGCTGTGGAGGACTTAGAATCTCATGTCAAAGGTTAAGAATAATGCACTATGAGGAAGAGGGAATGATAAGGAGGTCAGAGATGGAAAATACTGTTACAAGAAAGCAGCTCAAAGCACATAATGCAAAACAATCAATAGCTATATCAGCTTTTAAGAGAACTCTAGTCATAATTTAGAGCAGGCATGTCCAACCCGTGGCCCGGAACCTCAGGCAATGCGGCCCACCAGCCGCGGAACTCCGGACAGTCTCCCGCCTTTTGCCGGCGGCTCACGGACACCCGCAAGTGCCGTGCGATCTCCCGGATGCCACAGGAGACTTAGGATGTCTGCAGGCAGTGACAGAGCCGCTGCTTCCTGTATAGTTCCGGCTCTGTCACAGGCGGAGTAATATGAGATGCACTCCACCTGTGACAGGAGCCATACAGGAAGCAGCGGCTCTGCTCTCTACTGCAGCCGCTGCTTCCTCCAACAGTACCCGACGTCATGACCAGCAGTACCTGCATTACCAGCATTACCAGCCAGCAGTACCCACCAGCATTACCCACCAGCATTACCCACCAGCAGTAACCATCAGCAGTAACCACCAGTAGTACCCGCCAGCACTACCTGCCAGCAGTATCCGCCAGCACTATCCACCAGCAGTAACCTCCAGCATTACCCACCAACAGTAACTGCCAGCATTACCCACCAGCAGTAACCCCCAGCAGTAACTGCCAGCAGTACCCACCAGCAATATCCGCCAGCAGTCTGCAAAATAAGTAGAAAAGGTATGTGCATTAGCGTGTGTAAATTGTTGCAATATGTTTTTTAATAACTAGTTGTGTTTTGTCATAATATGTCATGTCCTTGTTCATACATGTATGAATAAGGATATGACATTTTCTGGCTGCCTAAGTCATATGTGCAAGGGGTGTAACTAGCCCCCAGCGCATAACTGTAAATATCCCAGCATGTGCAGTGTTTCTGACTCCTACCACCATGACCACTTCAAATCACTGAAGTGGTCGTGGTGGTTAGAGTGTTCCTTTAATATCTCTCAGAAGAAGTAAACCTCTGTATACTGATTCCATTTCATTTGATCATCCTCTAGTTAGTGTAGGACCTTGAGCCATGTGATATAGAAATCATAAATAATTAGTGACTCCAGGATAGAGTGTGGGCGTGAAGGGGGGGTATCTATTTGACCTTGAAGTAGGAGAAGGCGGTAGCATTGGAGCGTTCCATTATTGAATCTGCTTGAAGGGTGGCACGAGGGAAATAGCAGAGGGGGTGTATCGAGGAGGCTACATATCCGGGGTTAGAGTATTTACAGGTCAATAGGGAATTGTTGTCAGAATTGTGATGTAGAGTGTTAGCAGAGGAGTATGTGAGATTTGTGCCTCTTTAGCATATGTAATATCCTGACCTTCCAGGGGAGTGTTGAAGCAGTAAGGTCAGACCACATGGAAGGGGGAATATAGAGTTGTTTGCCAGGAAATCATTGAACATATGGATGGAGTGGTTCAGAATATTACCTGATAGTATAGTATAGGGCTGGACAGGACACAAGATATATGTGTCAGGGCATTCGATTTTGGAGGAATCATGAGGGTTTATGACCCAAGGTGTTATTTGTTGGGGTAAATGTAGTGATAGGGGGAAAGCCCACCCTGTGTCAAGTCACATTGCAGGGGGCTCTTGGGTCATAAGCATAGGTCATGTTATGTTATTTTGTTTGAGATCCATTCCCAAAACTATCCCTCGTATCCTGCTTGGGCACACAATTGGAGATAACATATACATATATTAATTAACATATTTGAATACGTGAATGAATATACATTTATAGCCTTATCGGCACTAATACCAAAATAATTATTAACATCTAAGTCAACCTTAACCTTAACACTGCTCTTGTCATCAGCGGTATCAGTAACAACAATGACCCTAGTTCACCTTTTAGCTTCAAATGATTAGGTGGGCCCAGTAGTGGGTTCTGCACAAGGAAATTAGATAGTAGGTGAACATGGAAGTCTGCGATGAGTTATGTGTTAGATCAACAAAGAAAATTAGAGAGGCGTTGTTGGCCTTCATGTGGCTGGACAAATGGGGGTTGTGAAATTGTTAAGTAATGGTTTGTGGGGCTTGGGATAGGCAGTCAGGGTAGCACATAGTAGTCTGGTACAGTGAGTAATGACATATATGTAGAGCGATCATCCACATAAACGAGACCGAGAGCAATATTAGATAGGATAGACCTTTAGGCCAATGATCGTGGCAATCCGAACGAAGCATGTTTAAGGTTAGAGTACTTTCAGGGTTCCCACCAGAAGGGAAGTTCAGGTATCACTGTGCCATCTCAGCTGGATGGTTGAGCCATCTCAGCTGGATGGTTGAAAGAGTGGGGGAAGATAAATTTCCAGCGAGACATTATTGCTGGGGACCGGTGGTGGAGTTTTTTTCCAGGAAGGGTGATCATTCCCTTTGAGCGGCTCCCATTACTTTTTGTATGAACCAAGGTTGTAAGTTAAGAACATAGGGGAATGGTATTAGCTCCTGTAAAGGGGACAATGGGGTAAGCTAGGGGAAGGTCCGGTGTTCCCGATTGGGGGTGGACATATGGTGAAAATTGTGCATGACAAATACGTATCAGAGAACCATTCAGGGTCGACAAATGGTAGGCCTCCCTGTAGACCAGTTAAGATTAATTGTTGTTGGGACAGTCACTGCAAGCGGTGAAGAGTGGGTATATAAGGGATGTTTGGGGCTCCAATTAGAGTATTTTCCAGAGTTTGTGATTAAAGTGTGTACCATGAGGACAAAGCAGTCTAGAAAGTTAGGGCTTAAGAACAGTACCGAGAAAGAACAGGAGAATTGTGTATAACAAATGGATAACTTACAGAACCTTGATATGTATGGGAAGATGGGGATCTCTGTAGGGTGAAGGATAAGAGTGCAGATCATTGCTCAGGCCTCCTGACAGGGTCTCCTGTATGCCGCTGAGGCAGAGGGGCTCCCTCCTGAAGGTTGACTGGACTGGACACAATGGTGAAGGTTACCAGGTATAAACGTTTCAGTGAGACCTCTCAGCCTTATGTTGTGCCTGCATCCCCCATTTTTAAAAATCATCCAGGTGTCTGTGCATTTCTCGCTGTTGAAAGTAGTGAGTGTCAGTTACCTGCTGGATTTGTGCAATGGTGGTCTCCTGCCTGCTTGTGGTAACTTCCACTCCCTCCATTTGTGTATTGTAGATTGTATGTCATATCGAAGGTCAGCTTTGGCAGCTGACAATGTGTTTTTTATGTCCACGGCTATAGTTTGCATATCTCCCAGGAATAGAGGTTGCACCTGGCTAGCTGCGGGTGCATATGCTAGAAGGCTGTGCCTATCACGGTCAGGGCTGCAGCTAGCAGACCACGTGGTGCAGGCAGAGGCCTGTGAGAAGAGTTGAGTGTCCGCTGCTGGATCCTGAAGATCACTGGTATGTTGTGGCTCAGCTGTGTCTCTCTATCCTGGGGTGAGCGGGACCTGGTTGCCGAGTTACTTCTATCTCTTTTGCTCATTGTGGCTAAGTTGGTCTCTTCTTTTTATCAGTGCAGCGTCCTTGTTCAGTGGGAGCAAGAGGATCAGGCAGCCATTCTCTTCCGGTGCCAAGCCACTCCCCCATGCTTCTCTTTCACTCCCTTGTTATTTCTCGCCTTGACTTTTGCAACTCCCTTCTTTTAGGCCTACCTCTACTCAGGCTACCCCCTTCAGTCTATCATGATCTATCAATTTGCTGATCCTCCCTATAGTGAATGAACTCAAAGTGATGTGTAATACATTACTTCCTGGTTCAGAGCTGTCATTCACTGGTTTTTGTGGATGGGATTGAAGCTGATCAAGAACAATCTGCACTTAACCAGCTTTATCCATAGGTGACATTAGAGATCTAATAGACCCCTGATGTTCCCATAAAGAGAACCATTTACGAAAAATATGCTATCATATAGCAATAAAGTTAACCAATTTCTGCCCACCCACAATAGTTTTACTGTACCTGTACAACACCCAGAACATGCACACTCATGCACCCCCTAGGGATAATCACTGTAACAGTAATCAAAGTATTAAAAAAAATCCCTGATCACCTCCCCAGAGCAGTAGTGTCGTTATGACTCAAAAACAAAAGGGCACTATGTGAAATAATATAAACAAATGTCAATATCAGATATCCTTACTAATATCAGAATATCAACACCAAACATGAATATTGAAACCAGGTATTGATATTCTGATATTAGCAGGGATAGCTGGTATTGAGATTTGTTTATTTGAATTCACATAGAGCCCCCTTTTGTTTTTGATTTATATTAAGTGTACAATGATACACTGGGTAGACAGCTTATTATTAATCACACTGTGGAGTGGGGTTTTGTTAAAAAAAAAGGTGTCATTATGGTGACTTTGAACTAATCTGATGAAAGTATGTAAAAAAAAAATACAAAATAAAAAAAAAAGTTTAAAAAGTTGAATAAATTTTTTTTTTGTTATTTGTTTATTTATTTTTTATCATACTGTCACCAGCCAATATCACTGATCATTGCCACAGCAGTCATATGATGACGTTGTACTGCACTGGTGACAGCACGTAAAAAAAAAAAAAAGAGAAACATGAAAAAAAAAAATGTGTTTTTATCCATTTAAGCCCCAGCCCTATTTTGGACACTTTTTGTTTACACGTTAAAATCAGTATTTTTTCCTAGAAAACTACTTAGAACCCCCAAAAATTATATATATTATTATAGCAAAGACTCTGGAGAATCAAATGGCGGTCATTGCAATATTTTTTGTCACGCGGTATTTGCGCAGCGGTCTTTAAAACGCCATTTTTTTTAAATAATTTTTAAAAATCACATTTCACTGCATTTAAAAAATACTAAACAGTAAAGTTAGCCCATTTTTTGTATATTGTGAAAGATGATATCACGCCAAGTAAATAGATACCCAACATGTTATGGTTTAAAATTGAGTGCACCCGTGGAATGGCGACAAACTACAGTCAATAGAAATCTCAATAGGCGACGCTTTACATTTCTTTTAACGGTTACCAGTTTAGAGTTAGAGTGTAGCTCTTTTTTTTAATTATTGCTCACGCTCTGGCGATCGTGGCGATACCTCACATGTGTGGTTTGAACAGCGATTTCATTCGCGGCTCGACTTCCGTATACGTTTTTTTTTGTGCGCGAGCTAACGGTGACAGCGGTGGCTACAATGTTTTTTTTTTCCTATTTATTTTTTATTTTTTTACTTTATTACAGATTTAAAAAAAAAAAAATCTGATCACTTTTACTGCTGTCACAAGCAATGTAAACATCCCTTGTGACACCAATATGCAGTGACAGGTACTCTTTATGGAGGGATCAAGGGTCTAAAAGACCCTAGGCCCCTCCACTACACTTCCATGTATGCAAAACACTGAAAACTGCGTTTTTGCATACAGCCGTTTTTTAAATTTGCCGCCTTTTGCAGCACAGTAACCCGGAAGTGACGTCATGGACGCCGCCTCCGGGTTACGTCATCGGAGACCCGATTGAAGCCGTTTCCGGCTTTGATCGGGACTCCATCCAGCCGGCGCATGTCCCGGCTGGGTGCTCGGGTCTCCCGGTGGGACGGGAGGCCCGTTAAAAGTCACGGAAGGTGGCGGGAGGGGGGGACATCCCCTCCCACTCACCCGGGTAACGATGGAGCCGCTCCCGAGCCGCATCGGTCGTTACAGACGGAAAGCCGACCGTTGGCACTAAACCAGGGTACTGGGATGGGGCCTCTAGCTAGAGGCATCATCCCGATATAACCCTGCAAAGTTACCCCACGTACCCCTACATCACTTTGCGGTAAGTGGTTAATGTCTTCATTTTCCAAAAAACTGTGACATAAAATTACAACATCAAAAAACTTGTCATGCCTTTTACTAAATACCTCTGCCTACTTTCTAAAAAGGGGTAATTTGGAAGTTATTTGTACTGCCCTAGCACTTTAGGGATTCAAGGGCTTCAATATATGGGGTGTCAGTATTGTACATCAGGATTGATACATTTTCAAATATACAGTATATACCATAGTTTGTAGATGTTATAGCTTTCACACAAACCAATTAATATACACTTATTGGGATTTTGTTTTTACCATAGACATGTAACAGAATACATTTTGGCCTAAGACATTTTTTTGGATATGTTTTATAACAGATTGTAGAATATATATATATATATATATTTTCAAAATGTTTGGTCTTTTTTATTTATATAGCAAAAAAAAACTGTGGTGATCAAATACTACCAAAAGTAAGCTCTATTTGTGTAAAAATAAATTTAATTTTCATACAGTGTTGCATGACTGCGCAATTGCCAGTTAAAATAGCACAGTGCTGAATAGCAAAACATAGTCTGGTCATGAAGGGGGTAAAACCTTCCATAGTTAAGTAAAAAAAAGTTGAAAAAAAAATTAAAGTCACATAAAAAATTTTTTTAATGTAAATGCGTGCATTGGCTGCATCTGCATGCAAAAATTATGATTTTTCTACTTATGTTACATATTGTCGGGTATTTCAGAGTGATATAAATAATTCTTTGGCCATCATTCAAGGTTAACTATAATGTGTTGACCTGTAGAAGCTTTTAAATTTCTCCTTTGGAGAATTTCGAATGCAGAGGTTTGTTGCCATTTCACTGGTACACACAATTTTAAGGGTCCTTTCATACGGGCTTTCCATCCAGTGGACTCCACTTTGCTCAGTGGGGGGATCAATCTGCTGTTTCCCGCAGAGCAGACAATGACAGGTCCGTCTCCACTCACTGGGCAGAGACGGACCTGTCAGAGTCCCGCTCTCCTCTATGGGAAGATCAGATAAAACCCAACAGCCTGTCCATTTTTTTTCCAATCTGATCCTCCAGACGGTTGGAAAATAGGGTTACCATCCATCTGGATTTCACAGACAACATCGAATCGGAGAGCAGCGAGTTTCAGCGGACCTGTCACTGCTGACATCTGCTGCCCCATAGGGGTGCATGGAGCGTCCGATCAGATCCGGCAGAAAAACTGAAAGCCGATCCTGATCGGAAAGCCCGTGTGAAAGGGGCCTAAAGGTTGATATGTTGAGTATCTATTTACTTGGAGCAAATCATCTTTTATATTTTACCAAAAACAAAGCATAAAAGTATTATATTGTGTTTGTGTGCCCTGAAATTACCTTTACTTTATTGTTTACTGAAAATATGTGTTTGATAGACAGTTGTGCTGTCTTGTTTCATAAAAAAGTGCAACTACCACACTTTTATGCTCCATGGTTTCTGCTTTCAGAAAATATATCATGTTTGAGGTGTCTAACTAGTATTCAGGGCTAAAATGTGCATTTTTAACAAATGTGCAAAAATGCTAAATTGTCTCTGACAGTAAAAGGCCTAAATGTTAGCAGTCAGGTAAACCACCAAACATTTTGCACAGGGAACTTATGGTAACATGCTCTGAGGATCAACAACCAACATACTGATCATAAAATCCTAAAAAAAATTAAAATAAGAGTCATGCCTAAAATAATACAGGTTTTGACTGGTTTTACTGCATATAGTGAGTTTCCATTTGTTGTTTCTTACCTAGTAATAAATAATTCTTTGACAGTTAATATAAAGTGTCTTTCCTAGCAAGGTAATTTAAATGCAGATCGAAAATGACCTTTAGAATAAAACAATATGTAGAGTTTAAAGTGCTTTGTTCACACTTATGACAACCTGCTGTGAGAATTGATGAAGGATAAATACAGGAATGTCACTCTGATGTTACAGTTAGCTGTCATTGACATACATAATGGAGACCAACATGAGATCATCATGTAGGTCACATAGTAGAATAGCCATTCACTGATCACTTATCTCAGTGGGAGTCATGTAAAGGTACATTGCTAGACAAATCTTTAGAAAAATGTATGAGTATTTATACAGTGGTGGAAAAATATGCTTGCAATGCTTAATTGTTTCGGCTTACTGTGTTATAGTAACACAACATTTTTTAAGGTAATTTTTTTTTTTTATGTTTCCACTTTACAAAAGAAAAATGCCAAGGCTCAACAGGTTCCAAATGTACAGCATACGTATTACAGTATAGTGGATTGTATTACAATACAGTACAGGGAAAAGAAAGCACACTTTAATCCAAAGGCTCATGAATTATGGATTATAGTTCTAGAGGGAAGTTTCACAAGTATGTTTAAAAACAAGAAGGAAATCTCCTCCTGCTGCATGGCCCCCTACATGCCCCCGGTATAAGTGACCGTAGTCTGTTAGAGTGCTCCTAAAATGCACCTGAGAAGAAAAACAAGTCATTATATAGATCAAAACAATGAGCAAACAAGGAAGAGGTGAAATAAGAGTAGAGAGAAAGAAACATGAAAGGTTTGGAGATCCAGCTCCCATGTAATAGGAAGTTATCAGCCCTGATCAGTATGCAGTTTCTATGGAGTCCATATATCATTAAGTTTATTCAGAGCATTGTTCAGTTTGGGCTTTAAGGTTCCCATCAACTGGATCTCTTTAACCCTGCTGTATGATTGATTTCCCTTTGATGGACAAGTGGATTATATATATATATATATATATATATATATATATATATATATATATATATATATACAGTATCTCACAAAAGTGAGTACACCCCTCACATTTTTGTAAATATTTTATTATATCTTTTAATGTGACAACACTGAAGAAATTACACTTTGCTACAATGTAAAGTAGTGAGCATACAGCTTGTATAACAGTGTAAATTTGCTGTTCCCCTCAAAGTAACTCAACACACAGCCATTAATGTCTAAACTGCTGGCAACAAAAGTGAGTACACCTCAAAGTGAAAATGTCCAAACTGGGCACAATTAACCATTTTCCCTCCCCGGTGTCATGTGACACGTTAGTGTTACAAGGTCTCTGGTGTGAATGGGGACCAGGTGTGTTAAATTTGGTGTTATTGCTCTCACTCTCTCATACTGGTCACTGGAAGTTCAACATGGCACCTCATGGCAAAGAACTCTCTGAGGATTTGAAAAAATAATTGTTGCTCTACATAAAGATGGCCTAGGCTATAAGAAGATTGTCAAGACCCTCAAACTGAGCTGCAGCACGGTGGCCAAGACCATAAAGCGGTTTAACAGGACAGGTTCCACTCAGAACAGGCCTCGCCATGGTCAACCAAAGCAGTTAAGTGCACATGCTCAACGTCATATCCAAAAATTAAAAAGGTAAACTTATATTATGGCTTGTGAAACAGCTGTATACGCAATATTATTATTTTTTTAATTTGCTTTATTTTTCACGAAAGTGCTGACCACCTAATCTAGATGTGCTGTGGCAAAGCTGCCTCCCTGTACTGGATCACATAACTAGTATGTAATCTGCACACCCACTGGCCCAGCTGGACTGTGATTCATTACAGCACAAGCCGATCAGTGGGTCTCGGCCAATGATTGGCCGCTGGCACCTGATGATTGGCTCAGTGATTCATGGAACAGAGCTTTGTTCACTGATAAGGGTTCTTGCTGTTTTTTTTTTATTCTCTGTTAAGATCCATAGTAAAAGCAGCACATATCACACACATAACACATAGTTAGGCACACATTTAGCCCTTTGATCGCCATACATGTTAACTCCTTCTTACCCAGTGTCATTAGTTCAGTGACAATGCATATTATTAGCACCGATAAGTGTATGAATGTCACAGGTGATGTCAGTGACAGTTAGTTCCCCCAGTGTCAGTTAGTGTCAGATTTCCCACCACACTATCGCAGTCCTGTTAAAAGTCACTGCTCACTGCCATTAGTAGTATAAAAAAAATAATTCCAGTATATATACAGTTCCTTGCGAAAGTATTCAGCCCCCTTGAACTTTGCGACCTTTTGCCACATTTCAGGCTTCAAACATAAAGATATAAAACTGTACATTTTTTGTGAAGAATCAACAACAAGTGGGACACAATCATGAAGTGGAACAAAATTTATTGGATATTTCAAACTTTGTTAACAAATAAAAACTGAAAAATTGGGCGTGCAAAATTATTCAGCCCCTTTACTTTCAGTGGAGCAAACTCTCTCCAGAAGTTCAGTCAGGATCTCTGAATGATCCAAGGTTGACCTAAATGACTAATGATGATAAACAGAATCCACCTGTGTGTAATCAAGTCTCCGTATAAATGCAGCTGCACTGTGATAGTCTCAGAGGTCCGTTTAAAGTGCAGAGAGCATCATGAAAAACAAGGAACACACCAGGCAGGTCCGAGATACTGTTGTGGAGAAGTTTAAAGCCGGATTTAGATACAAAAAGATTTCCCAAGCTTTAAACATCCCAAGGAGCACTGTGCAAGCGATAATATTGAAATGGAAGGAGTATCGGACCACTGCAAATCTACGAAGACCTGGCCATCTCTCTAAACTTTCAGCTCATACAAAGAGAAGACTGATCAGAGATGCAGCCAAGAGGCCCATGATCACTCTGGATGAACTGCAGAGATCTACAGCTGAGGTGGGAGACTCTGTCCATAGGACAACAATCAGTCGTATACTGCACAAATCTGGCCTTTATGGAAGAGTGGCAAGAAGAAAGCCATTTCTTAAAGATATCCATAAAAAGTGTTGTATAAAGTTTGCCACAAGCCACCTGGGAGACACACCAAACATGTGGAAGAAGGTGCTCTGGTCAGATGAAACCAAAATTGAACTTTTTGGCAACAATGCAAAACGTTATGTTTGGCGTAAAAGCAACACAGCTCATCACCCTGAACACACCAGCTCCACTGTCAAACATGGTGGTGGCAGCATCATGGTTTGGACCTGCTTTTCTTCAGCAGGGACAGGGAAGATGGTTAAAATTGATGGGAAGATGGATGGAGCCAAATACAGGACCATTCTGGAAGAAAACCTGATGGAGTCTGCAAAAGACCTGAGACTGGGACGGAGATTTGTCTTCCAACAAGACAATGATCCAAAACATAAAGCAAAATCTACAATGGAATGGTTCACAAATACTGTAAACAATCCAGGTGTTAGAATGGCCAAGTCAAAGTCCAGACCTGAATCCAATCGAGAATCTGTGGAAAGAACTGAAAACTGCTGTTCACAAACGCTCTCCATCCAACCTCACTAAGCTCGAGCTGTTTTGCAAGGAGGAATGGGCAAAAATTTCAGTCTCTCGATGTGCAAAACTGATAGAGACATACCCCAAGCGACTTTCAGCTGTAATCGCAGCAAAAGGTGGTGCTACAAAGTATTAACTTAAGGGGGCTGAATAATTTTGCACGCCCAATTTTTCAGTTTTTTATTTGTTGAAAAAGTTTGAAATATCCAATAAATTTCGTTCCACTTCATGATTGTGTCCCACTTGTTGTTGATTCTTCACAAAAAATTACAGTTTTATATCTTTATGTTTGAAGCCTGAAATGTGGCAAAAGGTCGAAAAGTTCAAGGGGGCCGAATACTTTCGCAAGGCACCGTATATATATAGTTTGTAGTTACTATAACTGTCACATAAACCAATCAATATACACTTATTGGGATTTTTTTTTTTTTACCAAAGACGTGTAGCGGAATACATTTTGGCCAACATTTATGAAGAAATTAGATTTTTTAAAAATTTATAGGATATGTAATAAGCAGAAGGTAAAAAAATATATTATACAAATAATTTTTTTAACTTGTCAGTCTTTTTTTTTTATTTTGCAAAGAATAATAATAAAAAAAAAAAGAGCGGTAAACAAATACGGAAGGCTCTATTTGTGTGAAAAAAAATATATAAACGTTGTTTGGGTACAGCGCAATTACCACTTAAAGTAGTGCAGTGCAAAAAATGGCCTGGTCAAGAAGAGGGTAAAATCTCTTGAGATTAAGTGGTTAAAGTATGCAAGATATAGAACTAAACCATAAAATAGATCAACAAAATGTACAAAAATCACAATTCGATGATATTGCTTTTAGACAGTATACACAATAAAAGGCTTCTACATATCTGTCTTTGGAGTAAGACATGTCTGATACTTTGCTCTCTGTAACATAGACTGTTACACAAGCCTTCATTATAGATGCGACAAATTCTTACAGTTCTTTAATCCCCAGTTATTTGTTCTCTCCAAAGACCAACGGCTAGGATCAAATAAAATCTTTTTAATACTCTGGTCTACACAGCTGGTTTCTTTGAAAGGATAGCTCTAAAGCTTATGTTACATTAACCTTAACCAGAACCTTGCAGAGGACGGATTACATCCTGAAGGCATGCTTTAAGTTTGTAAACCAGCTGTAGTACATCTATATTTACAAGAAATGTCCAAAACTTTGAAGGTTTTGAACTAACAAACTCTTTTGTAATGATAAAATAGAACATGGTGAATGGAGCAGAGAAACTGCAAGTCTGTTTGAATAATGAAAGAAAGTTTTGGAGATATTTCTTAGCATGTTTTTTAGCACTGTTGCACATTTTGTATGCAGATGTACCGAACTGTTCGCCGGCGAACAGTTCCCGGCGAACTTAGCATGTTCGCGTTCGCCGCTGCAGGCGAACATATGCGATGTTCGGTCCACCCCCTATAATACATCATTGAGGCAAACTTTGACCCTGAACTTCACAGTCAGCAGGCACATTTCCAGCCAATCAGCAAACCTCCCTCCCACACCCTCCCACCTCCTATAAATAAGCAAGGGCAGCATCCATCTTAGATCATTCTGAAGCAGTGTGTGTTAGTGAGAGCAGGGAGAGGGCTGCTGCTGCTGCTGCTGTTAATAGCTAGGGACAGTTGTTAGACAGTGTTCCTGGTCTTGCTAGTCAGTGTTCTTGGTCCACTACTGCTGTAAGGACAGCATCCTGACAGCACCCCAAAAAGCCCTTCTAAGGGCTGGTATTTGGGTATATATATATATATATATATATATATATATATATATATATATATATCTAGTGTCCCCAAAAGCCCTTTTTAGGGCTGGTAATTGAGTATTTTATATATATACAGTGGGTACGGAAAGTATTCAGACCCCCTTAAATTTTTCACTCTTTGTTATATTGCAGCCATTTGCTAAAATCATTTAAGTTCATTCTTCTTCCTCATGAATGTACACATAGCACCCCATACTGACAGAAAAACACAGAATTGTTGACATTGTTGCAGATTTATTAAAAAAGAAAAACTGAAATATCACATGGTCCTAAGTATTCAGACCCTTTGCTGTGACACTCATATATTTAACTCAGGTGCTTTCCATTTCTTCTGATCATCCTTGAGATGGTTCTACACCTTCATTTGAGTCCAGCTGTGTTTGATTATACTGATTGGACTTAATTAGGAAAGCCACACACCTGTCTATATAAGACCTTCCAGATCACAATGCATGTCAGAGCAAATGAGAATCATGAGGTCAAAGGAACTGCCTGAAGAGCTCAGAGACAGAATTGTGGCAAGGCACAGATCTGGCCAAGGTTACAAAAAGATTTCTGCTGCACTTAAGGTTCCTAAGAGCACAGTGGCCTCCATAATCCTCAAATGGAAGACGTTTGGGACGACCAGAACCCTTCCTAGAGCTGGCCGTCCGGCCAAACTGAGCTATCGGGGGAGAAGAGCCTTGGTGAGAGAGGTAAAGAAGAACCCAAAGATCACTGTGGCTGAGCTCCAGAGATGCAGTCAGGAGATGAGAGAAAGTTGTAGAAAGTCAACCATCACTGCAGCCCTCCCCCAGTTGGGGCTTTATGGCAGAGTGGCCCGACGGAAGCCTCTCCTCAGTGTAAGACACATGAAAGCCCGCGTGAAGTTTGCTAAAAAACACCTGAAGGACTCCAAGATGGTGAGAAATAAGATTCTCTGGTCTGATGAGACCAAAATAGAACTTTTTGGCCTTAATTCTAAGCGGTATGTGTGGAGAAAACCAGGCACTGCTCATCACCTGTCCAATACAGTCCCAACAGTGAAGCATGGTGGTGGCAGCATCATGCTGTGGGGGTGTTTTTCAGCTGCAGGGACAGGACGACTGGTTGCAATCGAGGGAAAGATGAATGCGGCCAAGTACAGGGATATCCTGGACAAAAACCTTCTCCAGAGTGCTCTGGACCTCAGACTGGGCCGAAGGTTTACCTTCCAACAAGACAATGACCCTAAGCACACAGCTAAAATAACGAAGGAGTGGCTTCACAACAACTCCGTGACTGTTCTTGAATGGCCCAGCCAGAGCCCTGACTTAAACCCAATTGAGCATCTCTGGAGAGACCTAAAACTGGCTGTCCACCAACGTTTACCATCCAACCTGACAGAACTGGAGAGGATCTGCAAGGAGGAATGGCAGAGGATCCCCAAATCCAGGTGTGAAAGACTTGTTGCATCTTTCCCAAAAAGACTCCTGGCTGTATTAGATCAAAAGGGGGCTTCTACTAAATACTGAGCAAAGGGTCTGAATACTTAGGACCATGTGATATTTCAGTTTTTCTTTTTTAATAAATCTGCAACAATGTCAACAATTCTGTGTTTTTCTGTCAGTATGGGGTGCTATGTGTACATTCATGAGGAAGAAGAATGAACTTAAATGATTTTAGCAAATGGCTGCAATATAACAAAGAGTGAAAAATTTAAGGGGGTCTGAATACTTTCCGTACCCACTGTATATATACATATATATATATATATATATATATATATATATATATATATATATATATATATATATATCTAGTGTCCCCAAAAGCCCTTTTTAGGGCTGGTAATTGAGTATTTTTATATATATATATATATATATATATATATATATAGTGTCCCCAAAAGCCCTTTTTAGGGCTGGTAATTGAGTATTTTTTATATATATATATATATATATATATATATATATATATATCTATTGTACACTGCAGTTGCCTGCCCGCTGTGTGTAAGAGGCCACAGACCCACCACAGACTGTACTGTGTGCACACCACACTCATTTTGGGTGGCACAGGCACAGTACCTTGCATTTTAAAAAATATTTTTTTTCCTCTGTCATAATTGCAGTGAGTGCTGTGTCAGGTCCACAGAGTGCACTGTACCCACTGCAGTGCACTGCCCACCACTGATATATATACGGTGGCACAGCATCTTGTTGCAAATTGAAAAAAAATATATTTTTTATAATTGCAGTTGCCTGGGTGCCAGTGACTGTCAGGTCCACAGAGTGTACTGTGCCCACTGCAGTGCCACTGCCCACCCACCACTGATATATACGGTGGCAGGCATGACTTTTTTTGGATTAGTGTCTGGGGGGGTCTAAAAAGCGTACCTGTGAAGTTTCAGCTCTGTAGCATGTCCAGAACCAGAAAAAAAGATCATATAGGTGTAAAAGGGGTTCCCACCCTCCCTGCTCTACTGAAAAATGATATTTTTTCTGGTTCTGGACATGCTACAGAGCTGAAACTTCACAGGTACACTTTTTAGACCCCCTAGACACTAAATCACACAAAAAAGTTCTTAAAAATTGTCATTTTTGGTAGAGAGCCAATTATTGGAAAAATTAAAAAAAAAAAAAAACTTAAAAAAAAAAAAATCTTTGTATTTATTGTCTGGGGGGTCTAAAAAGCGTACCTGTGAAGTTTCAGCTCTGTAGCATGTCCAGAACCAGAACAAAAATAGAATTAGGGTTAGGGCTAGGGTTAGGGTTAGGGTTAGGGCTAGGGTTAGGGTCAGGGCTAAGGTTAGGGTTATTTTTAGTGCTTAGGGTTAGAGGGTTAGAGTAAGAGGGGTAGGGGTAGGGCTACTAACTCTAACCCTAAGTATCTCACTGTAACCCTAACCCTAGCCCCTAACACTAAACCTAACCCTAACCCTCTAACCATAACCCTAACCCTCTAACCTTAACCCTAACCCTCTAAGCCTAGCCATAAAAATAACCCTAACCCTAAACCTAACCCTAGCCCTAACCCTAACCCTAGCCCTAACCCTAGCCCTAACCCTAGCCCTAAGCCTAACCCTAGCCCTAACCCTAATTTGTATTTTTTTCTGGTTCCGGACATGCTACAGAGCTGAAACTTCACAGGTACACTTTTTAGACCCCCCAGATGCTAAATCCAAAGACATTTTTTATTTTTATTTTTTTTTTTAATTTTTCCAATAATTGGCTCTTTATCAAAAAAATGACAATTTTTAAGAACTTTTTTTTTGTGTGATTCAGTGTCTGGGGGTCTAAAAAGTGTACCTGTGAAGTTTCAGCTCTGTAGCATGTCCAGAACCAGAAAAAAAATTAGAATTAGGGTTAGGGCTAGGGTTAGGGTTAGGGCTAGGGTTAGGGTTATTTTTAGTGCTTAGGGTTAGACGGCTAGGGTTAGAGGCGTAGGGGTAGGGTTACTAACTCTAACCCTAAGTATCTCACCGTAACCCTAACCCTAGCCCCTAACACTAAACCTAACCCTAACCCTTAAAGCCCAGTTCCTGTCCCATTTTGGTCGGTTCTGGTCTGTTTGCGGTTGTTTGCGGTGCGTTAAACGGGGAGTTTGGTCTGTCACTGTGAAGCGGGCGTAACCCTTACACTACCTGATCGATACAACATCATACCTGATCGTATACACACACTGGATGTTTTAAAGCACATTATTCCAAACAATTTAGGAATGTTAGGTGATTTATGCCCTTTATGGAATAAAACCCGACTCTGCGTCAACTACGTAATTTTCCATGGGAGTTTTGCCATGGATCCCCCTCCGGCATGCCACAGTCCAGGTGTTAGTCCCCTTGAAACAACTTTTCCATTACTATTGTGGCCAGAAAGAGTCCCTGTGGGTTTTAAAATTCGCCTGCCTATTAAAGTCTATGGCGGTTCGCAATGTTCGCCGGTTCGCGAACATTCGCCGATTTTCGCGTTCGCCGTTCGCGAACGGCGAATTTTATGTTCGCGACATCACTATGCATCATTCCCCTGCCAATAAAACCCTAATGTTCACTTTAGCAGCCCCTGTGTTTAATAACTCTCCCATCCTTTAAAATAAAAGCAATATATATATTATTGCAGTCTCAATTTTAGTTTTACAATTATAGAAAGAGCTGTGTAACAATACAGGACATGTTCACCTATTATCAATATTTCAAGTGTAACATGCTCCTATGCACCCACCTCCCACCACCAGCACTCCCCTCTCTGTGACAGCGGGTGGGGTATCCTTTGCACTACACTACAAGGGTTTTTGACAAGTCCTTTATTAAAAAAATATACCTAGTTGCCCTGCCCCCCTTGTGACGTTGGTGACGCCACAAGAATATTTGCCACAAATATTCATTGTTTGTTTTTATTGCTTTTCGTTGATCACAATTATCATGCATTTTATCATGATTTAATCATGTGTGTTTTCATATTTACTGCATGAGATGATATAATTATATATTTATCACTGGTTGTTTAATTTTGATTTATCACTTTCTGCGCAGCACTTTTTAACGATTATTTTTAACACTGCACATCAGTAGATGGGAAGATGGATGGAGCCAAATACAGGGCAATCTTAGAAGTAAACCTGTTAGAGTCTGCAAAAGACTTGAGACTGGGGCAGTGGTTCACCTTCCAGCAGGACACTGACCCTAAACATACAGCCAGAGCTACAATGGAATGGTTTCGATCAAAGCATTTTCATGTGTAGAATACCCCAGTCAAAGTCCAGACCTAAATCCAATTGAGAATCTGTGGCAAGACTTGAAAATTGCTGTTCACAGATGCTCTCCATCCAATCTGACAGAGCTTGAGCTATTTTGGAAAGAGTTATGGGCAAAAATTTCACTCTTTAGATGTACAAAGCGGATAGAGACATATCCAAAAAGAATTGCAGCTGTAATTGCAGTGAAAGGTGGTTCTACTAATTATTTACTCAAGGGGGCTGAATACAAATGCATGCCAGACTTTTTAGATATTTACTTGTAATAAAAATGTGAAAACCATTTATTATTTTCCTTCCACTTCACAATTACGTGCCACTTTGTGTTGATCTATCACATAAAATCCCAATAAAATACATTTATGTTTTTGGTTGTAACATGACAAAATACAGAAAATTTCAAGGGGTATGAATATTTTTAAAGACACTGTATTTCACATTGAAAAAAAAAACTTTGACTCTGACATTGCGGTCAGATACAAAATGATTACATATTGTGCAGCAAGCCTTTACAATATTTTTTGCTGCTGTCTCTGGAATAATACATTCTAAATTTTTTTCTGGAACACAAATACGCATCCCTCCCTTTTGCATTTCTGCCCAATTAAGCTGTTACCATACTCCCCAGCCACTGTGCTATATATCTGTTTATTGTGTCTGAAATATGGCACTGTCATTTTTATTTCAGCATAACAACCGCCTTACCTGTAGAAATAGGAATGTAGTATAAAATTATTTCTGTGCACTTTCTGTTCAAGTGTATCTAAAGTTTGTAGACCATATAGCACGATTCTGCACTAAAAAAAATGCAAGCTATACTATGAAACATATTTTGCCACAGTTTAGCAATTGTAGGAAAGTTGGGGGCTTTAGGTTTTTCTTAAGGATGTGTAAAGCTATCTTTTAGATCTATTGGATCCGCTATTTGCAACTCTTAGTTCTGGCCTATTAATACTTGATACAAATTAGATACCCTTTGTTTGGAAATCCCTTGTTTATTGGCCTTGAAAAAAGAATTGATTTCAATATAGTTTACATTTTCTGGATTGACAAACAGTGTAAATCAAAACCAAGTCAATATACTCATCACTACACATTAGTAATTATTTTATTGCTACTAAATGTGACACAAAATCACTTATTCTATTTTAAAGAAGTTGGTTAACTGCGCAAAAATCAAAAAATTCATTAAAATGCATTAAAAGATATGTCAAAATATTCTAAATCTCCCATACTGTACATGATACAAAAAAGTGTTATCTAACAAAATGCTTATTTCTCATAAAAGGTTAGTTTAATCTCTAGTCCACACAAAGTACTTAACAGGTTTATCTCAAATGTATCGTTTGATGTAAAATTACTAAGTAATGTTTTACAAACTCTTAAGGGCTTATTGTTTTTTTATGCCTATCAGGACTAACATACAAAGACAATGAAAATTAATCTCTGTACAATATATATATATATATATATATATATATATATATATATATATATATATATATATATCATTTTTACACTGGCTCCTTTTATTTCTTGCACAGTACAAAGTGTATGTACATCATGTCACAGGTTAAATTACAAATATGGTTTACATAATGCTTTGCATTAATCTTCCTTTTTTGGGATTTGTAAGTATTTCATTTTAAGCTGACCTTTCCAAGTATAATATATGTAATTTTTGAAAAGCTTTCTACAGTATTGCTGTCATAACCTTTTTTTCTTTTCAAAGTTCACTGCTGTCTTTTGATATTTTTTATATTTATATTTTAAATTACCATATGTGCAATATGTGTTTTCCAATTAGTTATTACTTGTGTGGAGAAATTTTTGTTTCTTTCAGGAATACTACACCGTGTGTTTCCAGTTCTATAAATGTATACATTTCTATAGCCTACCCAAGATTTCACCATCCAATCTAAGTAGCAGGGAACCCCTAATCTCCTCTATAAACCTGGAACAGTTGTAAGGTATATTGGAATGAAGGGCAGTAGAAGTTGCAGATTATGACTATAAATATTCCTAAATTTAGTGTTCACAATGTATATAGCAGTATACATAATTTTAACCCTTTCACTGCCAGGCCTTGCGCTCCACTTTCAAACTCAGCTGGCCAGATCATTTTTGCAATTATTCCTTTGATTTTTGATTTTTCACTTATAGCTTTCAGAGTTTGTAAAAGACACCCCAAACCATATATTTTCTGAAAGCACAGGACCAGTAGAAAAAAAAAGGTGCTACTGATTTTTTAGGCCTCAGGATATTTGCAAATGTTTACCAAATCAATACTTTTGCTAAAAATACACTAAAGTCATTATTAAGATAAAAACAGAGCACATTTTACACAATGCCTGCAAAATTCCTACTAAATATAAAAGCTTAACCTGTATTGAGTTAATAAATATCAAATATTTGTTAGTTTTAAATTGCAAAATGGTGAAAATCAAACAGAGACAAAAGTGTAAATATCCAAATTTCTCTAAAAATCTGAAGGTTTTCATTTTTCCCTTACATCTTTAAGAATTTGTAAAAGACCTCCTAAACCATATATTTTCTGAAAGCACATGACCTGTAGAATACAAATAAGATGTTTTTGAATTTTAATACCCCGTGATATTTGCACAAATGTTTATCAAACAATATTTTTGCTAAAAATACACTAAAACCATTATTAACCGCTTCCATACAGAGCAGTTAGACACCCTTCCTGCCCAGACCAATTTTCAGCTTTCAGCACTCTCACACTTTGAATGACAATTGCTCAGTCATGCTACACTATAACCAAACAAAATTTTTATCATTTTTTTCACACAAATAGAGCTTTCTTTTGGTGGTATTTGATCACAACTGGAGTTTTTTTTTTTCGTGATATATGCAAAAAAAGAGCAAAAATTTTGAAAAAAAAACACTTTTTTTTAGTTTCAATTATGAAATTTTGCAAAAAATAAATTTTTCTTCATACATTTGGGCCAAAATGTATACTGCTACATGTCTCTGGTAAAATTAACCCAAATTAGTGTATATTATTTAGTCTGTGTGAAAGTTATTGAGTCTAGAAGCTATGGTACCAATTACTGAAAATTGATCACACCAGATGTACTGACTGCCTATCTCATTTCTTGAGGCCCTGAAATGTCAGGACAGTACAAATACCGACCAAATGACCCCTTTTTGTAAAGTAGACAGTCCAAGGTATTTAGTAAGAGGCATGGTGAGTTTTTTGAAGTTGTAATTTTTTCCCACAATTCTTGGGAAAATGAAGAAAAAAATTTTTTTTCTTTTTTTTCCCACAAAGTTGTCAATTTATAAGCTATTTCTAACACATAGCATGTACACAGCAAAAATTACACCCAAAAATACATTCTGCTACTCCTTCCGAGTATGGCGATACCACATGTGTGAGACTTTTACACAGCCTGGCCACAAAAAGAGACTCCACGTCCAAGAAGCACATTCAGGCGTTCTAGGAGCATAAATACACATAAAACTTTCTTACTACCTATCACACTTTTCAAGGCCCTAGAGCACCAATACAATGGAAAGCAAACACTCCAACGTATATTCTATGAGGCATTATGGGTCGTTTGAACATATCATTTTTTTCCACAGGTTTTTGGAAAATGTGGGAAAAAAATGAAAACTTTTTTTTTTACACAAAGTTGTCAATTTATAGGATATTCCTAACACATAGCATGTACACAGCAAAAATGACACCCCAAAATACATTCTGCCACTCCTCCTGAGTATGGCAATACCACATGTGTGAGACTTTTTCACAGCCTAGCCATATAGAGGGGCCGAACATCCAAGGAGCATCATCATGCATCCTAGCCACTTGCCTAGGCCTATTTTTGACATTTGGTGTTTACAAGCTAAAATCAGTTGTTTTTCTAGAAAACTGCTTAGAACCCCCAAACATTATATATTTTTTTTTTAGCAGAGACCCTAGAGAATAAAATGGAGATTATTGCAATATTTTTTATCACACCGTATTTGTGTAGCGGTCTTCCAAACGCAATTTTTTTGGAAAAAATTCACTTTTTTAAATTAAAAAATAAGAAACCAGTAAAGTTAGCCCAATTTTTTTCCATAATGTGAAAGATAATGTTACGCCGAGTAAATAGATACCCAACATGTCATGTTTCAAAATTGCGCACGCTCACGGAATGGTGACAAACTTTGGTACTTAAAAATCCCCATAGGCGACAATTTAAAAATTTCTACAGGTTGCCATCTTTGAGTTACAGAGGAGGTCTAGGGCTCAAATTATTCCCCTTGCTCTAACGATCGCGGCGATACCTCACATGTGTGGTTTGAACACCGTTTACATATGTGGGCGGGGTTTCTGTATGCATTCGCTTCTGCGCGCGAGCTAACGGGGACAGGGCGCTTTAATTTTTTTTTTTTTTTTTTTTTTTTTTTTTTACTATTTATTTTATTTATTATTTTTTATTTTTACACTGTTTAAAAAAAAAAAATTGATCATTTTTATTTCTATTAAAAGAAATGTAAATATTCCTCGTAATAGAAATAGGCACGACAGGACCTCTTTTTTGTGAGATCTGGGGTCAAAAAGTCCTCAGATCGCACAAGTACACTAAAAGATAGAAAAAAAAAAAAAAATAATTATAATATAAAATGAAAAAAAAAAAAAAAGGACCTTTAAACCAGTTGCTAGGCAACAACATTTTCCGTAGCTCCGGTCCTCCAAGACCATAGAGTCAAGTGAGGGCAAGCTTGCCCTCACTCGACATCCTGTCTGTGAGGATTCGGGACCGGATCGTTTTCCCCGCTGCCGGCGGGTCCGGTAAGCGGGGAAAAGGACCGGAACGCGTCGGGAGGGGGGGGGCGCCTCTTCCGCCATCCCGGAAGGGTGATCCCACGGCGAATCCGCCGCTGGGACCACCCTTATCGGAAAGCCAACCGTCCACCGTTTAAAAAAATACCAGGGTTATGGCAGCTATCTGCTGCCATAACACCGGTATTTAGGTTTAAACGGACGACGTATATAAACCTTTTTGGACTTGGACATGGTGGCTGTATGAAGGGTGACAGGTACTCGGGTACTTTGTTGGGCAGGTGACAGGTACTCTGGTACTGATGAGCAGGTGGCAGGTACTCGGGTACTCCGATAGGCAGGTGACAGGTACTCGGGTACTCTGATGGGCAGGTGACAGGCAGGTGATAGGTACTGATGAGTAGTACTCACTGACTGATAGGTGATAGGTGATACTGTACTGATGGGTACTGATGATCAGTACTGATACGTGATAGGTACTGATGAGTACTGATGAGTAGTGATGGGTACTGATGAGCAGGCGGCAAGTACTTGGGTACTTCAGGCGTCAGGTACTCTGATGAGCAGGTGGAAGGTACTCGGGTACTCTGATGGGTAGGTGACAGGTACTCAGGTACTCTGATGACGGGTACTCCGTTGACAGGTACTCAAAGTACCCGAGTACCTGTCATCAGAGTACCCGAGTACCTGTCATCAGAGTACCCGAGTACCCGTCATCAGAGTACCCGAGTACCTGTCATCAGAGTACCCGAGTACCTGTCAGAGTACCCGAGTACCCGTCATCAGAGTACCCGAGTACCCGTCATCAGAGTACTCGAGTACCTGTCATCAGAGTACCCGAGTACCCGTCATCAGAGTACCCGAGTACCCGTCATCAGAGTACCCGAGTACCTGTCATCAGAGTACCCGAGTACCTGTCATCAGAGTACCCGAGTACCCGTCATCAGAGTACCCGAGTTCCTGTCATCAGAGTACCCGAGTACCCGTCATCAGAGTACCCGTCAGAGTACCCGAGTACCTGTCATCAGAGTATCCGTCATCAGAGTACCCGAGTACCTGTCATCAGAGTACCCGAATACCTGTCACCAGCCCATCAGAGTACCCGAGTACCTATCATCTGAGTACCTGATGACAGGTACTCGGGTACTTTGATGGGCTAGTGACAGGTGCTCTTTATTGGGGGGGGGGGGCAATCAGTGTGTTTGGGGTGCACTGTAGTTGGTAACTAGCTGTTACCACAATCTCCTCCTCACACAGGATCAGTGTGTGAGGAGGAGAACACGGTGACAGCTAGTTACCGTGTTCTCTGTTGACATTTGTGACCGGCTGTGATTGGACACAGCCGGTCACGTGGTAAAGAGCCAATTTCATTGGCTCTTTACCTAGATCGGGGATTGACTCTGTCCGAGGGACGAGCCTCGTCCCCGATCGCTGCTCTGCGCGCCCCCGGGGGCGCGCATTGCAGAGAGAACGAGCGGCTCGTGCTGGAGCCGCTCATGTGATCGGCTGTGATTGACACAGCCGATCACGTGGTAAACAGCCAATTTCTATTGGCTGTTTACCTTGATCAGTGATGGGCTATGTCCGAGGGACGAGCCTCATCCCTGATCGCGCCGCTGCGCGCCGCCGGGGGCGCGCAGTAGCAGCTAGAACGGGCCGACGTCATATGACGGCGGCCCGGATCTAGACAACCACTTTGCCGACGTCATTTTACATGACTCGGTAAGGAAGTGGTTAACAGATAAAAACACAGCTAATTTTACACAATTTCTGCTAAATTCATGTTAAATATAAAAGCTTAACCTGTATTGAGTTAATAAATAACAAATATTTGTAACTTTTAATTTGCGCCTTTTTGCAAAATGGTGAAAATAGAACGTACACAAAAAAATAAATAGCCAATATTCTCTAAAAATCTGATGGTTTTCATTTTTCCCCTACAGCTTTCAGAATTTGTTAAACACCCCCCAAACCATATATTTTCTGAAAGCATATAACCTGTAGAATAAAAAGAAGGTGCTACTGATTTTTAAGGCCCTGCAGTCTTTGCGCAAATGTTTATCAAGGCAATATTTTTGCTAAAAATACACTAAAATCATTATTAGCAGATAAAAACACAGTACATTTTACACAGCTCCTGCCAAATTCCTACTAAATATAAAAGCTTAACCTCTGTTGAGGTAATAAATAACAAATATTTGCATATTTTACATTATGCCTTTTTGCAAAACGGTGAAAATCAAACATACCCAAACATTTCTTAAAAAATCTGAAGGTTTTATTTTTTACTTACAGCTTTCAGAGTTTGTAAAGGATCCCGCAAACCATATATTTTCTTTTTTTTTTTAAATAATTTTTATTGAGGTAAATGCAAAAACAAACATAAAGGGAAGCAAACATCATGCGATATAGCAAGTACATGGCAATCACTGTGAACAAGCGTATACATTGAGATACAGTTAAACATCAATCAATCAATGGACCAGAAGTCCCAGAACTTAGTAAACTTCCGTAGCTGCGCGCCATTGGACGCCAGAGACTTTGCAAATTGATAATTTGTGCGCAGTAATGAAATCACTTCTGACATATTAGGTATATCGGTGGACTTCCACTTCCTCAATATAAGTGTTCTAGTGGCTAACAGGACGTGTGAGGTCCACGGTCTATATATTAGGGGTATGTTATCAATACCTAAGTGTAGAATGGCCAGAGCTGGGTTAGGTGCTATTAAGCATCCTGCGTGTTTCGCTATGAAGCTAAAGACTTGGTTCCACAAGCTGGTGAGAGATGGGCAGGACCACATTATGTGAAACAGCGTACCCACGCATGAGCATTCCCTCCAGCACAGTTGTGAGTATTTGTCGGAGAAGCCCGCCAACCGGTATGGGGTGTAGTACCACCTGTGTGTAATTTTGAGGGTCATCTCCCAATGATTGGCACAGAGAGTGTATCTGTTGACTTCTGATAATGCACGTCTCCATTGAGATACTGAAAAACTCTGCCTGAGGTCTCTGTCCCACTTAAACATGGTGAGTGTTTTAAAGAAAGTGTCATTGCCCAAGATAGCGTGATAATAACTGAACAATTTCGGCGAGTCTGCAGTAGCCGCCGTGAGAAAATCCTATAGTTTCCCTTCCACTCTAGTGCGCCGGAGAGGGTGTTGTTGCATAAAGTGGTGTATGCGAAAGATTTGTAAAAACCTGGAGCGTGGTACCTGATATTTGTTCTGTAGCTGTTCAGGGGACATTAGAATGTCTTTCTCGTAGAGATGTTGGATGGAGGAGATGTTCCCTTTGACAGTGATGCTTGTGGGGAGGTCGGGCAGGCGTACATGCAAAATCGAGGACGAAATAGTTTCGGTAGGGATAAGCGCACGGTCCTTATCAGTCCCGGTAATTTTGCGCCAGGCCCTCACCGAGGCTTGCATAGTGGGGGAAAGGGTGGATAAATTCCACTGGAGCCACGACTCTCCTAGGAGCAAGTCCTGAAGAGTCGTGGTGGGGGCTAAGTTCATTTCCAGGTCGACCCAGAGGGGAGCATCAATCGTGTGAAGCCAATGGCGCATTTGAGCCAACACAGTGGCCCAATAGTATACCTGAAGATCAGGTACCGCTGCCCCTCCGTAGCTTCATTTGTTGGACAGGATAGAGGAAGAGCAGTGAGCCTTCTTGTCCTCCCAGATATACCTTTTCATATGGGTGGTAAATTTGGCCAAACTCATGGTCGTGTAGTGTACAGGGAGAGCTCTAAATAAGTACAGAATTTGGGGTAGCAGGAACATTTTATAGGCATTCACCCTACCATACCAGGTTAGGTACAGGGGTTTCATGCGTGTGGTTTCTGCGTCCAATTTGTGGAGGAGTCTATTTATATTAACCGTCAAAAGTTTTGTGGGATCGGCTAGCAGGTCAATACCTAGGTAATGTATTTTGTCCGAGGACCAAGGGATGGGAACCAAAGATTCGAGCATGGTTTGAGCCCGGGGCTCGAATCCAAGATTCAGAACCGTGGACTTGGACTCATTGAGCTTGTAGTAGGAGATACGGTGAAAGGGTTGAAGAATTTTATACGCGGCGGGGAGGGATTTTGACGGGTCCGTGAGCATGAGGATAATATCATCCGCAAATAACGTGATTTTGTGATGATAGGAGGGGAGGGGAAGGGAAATCCTGTAATCTGGGGGTGCAAACGGATAGTTTCCGCGAGGGGCTCTATCAATAAATTAAAGATTGTGGGTGAGAAGGGGCAGCCCTGCCGTGTGCCATTAGTGATGGGGAAGCGTTTGGACAGTATCCCCGACGTGTAGACATGGGCGGATGGGGCAGAGTAAAGGGCTAGGATAGCGGAAAGGATAGGACCTGAAAAGCCGAACTTCTGTAACATGGCCCGCATGTAACCCCAGTGGACCTTATCAAACGCCTTTTCGGCAAGAGTTAGTAGGACTGCTGAGATCTTGTTTTTACGTGCTAGGTGGAGAATATTGACCATTCGTCTGGTGGCGTTGGATGTCTGGCGGCCTGGGGTAAAGCCCATTTGATCCTTAGCTATTAATTGGGGAAGAAAGTGTTGGATGCGTTTGGAAAGAATCCTCGCATAAATTTTGGCGTCCGAATTTAGTAACGAAATGGGCCTAAAATTCGCCGGGGTGGTAGGATCCTTGCCAGGTTTAGGCAGGGTGACGACATGTGCGCTCAAAATATCGGGGGGGAGGCTAGCATCAGTCATTGCTTTGTTATAAACAGCCGTCAGCGTAGGACCTATCTGAGGGAGGAATAACTGAAAAAATTAATTGGGGAGGCTGGCCGGACCCGGTGATTTGCCTTTCGGTAGGGTTTTAATGCTATGTTTGACCTCATAGAGCGATATAGGTGCGTTAAGGGTAGTAAGCTGGGACTCGGAAAGGGACGGTAAATTAATGGCGTGTAAGAATCGATTTATATCTACTGCCAATGGTTGGTGCTCAGAAGGATCATCCTTTAGGTTGTATAGGGAGCTGTAGAAAGACGCAAAGGCATCCGCTATGGCCTGTGGATGAGATATTTTGGTTTTAGTGATGGGGTCTATGAGGTAAGGGATTCTAGATTTTGCCTGTTTTCTTTTCACTCTATTTGCCAGGAATTTACCTGCCTTATTTGCCTGGGAGTAGGTTTTTTGTTTAAGATAGCTTAGATGTTTATCGGAAGCCTCCAGGAGGAGGATACGAAGATCTAATCTGAGTTGGGTCAAACGGTTGGACAGAACAATGGTGGGGTCCCTCTTGTTACTCTCCTCCAAAACATGTATCTCGTTCAGCAGGGAGGTCATCCTCTGATTCCATAGTCTTCTCCTCCTGGCCTGCTGCTGGATGCATACACCCCTGATAAAGGCCTTGTGTGCACCCCACAGCACCCAGGGGTCGGAGACCGATGGTTCGTTAAACCTGAAGAATTCCTGCATACTGCTCGAGATCCGGGTTGAACAACCCGAGTCCTGCAGCATTCCGGTATCACACCTCCAAATGCGAGATGGTGCTACCCGAGTGTTCTCCTCGATGACCAGCTCGACTGCAGCGTGATCCGACCAGGTTATGTCCTGGATCTTCGAGGAGGACACCTTCGAGAGGAGATCCATATCAACCACAAATAAATCTATACGTGAATATGACCTATGCCTGGGTGAGAAATATGAATAGTCCCTCTCACCAGCGTGCTGGCAACGCCACACATCATACAACTTCTCAACTGGTGGGAGTTCGGGGAGTAAAGATTAACAATGGTGAAAGGAGAGTCATTAAGTTCACAGACAACGATTATGAATCTTCCGAGAGGATCCAGAACAGAGTTGAGAATCTTAACCGACAAAGATGATCTAAAGGCTAAAAGAACTCCCCTTCTCTTTTCATCAGCAGAAGCCAGAAGAACGTTGGAGAAATCCTTGTGAATGCAGGCTGGATGTGCACCCTCCTTAAAATGAGTCTCTTGGACCGCCAAAATATCCACAGCGTGATTCAGAGCTTCATTCCATAACGTGCACCTCTTGGCTGGATGGTTCAAACCATTGGCGTTAACTGATAAGATTTTAATGGTCATAGTATATCCAGATAGTCAGATGAAAGTGGGCATGGTCTGGTACTGGAGAAAACAAGAAGGTCCAGGCTCTTCCATTGTCCAGGGAACTGCAGCGCAGCCATGTAAAGCGATAGGTGATCATCGGGAAGTACAGCGATATTGCCATGAAGAAAAAACGAAACTGAGAAAAAACAAAGGCATAAAAAACAAACGGGATGTAAAGATAAGAACAGGACCGTCTCTGCAGTCCGTGATCGGACATACCGATGCTAAACAGAAGGGGCCAAAGGGCAATTGCTCCTATGGCCAGGGACACTTGTAGTATTTAAGTAGGTGTCATATTATTAGAGCTCGGGAAAGTGGAGGCAGGTTTGGGGGGTCTTTTACGTGAGACCACGTTCCAATCCACTTCAAGCAACTGGAGAGGCGGTGATTCAGGGGAGTCGAAGTGTTGTTGCGGTAAAATGTTCCACCTCCGCAAGGCCTGAATGCCTTCATCCAATGTTTTGATCAAGACAGTAGACCCTCCATGAGTGACGGTGAGGGTCGCCGGGTATTTCCACTTGTGTGGCACATTATGATTGCGCAGGGCCTTTGTTATGGTAGCCAGATTCCTCCTGGCCTGCAAAGTATGCCTGGAGAGGTCAGGGAGCAGTTGTAAGTTGCCATAACCCTCAGGGAGAGGCATGTTTTGCCGTGTCGCCATCATGATTTGCTCCTTTACTTGGTAGAAATGTACCCTAAGGAGCACATCCCTAGGTACATCCGCTGACAGGAATGAAGGTTTCGGCAGTCTGTGAATCCTGTCTATTAACAAATCAGAGGCAGAAGCAGAGGGTATCAGCGCCTGAAAAAGTGCGGTGACGTGTGGTAGGAGCTGGTTAGGCAGGACCGTCTCAGGAATACCCCTTATTTTTACATTGTTCCGCCGTGAGCTGTCTTCTAAATCCGCCACTTTGCTTTTAAGCCATTGTATCTCATCCGTTTGAGTGTTGAGTGTAGAGATGACGGAGTTAATGGTAGAAGCATGTGTGACGGCTGTTTGTTCTATGGAATCCACCCGGGAACCTAGGGACCCCAAGTCTGTCCTGAGTTGCTACATGCATGAGACCATATCAGCCTGCATTGTGTTACGCAGGGTATACATCATTTCTCTCATTGTCCCTTCAGTGATGGGGTTGTTTCCAGTGGAGAATGATGCAAATGGGTCTGATCTCTGTGGGGGAGAGGTAGGGGCATGCTGTGTAGGAAGGCTGGTGTCCATACCTGTGGGAAAGGCTGGTCTTGGAGGTGAGTCTCTCCTCTGCCCTGTCTTGGCCGGGCTCCTGGATGAGGGAGAAGGAGGTGAGGGTGATCCGGACGACTGGCCGCTGTCCAGGTTGGCAATCCTCCTATGAGCCAGTGGATGGGATGGTAGCGGCTGCAGTTTGTGCAGCGCTGCTGCTCCTTGTCCTCCTCGTGATCCCGGGCCGCCGCCATTTTGGCGGAGCCCGGAGCTCTGAGAGATAAGGAAACCGGACAGTTTATTAGACTGCTCCGGTCCCTTCTTGCGTCCAGTCATGTCGGCGGTGACCTGCGGAGGCTGCGGGGATCATTCCCGGGGTTGTGCGGGTCCCGAGGCTCTAGCTGAAGCTATGTGTCCCTGGTGGCTCGGCGGAGCAGAGTTAGCAAGCAGCCATCTTCCGCGCCGCGGCCACGCCCCTCCCCCTCCCCCGCAAACCATATATTTTCCGAAAGCACATAACCAATAGAATAAAAAGAAGGTGTTACTAATTTTTAAGACCCCACAATCTTTGCACAAATGTTTATCAAATCACTCACTATGTTCACCTAGGAAAGGAAGGGTGATGGTATGCACATTTTACCAGCCCCCCCTCTTCATCTTGACACCTAGCGATATGGGATCCCTCCTGGCTGCTGTGCGGGGAGGGGTCCCAGGGAGATAGGCATGCAGTGCAGTATGGGGGGGGGGATCAGAGTGCCACCCCCAATGTAGATTTTTTTTACCAATCTGTGCCTTTCCTGTATTATATAAGCCATCAGGAGGGCAGAGGAGGGAAACCGCAACCTGCGGGGGTTGTGTTGCAGGGGGGGAATCAGGATCAGTGCGGGGGCATGGAAGAGATAGACAGAGGTGCTGTAGGGATTAGTTAGGTGGGGAAGGGCTGTATTTTAGCATTAAGCAGGGGCACAGGTCATTGCATTAGTGGCGGCTGCAGCGACGGGGGGGGGGGGGGGCGTATGGCTCTGAGCATTGGAATGTGATCCGCTGATCAGAGATATAGTTTTGTTCAGCACAGTCTGCTGAACAGTTCTGATATAAGCTCATGGTCACTGAAGTGACTATGAGCTTATAACACAAGGAAGAATGTGAGGTCTGTACAGCGTACGGACTTGGCCAGCTGAAAGCAGTTCTTTAGGTCCGTACGCCATATGGACCTGTCAGTAAAAGGGCTAAGCATAGGTAGAAATAAATGGATTGAGTAGAAAATTCAGCTGTTTGGACATTTGGATTAAATCTGAACTTTATGGATTTTCAGTGGGAATTGTTCCACTGAATATTTCCTAATGCATTCCAAATCTGGTATTGGCCATAACTCTTGCACCTGATCTCTGGACAGTTGCAAGATTTTGGCTAATGATGGTTTTTAACCAATGCAACCCTTTGTCAGTATAGGGATTTTAGGTAGCTTCAAGGTCCACAGCACCCTGTATTACCTGCAGTCCTAACTCCTGTAAATTTATGAGAGTCTCCACAATGGAATCACTTGCATTATAATGAATAGATATTAGAATCTATCCATTAGAATGCATGTTTTTATAAATTTACAGGAGTTTGGACTGCAGGTAATACAGGGTGCCATGAAGTGGCCTTGCAGCTTACGCATGCATTTGAAAATGTTTGCTAACTTAACCCCTGTTTTTAACGCATATTGTTAGACAGGTAATTTTGTTGTTAAGCAGACTGGTTGGTGAGTTGAGCTGGGAATTTTTCTGGTTTAGTTTTGCATGTGCAGCCCTTCCATGTACTCCTTGCTGTGAAGGCCAGTTATAGATGGGGGAAGGGGCCATTTTGTTTGTTGTTGATTTATACTAGTGAGGAGACACACTGGACACCTTTGCTGCCATTGTGCTGGGCGCTTAGGGCACCCCTCTACCTTTTGGGAAGACTGGGCTTACTCCAGACCCACCTGCCCTCTTACTATCCATTAGAATGTATGTGCTTCCATTGTAGAGACTCTCATAAATTTACAGGAGTTAGGACTGCAGGTAATACAGGGTGCCATGAAGTGGCCCTGCAGCTTACACATGCGTTTGCAAATGTGTGCTAACTAAACCCTTTTTTTAACGCATATTCTTAATCTGGATACACACTATCCAACTTTTGTGGTTAGATTTCCTTCAGATTTACCTTTTCTATGTTGTTCAAGGGCCTGCAAGATTGCACACAAATTTAAAGTGTTTAGGTTTGACCTCATATTATATGGTTTTGGTACGTCTAAAGGAAAAAGTCTTCAGAAAATCTTATAGTGTGTATGGCCCATTAGACAGGGTCAATCAGTCGATCGTTTTTTGGCAAAATCTGAATTGAAAACTTTAAATTTGTTAGAAAATGAATAAACAAAATAAATTTTAATGAATTTCAACAAAATTCACTACTGTTTGTTACTATTCAATTCGGAGATTCGGATACATCCAAATCCCTGAAAAACCCAAAATTTTTCAGATTTTGTATTCAGACCGAAACAAATTGCACATGCCTAGCGAGTAGCATCTCTATCAACAGGCAAGGTGGTGGTCAGGGTGCAACATCTAGAAGTAGGTTATGTGTGCCTTTATTTTTTGGCAGTAGACATGAGTAGCTTGAAGCCATCAGCAGATACTCAAGTTTTCTTGCAAGTTAGCTGGTAAGCATGATGGGAAATTTTCTGTTGTTTGTGATGCACAAAATCCTTCCACGTGCACCTTACTGCAAGGTTTGGTTGTAGTTTTAGGTGGTTGCCACTTATCTGTACAACTTGTCAGTTGGGTTTGGTGTGGGAACACAATGAATTCCTTCAACTAACATTGTGCTCTTGCAGATGGCACTACACCCCTGCTATTTTACATAGAATATACCCACTGGAGCCAGATTCTTGCATTAGAGGCTGCTCAGATAGGGAGACACACTTCCACCTTTTTTGGAGCTATGAGGCTCTCAAACCCCTTTGGCAATGATCCTCGTCCACTCTAGCCCATATTAGTTGGTCACTTTTTACTCTTACGTTTCCTTTTGTGTCTGTATTCTGCAGACCTACCAGAGGTCTCTCCCCTCTGCCAGAAGTTAGCCCATACTTTGTTCAGTGCTATTCACTGTGTTATAGCCCTAAACTGGGGATCCCCTTTAAGTCCCTTGAGTCCCATGGTCTCAAGTAATGCAACGTATGGAGGTAATCAAAATAATGGAGAGGATATGCCATACAGTTATGGATACCATGCACATATTTTATTTATAAATAGTTAACATGGTCTATCTAATAATGGTTTGTCAATCTGTTTTATTTTTCTTTTCTTTTCCTTGTCTTAAAATTATAATTATGTTAAATTATTTTTTTTTCTTAATCTTTCTTTGTAATCCTGTAAGAGGCATTTCTTGCTGTTTATGAGAATATTGATATTTTGCCTATAAATGTATTTGTACTGACTGCCTCAAAGATGTACATGCTTGTCTTTTGACATTCCTGGTATAGTTTGGGGGGGGGGGGGATTTTTGTTCACATTTTTGTGTTGCCGGTAATGTTTTTTTTTTTTTTCAAGAAAGCTTGAAGCTGGGAAAATCAATTTGAATGTCATTTTTTTTACTTTATATATGTCAGTTTTGCTGCAGCAGGACCCCCAGGAACTATATTTAAAGACATTTTTCATTTTTAATTTGAGCATCATTAAAATTACTGCTCCTTTAAAAACAATCTTTTTTTTTTTTTTTTTTTTTTATTTCATTGATACATGTCCCCCAGGACAGTACCCAGGCCCCCATACCCTTTTTATAGGCAAAAGGTTTCATATAAGCCTTCAAAATGGGGACTTTTTATTTTTTAAGTTTCCGTCCCATAGACTTTAATAGTCTATGGGTATCAGTATTGTGAGGACAAATGTTCATTCCAACGCATAAGGGTCCTGCAGTTTACCCAATGAAGAGCCAGGAAGATCCAAGGGGCTAAAACAACAAAGAAAGGGAAGCACAAGATCCTCATTAGAATGATAAAATAATTTATTTCACAAAAACAAATAATACACTTACATGTTAAAATCTTGGTAATCGGCATAGATGGCAGATGAAAAACACCACAGGGTTGTACACAGTATGATGAAGAAACTGCAAGGCTGTCAATGTGTGAGCTTGTTCTCTCCCTCTAGCCAGCATTAGGGAGATAAGATCATAACATCTGTCAGAAAGCTTACCATTTCTCAGTGTACTGCACAAGAGCAGTCTACTTTGTCGGAACCCCTTCGTGTCTGTGTAAAGTGGGGGGTGGTGCTGGGGGCAGTCTACTGCATTTCAGATGTGATATTGGTGCACCACTCACGCCATGGGGGTGAATACATAAATGTAATTGTACCTACAAGGGTAAATATAAAGTTAAAGGATAGAGGAAACTGCGCTAGACCCAATGCTAGAGGGCATTGACGCCCTGCTGCTAATATATTTCTGTAAAAAAATAGATAACTGCTAAATATTGCTACCTCATAACATAAAGTGCATGGAGTGTTACTGGCTTCACACAGTCAGTTAATATTTGTATAAAAGTGCAATAAGTGTCAATAAATGCATTAATAACATAAAGATACTAATTCAACCTCATGTGCAAATATGCTAATTACATAAAATGCAATGTGAAACAGCAAATAAAGGTGCTTGGATATTAATACATAAGTGACAAATTAATGAAATATAGTCCATATAAATAGAGCTAAAATTAATGTGCAAATATATATATTTTACAGCCAATGGTGCAAGGAAAAAAGTGAGTCCTTAGAATTAATTGATTCAACTGGGTCAGATGATGATACATGCACATATACAACAGTGATGGTGTGACCCTCCACTTCACCGCCAATGGGTTGTGGTAAGATGGCACACTTACCAGAGGGTATTGATCCTAACTAGCATACTCCAGCAAAGGATCAATAAAGGCTTTTTAGTGTTTTCTCACACTGGCGGCTCGAATCTCCTGGGGATGGATGGATGTCCGCGGTCTTCACCTAGTTTGCACTCGTGGGAACAGAAAGGAAAGAGGCTCCTCATAGTGCCGTAGGTTTAAAACTTTCCATCTTTATTAAAAGATAAAAAAATTCCACGCAATCACAATAAAAGATGTGTATAAAACTGGTGGCCTTAGTGATGCTCCCGTATGGACTCTAAGCCTTGTGGTTGCCCTTGGAGCCTATTAGGGGAGCCGCACCGTACCTGGAAGTTGGAAGAATGGCGTGCGGTTCAACTGCGGGCCCAGAGCGAGGCAGCGTGTGTTACAACTTGACACGTTTCATCATAGAAATGATATAATCGGAAGAGCTTCTGAACTGGTTCTAATTGGCACCGATACTCAATGGCGCCAGTACTGGGTAGCACTGCTTTTTGTTGACAAAGGCACTGGATGACACTGGCAACACAGCCAGTAACCGTACTATCCAGTATCATGGCCATTCCAGCCAGTATAAGTGCTATCTTGTACCACTGCCATCCAGTGCCAGTCAGATCCAGTGCCATCCAGTACCAGCCAGAACCAGTGCCATCCAATACCAATGCCAGCCAGAACCATTGCCATTCAGTATCAGTACTATCCAGAATCAGTGCCATCCATAACCAGTACTAGTACAAGTCTGTTTTTGTGCTTAATTTTTTGTAAGCACTTTAGACTAAACTCATTACAATATAGCATTTTTAAAAATACTTTTGCTTAATTACTTCATGTTCCTCTACATGCAACAATAAGGAATTAATGATCATTAGTTTAATTGAATAGTAACAAAGTTTAATGGTAATGCATTATCTGATTGTAGAATAAATTATACACATAACTCAATATGTTCAGCTACAAACGTGTAGTGTCATCCAGTACCTGCCAGAACCAGTACCATCCAATTCTAATGCCAGCCAGAACCAGTGTCACCCAGTATCAGTACTATCCAGAATCAGTGATATCAATAACCAGTACTAGTAGTGGTCTGTTTTTGTGTTTAAATTATTTAGAAAAATTACACTTCATTATTGACAGATTAGTGGATGACATTTTGGCAGATAGAACTGATGGAGTGAAGTATGACTCTTGCTGTGGAGTAGATTTTTTGGGTTATTCACTATTCCCACCAGCATTTTATATCTTGCATAGGACATAATACAAATACTGATTTACATATTTCAGTGCTATCAGGAAACATTCAAGGAATAATTAGATTCAACTTCTACTTGTTCCTTGTTCCAGATGTATGCGTTTGGAATTGATGAATAAATAAATAATATGCAACAGCTTTGGTTAAGTGGAAGAATTGAAGGATACAATTTTTTGTAAGCACTTTACACTAAGCTCATTAACAATATAACATTTTTTCATATACTCTTGTTTAATTACTTCATGTTCCTCTACATGCAACAATAAGGAATGAATGATCATTAGTTTAATTGAATAGTAATGAAGTTTAATGGTAATGCATTATCTGATTGTAGAATAATTATACACATGACTCAATATGTTCAGCTACAAATGTGTAGTGTCCTATGTAAAGAGAAACACCATACAAACAGCAAAATCTATATTGAATTCTTTAAAAATCTCATCAAATTATTTAAATAAATAGTTCCACTGTAAGAAAAATAATCTATTAGTGGCATATACTGTATTTCAAACAACTGCTAGTTTGTTCAGCACTGGCCAGCCTAGCAAGTTCTACTTAGCATAACATTTCTTATGCACTTACTTACTTATACAGATCCAGAAACATTTACTTGCCTGGATTCATCAAGAGCTGCTATTTATTTTCCAGTTTTCACTGGCAATACTTATGGTTTGTAAACCAGTAAAATTGATAGCACAGTGGAAGTGACAGTTTCTTTTTCATATGACATCAGGGGTCTATTAGACCCCCAATGTCTTCCATGCTCTTTATTGATCGTACTTGGCTAGCTTCTTTCCCAGCCAGAACTGGGGAAAACAACTCTGTTAAAATGCTTTTCGCATCCAGTTTTTCATTTGCCAGAGGGACTATCAGCAAATGGATAATTGCTGATCTCCCTCTACTCTAGCCACTGACACCCTCCATGGCTATTCTGAGCCTGCAGAAGAGACAGTGAATCTCAATGTATATTGCTGGGCATCTGGCAGAGGGGAACAGCAAATTTTGGTGTGTGTGTGTGTGTGAAAGTGATTGGGGAGGTTTACAGTCATAGCAACAGAAAGCCTACAGTCACCTGAAGAAGTGTAAACACATTCCTGGTTGCTATAGCAGTTATCTACTAAACACTGCTGTAATGCACCCTCTAAGGAGTCACAAGTAGAAATGGGATTCCCCTTACTGTGCACAGCCAGGCACACTGAGTTTTCACAGGCACACTTGAATCAAAGAAGGGGAATAAACCCTGACTCAGCTGGGACACTTTTAATGAATCTCGCAAAAGCCAGATCAAAAGCAAAAGCCCTTTACAGGCAGGAACCTCAGGCCCTTGGTTGTGTAGCAAAGTCCAGTGTTCAGCTTACATCCCTGTGGCTACTGATTCTAGCACCACCTCTTCAGGCACTGCCTGCCCACCTGGCTGCAGCTGCCTCCTTTCACTAGCCCTCCTGCTTCCACCCAACTGACCCTTGCTCACCTGACCCACGAGTATTTATAAGGTCCTGCTCCCTCCCAGTCTACTTTGCTGGGGATTGGATGGGACCCTTATCAATAGTCCAAGCAACTCCTCCTAGACTCCCCCCGACTGCATCTGGAAGCTGCTCCAAGGTCCCAGAAAGCAGGGGGAGTCACCAGAGATGCTGCTTGCTGAGTCATCCAGCCTCCCTGAGTCACTCAGCCCTAACCCAGATTCAATCCAGGCCTGGCTCTCAGCAAGGTCAAATTTCCCTACACTAACAACTATATACACTAGCACCTACCTAGAGGATGCTATACTGCAAATGTGCTACAGTTAGAAATGTAGGCAAAAGTAGCATAATGCAAGTTTTCTGCAACCCACTACAGTAATAATTCAGAGAGCAACTCACAGGGAAACTGGCAGCATATTGTCTTAAAATATTTACTCTGTATGTTCCTCTCTCAGCTCCCTGTACCACCAATGACAGACAGGTACACAAATGAAAAGCACATAGCTTATTTCTGTAGGAAATGAATGAATAAAAAATATTCAGATGCAATATTTCATAGTTATCTGAATAAAAATACATTTTTTTAGCCTTGAACTAATAAATAAAGAAATGTATGAAAATATAATATTCTTCAACAGCTTTCACTTAGTCTACAGTTCCTGCTTAGATCTAAAATAAGAAACCAGCAGACACAGTCACTGCTAACTATCCAAAAAAGGGAAGGCCAAAAATGCACAAATATGGTCCATTAACATATGTAGTTAAAGCCTAAAATAAAAGCTAGTTTTTTAATAGATGACTACATTTTTTTACACTTGTAATTCCCCTAAATAAAACAATGCAACATTTGGTTGCTAAATATACTCAGTTTAAATGACTGACAGGTAAGCACTGTGAATTTACAGTATGAATAATGAAGAGAGATTACTTAACATCAAGGTATTGGGTATAGTTTATTCTTGCAAACAGGATAACAGATATGCTATTTGATACAGTGAAATGGCTCCCCTGACCAACAATAAAATAAAAGGACATCAATTTACTTTTAAGTTGCTTCAGTAACTGAATCTTTTCCCATGCTTTAGTGTACTGGTCACATTTTGCTGATTGTAGACTTTACATTGTTACATTCAGCATGTAATATGAATCCTTTATTAATATTAGAATGCATAATCCATTAGTACCTATCGCAGTAAAAATGTAACATTAAACCATACACTTTCAAAAAAGCTAACCTAAGCTATCTTTTTCAATAATCCTTTCTTTTGCTAAACTACAATACATATTTTAAAGGTCATAGTAGGCTTGACCAAAATAAATGAAATACATTTCCCCTATAAAGATTACAAATTACAATTTTTCCATCTTAAAAAAAAAAATAACATGCTATAACTTTTGTCGAAGGATGATATCTTTACAGCATGGGGGTGGGGTGTGTACATATGTACAGGGTGGTTTACTTTTTTTATTTTAGGGTAACAATTATTTTTGGATTTAATGTAAAGATTTTTTGCATCAGTGGTAATTCTAATATTCTAATTAGAGATTTTTTTAAAATTTTGTTCTGCCAACTTTTCACATAATTCCTCCAGAGATCGAGTTTGTGCTGTGAAATCATCTACATCCCACCTCTTCCCACAAATGGACTTTTATCGTTTTCTTTATTCCCTGTAAAATCAAAGAGCAATTGCTCCCTAATGAGTTTTTAGACATGTCTTCCTTATTTTTCTTATCGGAATACACATCCAAAATAATAAGGAAAAATGTGTTCTGCTGGAGGCTTTGCTATTTCTTTAATTGGAAACACTGAGATAAAAAACCTGATTGATACTCAATCACCCAACACAACAAATATACTGTATGAATATACAAACGATACTCACTGGGCTACAATAAATTTTATCTTTAATGATTCAAAAATATCACGAAACAAAGAGTCTGTGCAAAAGTGCACATCTTAGGATGGTACAAGAACTCACATCACACACCTAAAACATACACTCAACCACCCCTAACACTCCATGTATCGATTTGGGCTCATGTATGTGAAACAATCAAGGAAAAGATGAACAAAAATGAGCAAAAAATTCAATGAGTTGGTGCTGGTGTACCCATAAAGGGAAATCAACCTAGGAAAGGGAGGGAGCTCAATAATGATGAAAGACAAACGGATTACCTGTTCAGTAAAATGTGATGGAAAGTCTCTTTGGCATTGATGCTTATTGTTAATGGAAAAATGAGGCTATATCCTTGGTATTTCGCAATTGATGAATATATCACACCTGATGTGGAGGAAAGAGCTGTATGTGGTCCAGAGGAGGTATATTGGTTCACCAAAAAGATATGTCATGCTGTGGTCTAGGGTAGACCAGAGCATCTGATACGTAGTTTCAAAATAAACTGCGTGAACAAGAAGCCTCCCTTGCACATCCAGGTATATTATTCTATTAGGTATTATCCAAATGATCAAAAAGGGCCATCAGGTCACATTGTAGAAAGATTCAAGGGAATTCAAAATATTCCTAAGGACAATTTTCTGGTGGTAGTCCCCATAAGAACTATCTGCACCTAGTTTCGGTAACATTACCAACACATACAGCAAATTCATGTAGTTACTATTACTTCCACTTTAAGAACCTCTCATTGTGAAAGCAAAAAATTATTGAAGATTTATCATCAGTTTTCTGATTAGGAAACTGGTGGTAAATAGGAACCAACTCTAATCTGGTGTATAGCTGTACAGTTGGGCTGTGCTTATAAGCTGTCATGTATGCTTTTCACAAATGGCTCTAACCCTGACCCTATTCAGCTGTCAGAGATTCCCCAGTTGACAGTTACATGTACATGTAGCACCCTCCTGGGTGGGTGCTGGTGAGAGAGTGTGATTTTTGGCTCTGTCTGCCTGTCAGAGGAGCAGCGGGCGAATCGGTGTTGCTTTCTGCCCGCCTGGAAGCAGGGTCTGTGGGTTGGGTCTGCTCATGGTGCTTGGTGTGTGGTTCATCTGGTCTGGGCAGTGTTTCACGCTGGCCCAGTGAGGTGGTGTGTTGGACGGTGGGGGAGGTCTGACCAATGGCTGCACAGACTTTGATGCAGCCCCAGTGATTGGCCCAGACTGATTGTCTCAGTGCATTCTGGGGTGTGGTATAAAAGCCAGGAGCACATGTGCTGTGGGGTCTTTGGCTGGTGGGCAGAGTCCCGGAGAGAGGGTGACAGCTGCCTCCTCCTCTGTAGCAGTGGCACGCGTTCACAGGCAGTCGGCCTGGGGATCAGGAAGGAAGAAGCTGAACCCAGAGCTCCATGAGAGCTGACTGAGGGGGGTAGAGACACTGGAGACCCTGGAAAAACAGCATCATGAGTACAGGGGATCGTGTCTAGGGGTCGGACCTGAGGGGGGCCACCTTGGTGTAGGATATTCAGAGGACAGGTGTCAGCAGGTCGAGTGAAAGGGGGTACTAGGTGTGTATCCCGAAGATAATTCATTCTAACAAGCAATCCTAAATTAATCTAAGTGGCAAGGTGAATCAGCAGCCTGGCTGCATCTTCAGACAGGAGTCCTCACCTATTGTGAATAGTTCAAGTTGGAGTATCCCACTTTTCCCTTCACTTATCCCTAATTTAAATTAAACCACAAAAACAACTAGATCCCCTAGACTGTTCATTGACTGAGCCAGAGAGTAAAGAGTTAAATTGTGCATGCTGCAGTTGCTAATAGTAACCCAGGGAGATCCTAAGGTGACCAATCCAGCAGTCCTCAAGGGGGTGGTGCTACATAAAAGAATACTGGTAATATCATTACCCAAATGTGTCAATACCAATATTTGGAAAATTACTTGTCACTGGGTAGATGAAGAGCTCTCTTGTGGAGCAAAACAAGAAAACAGTTTACTGGGGAAGTAAAAAGTTGTACTAGGGAGATCTGCCCACCAAAGGCAGTGAAACAGAAATGGATAAATGCATGGATGAGCACAACACACCTCATTTTGGTTTTTGGAGGTTTGCCCAAAAATATCAAAAGTCTGGATGCTGAATCTTAATTCCACTGAAGTCGATGGGGGGCCAAAGTTGCCATATCAGTTTTCCCAATTTTTAAAGCTAATAGCAAGGGAATTGGTAAAAAAAAGTGCACGGGGACCTGGGCAAAAAAATAAAACAATACAGTTTTTCAGGGAGCAGTGTATTTAATCTTGTTGAAAGTGCAAAATTAAAAATGCACTATTTCTTTTAAACTTGCTTGGTGGGTCACAAAAAATTGCATGTGAAGTTACACATCTCTCTATGTTAAAAAAATTAGCATGGTATAAGGGACATTACAAAGGAATGTCCAACTGCTTCCCACCTGACCGTTTATGTATAGTTTATGAATGCTTATACAGTCTCCCACTTGTGTACCTTGTGCATTGTTTTTTTTTTACATACTTTCATCAGAGCAGGTACAGCGTCACTATAGTGACATTGTATTGCTGTGGCAATTGTCATGTACAATGATCATATGCTGTACAATAGCTGGCTGCTCTGATATCTCTGATTGTTAGTGCCACCAGTTATTGTCTCTGTTACATAGTTACATAGTTACATAGTTAGTGAGGTTGAAAAAAGACAACAGTCCATCCAGTTCAACCTATGATGTGTGTGTGTTTGCTTTTAACCGTACATTGTATACCCCTGTATGTTGTGGTCTCTAAGGTGACCATCTAACAGTTTTTTGAAACTATCAATGCTCCCTGCTGATACGACTGCTTGTGGAAGAGAATTCCACATCCTTACCGCTCTTACAGTGAAGAACCCCTTACGCATTTTAAGGTTAAACCGCCTTTCCTCTAGTTTTAGTGAGTGGCCACTCGTCTTATTGTATTCCCTTACTCTGAATAGTTTGTTCATTATGCCAGGGTCGCCAGTACAGTATTTGTACATTGATATCATATCCCCCCTCAATCTTCTCTTCTCCAGAGAGAATAGGTTCAGTGCTTGTAGCCTTTCCTCATAGCTGATGTCCTCCATTCCCCTAATTATTTTTGTTGCCCTTCTCTGGACTCTTTCCAATTCCAGCACATCCTTCCTGAGGACCGGTGCCCAGAACTGGACAGCATACTCCAGATGTGGCCGGACCAGAGTCTTGTAGAGTGGAAGAATAATCTCTTTGTTTCTGGAGTGAATCCCCTTTTTTATACATCCCAGTATTCTGTTGGCTTTACTTGCAGCGGCTTGGCATTGCATGACACTGCCAAGCCTGTTGTCTACCAGTACCCCCAAGTCTTTTTCCATCTTAGACTCACCCAGAGGTTCCCCCCCTAGTGAGTAGCTTGCTTTCTGGTTTTTGGCCCCCAAGTGCATTACTTTACATTTTTCAACATTAAACCTCATCTGCCATGTAGTTGCCCACCCCGTTATTTTGTTCAGGTCTGCTTGCAAGGTTTCCACATCCTGCATAGAAGATATTGGCATGCCTAGTTTAGTATCATCTGCAAATACAGAGATTGTACTAGATATCCCCTCCTCTAGATCATTTATGAATAAATTAAACAGGATTGGTCCCAGGACCGAACCCTGGGGGACCCCACTTTCCACACCTGCCCAATCCGAGTACTCCCCATTAATCATCACCCTCTGGACTCTCCCCTGGAGCCAGTTCTCTATCCAGGTACTCACCTTATGGTCCATACCTACCTTCCTTAGTTTGTACAGTAAGCGTTTGTGGGAACGGTGTCAAAGGCCTTTGCAAAGTCCAGATACACCACATCCACCGGCTTACCTTTATCTAGGTGGCAGCTCACTTCATCGTAGAAGGTTAATAGATTGGTTTGGCACGAACGATTTTTCATAAATCCATGCTGATTGCTACTAATAATACAGTTTTCATTACTAAAGTCTTGTATATGGTCCCTTAATATCCCCCCAAAATCTTGCAGACTACAGATGTTAGGCTGACCGGCCTATAGTTCCCTGGGATACACCTCGGCCCCTTTTTAAATATTGGTACCACGTTGGCTTTTTTCCAATCAGCTGGCACCATACCCGTCTGTAAACTATCCTTAAAGATCAAGAATAAGGGTCTGGCAATCACCTGGCTGAGCTCTTTAAGAACCCTCGGGTGCAAGCCATCCGGTCCCGGCGATTTATTTATGTTAAGTTTCTCTAGTTTAGTTCTAAGTCTATCTTCTGTTAGCCATGGCGGCACTTCCTGAGGTGTGTTGTTTAGTTCGGCCTTACAAGCTAGGTTCGTGTAGCCCCCCGATTCTTTTGTGAAGACTGAAGAGAAGAAATGATTTAACACTTCCGCCTTTTCTTTGTCCTCAGTGGCCATATTACCTTTGTCATCTTTTATGGGGCCAATGTGTTCTGGCCTCGCTTTCTTACTGTTTATATACTTAAAGAATTTCTTTGGGTTCTTTTTGCTCTCCTCCGCTATATGTCTCTCGTGTTCTATTTTAGCCGCCCTGATTTCGCCTTTACATTTCTTATTACACTCTTTGTAATGATTAAATGCTGCCAATGACCCCTCAGTCTTGTATTTTTGAAGGCCTTTTCTTTAGCACTAATATGCATTTTTATGTTGGTGTTTAGCCACCCAGGGTTTAATTTTGCTCTTTTAAATGTATTTCCCTTTGGAATGCACTGGTCAATCCCCTTGTTAAGTATGCTCTTGAAGCACTCCCATTTTTCCTCTGTGTTCTTTGTTCCCAGGGTTCTATCCCAATTGATATTTTCTAGCAGCGAGCGCAGTTTTGGGAAATTGGCTCTTTTGAAATTCAGCATCCTTATATTACCCCTCTGCTTCCTATAACTGTAATTAAAACTGAAACTTATTGACCTATGGTCACTGTTTCCTAAGTTGTCCCGTATTTCTATATCCGTGATCAGGTCTGTATTGTTGGTAATCAGTAGGTCAAGTACCGCATCTTTCCTCGTCGGTGCATTCACCATCTGACCCATGAAATTGTCCTGCAAAACATTTAGGAACTGCCTAGCCTTGGCTGAGTGTGCGGTTCCTTCTGCCCAGTCTATATCTGGATAATTAAAGTCCCCCATTATAATGACGTTTCCCGTCCTTGCTGCCAATCCTTGCTGCCAAGTCTCTGATCACTGCAACAGCAGTAAATTGTCACAAGACCAGTGCCAACAGTCACTTTCCTTAATCACTGCAGCACCATTCAGTATCAAACACTGCAGCTCACTCACAGTATTCCTGATTACTGCCACACCAGTCATATTATCCCTAATCACTGCCACACCCGTCCCACTGTCCATGATCACTGCCACACCAATCCCAGTGTCCCTGATCACTGGCATACTAATCCCAGTGTCCCTGATCACTGCCACACTAATCCCTGTGTCCCTGATCACCACCACACTTGTCACAGCGTGACCATAAGGACTTTCATATGTACGATGCTCTATGAAGAGTGATCCATTATTAGTTTCTCTTCAGAAAGCATTTGATAGGCAGCAAGGAGGCTTTGTCTCACCTCCTCGTCACTTGCTTTAGCCCATTGAGCCCATTGAAGCCAGCGCAAGCACCTCCATTTAAACCCCCTAACCGCTGCCTCTGCTAAAGGAAGTAGCAGTTGAGGGGAAGTAAAACTGAGACTCAACCACAAGGTTTTCCTGCCCTTCAACCTTACATGCGAATGAGCCCTAAAAGCACAGCTAGTCAGTATCTCCAGTCACCACCACACCAGTCACAGTGTCACCAGACCAATGTAGCTAGAATTAGTGATCCTGATTATCCCACACCAGACCAGTGCAGCCAGCAACAGTTTTCTTGATATTCACCACAAGAGGTCCCAGTGTGACCAGACCATGTATGCCAGCAACAGTGTCCCTTATCACAATTATACCAGATGCAGTGTCACCACACAAGTGTAAGCCAGAAACAGTGTCCCTGATTGTGGTCACACCACCAGTACCAGTGTCACCAGACCAGTGTTAGCCAGCAACAGTGTTCCCGATCACCGTCCTACTGTCACCAATCAGTGCAGCCAGCAACAGTTTTCCCAATTGCTGCCACACCAGTTTGTCTTGCTTCTGCTGGCCATCTGTACTAACTCAGGCCTGTTTATTGACCACATTGTTGCCAGATACCTAGTCTGATACTTTGCATGTTTGCTGACCATGTCTCTGCCTGCTGTCCAAATGGATCCATCTGCATATCTGACTCACTATGTTCATGTGAGACACAAGTCCCAGCCACCCTTTTTAGACAACTGCACTCTTTGAACCACAGGATCTATTTTGTTCTTCCTTTCTTTAGCCCCCTGTACTTCTTGTCCAGTGGACATGGCATTTCTGGGAACAGCCACATACAAAAAGGCTAGGGTTGCTTAGCTTATAAAAATAGGGACTGTTATAGGTGATGCTACATTAGGCTATATTCCCTGACCACTCATATAGAGGCAACTATTACAGTACATTTGTTTTGATACAATTAGTTGATTTGTGTGATATACAAGATATGATATCCAGTACAGAATTAGTCCACACTGTGAAAAAGTCTCATGCATGTGATTCATCATGGCATACTCAGAAGTAGTAGTATAATGTGTTCTGGGTTGTAGTTCTAGGTATGCCCATGCCGTGTGTGCTAAATATCTAATTGACAACTTGGTGTAAAAAAAAAAAAAAATAATAATAATTTTCTTTTCACATTTTCCAAAAATGTGTTGGAAAAAAAGACTAGTTGGGTGGCCCCACCCCTTAGCTATTTAGGAACTGGCAGGCAGTGGGAGCCTTCGTCTGCACTAGAGGTTGTTTTTTTTCTTTTTTTCAGGTCAGTGGTTGATGATCGATCTACACCTGTAGGACATTTTTTTTGTTTTTTATTAAAGTAATTTTCAAAAACTTGTGTTGTGTTTTTTAATTAATTTTGCTTTTACATTTTTTTGGTGAATATGTAGGGACACTGTCCAGATTCCAAAAAGGTCCCTGCCCACAGACCCCCACAATCACTAGCCAGGGTTGTGGGGAATAGGCCCTTACCCCCATCAACATGGGGACAAAGTGCTTTGAGTGGGTAGAGCCCTCCCTGCCCCAGAACACCCCTCCCCATGTTAAGGGCATGTGGCCTAAAACGTACAGGAGGGGGGGTGCTTGCTCGCCCCCCCCTTTCCTGGCCTGCCAGGCTGCATGCTCAAATAAGGGTCTGGTATGGATTTTGGGGGGACCCCATGCCATTTAAAAAAAAGAAATGTTGGCATGGGGTTTCCCTTAAAATGCATACCAGACCCAAAGGGCCTGGTATGGATTGGGGGGACCCCACGCTGTTTTTTTTCCTTGCCAACATTCTTTTCTTTATATTTCAGCTGCCAGTAGAGAAGCCCGCTGACAGCTGATGAGTCTTCAATTGTGAAGCAACCAGCTTCCCGGCCTGCTTCTTAACAACCAGCTATTCTTCACACAGAATTCAAATCAGTTCATAATTTTTCTACCGATCCAAATTTGAAACCTTCAGAAAATTTGGAATTCGTTAGAAAATGAATAAACGTATCAAAATTAAATGAAATAAAATGAAACTAAATGAATTCCGAACTAAATCAACGGAACAAAATTAGTAACCTAACTAATCTATCCTTTAGAAAATGAAGTTCTGCGCATATCTAATCTGTCTCAAAAAATTGTAAAAATGCTATTTGTGTACAGTGTGGCATGGCTGAGTAATTGTCATTCAAATGATGACAATGCTGAAAGCTAAAAAATGGCCCAAGCTGGAAGGGAGTGAAAGTGTCCAGACTTGAGGTAGTTAAAGGATATTTACATAATTAAGCTGAATCTCTGAATGCTCTAAATCAGACATTAAGGAATCCTTGTCCCTACAATATGATGGTTACAACATTTTAAAACTCTGTTACATTGCTATCTAGGCATGGCAGTAAGTGCATCATAGACATTTTTAGAGGTTAGAACTGCTACAGCAGATGCTGTGAATGATGTGGGTTTTCAAACACGTGTTGGTGTCTACAGTTGTGTGTAAAGGGTTATGTAATGTCCAGTTATTTTCTTCTGCATTGGAAAGCCTCTGCATAGGTGGAGATTGGGAGTGCAATTCATCACAAAGCTAGCAAAGGAACATGCACACTTGCATCATTTCAAATAATGGGGACTATAAGAAACATTCTACACCGGTAGGAAGAAATATGCCAACTGTACATGTCCGGTAGCCTTGCGGTGGGATTATTTTTACCATTTCAGATAAAAATGGTGGATCAGTTTATAAAACTCATGGTTATAATTTTGGATGCAATACAATTTCTAATTTGCTATGTTTTTATTTCCATTTTTTTTTCTTTTTTGGAAAAAAAAATATTTTAAATGTTCCTCTTTAACATCTTTGTTACCTCTGTGTCTATTTTATAGACATGGGTATAAAATAGTTAGGCAACACATGGGATGTTAAACCCTTTTAGCAATCTTGGGCTAAAAATAGATTGTTTGCCTTGTACAGCTTCGGGTATTAGCTCCAGCATCATTTGATTAGTGGTGGCCTACATCCTCTGTCCACTGTCACCATTATTAGAATGTTTATTTTAAAAAGGTTAACGTGGGTCATGCAAGTAATTATGACTATTTTTTAATCCTTTATTTATGAAGCCTTACTTGTTGCAGCACGGTACTTCAAAGTAAGTAGCAAAAATATACCATAGGGCTGTGCTGTGTTGGAGAGCTGTTTAAATCTCAGAACTGGATAAACATAAATACAAATCCTTTGTTGGAACCTGTTGCGGTGATTCGGGCGGAGGTTTTCTACTGTTCTGACACCCAGAGTGACCCTTTTAAGTGCGATTGAGGCTTTCTAGCTGCTGTAATGGCAGACTGGACATCTAGTGAGTGTTTAGTCCTTATGTTTGCGGCGGTAATATATAATTGAATGTCATTTATCTGCACTCTGAAGCAGTTGCCACTGATGTTTGCCGTTAAGGACACCAGGATGCATAAACTTTCATGTTTCCATTATTAAACTATATACATTTTATATATGTTTGATTATACCAAGTGTGCTACACTTTCTTTATCATCTTAGCAAAAATATACAGTTTTATTTACACCATGCAGGTAATGTTATGCAAATACAGATGATGTAAAATAACAGGCTACATAATATGAATCCTTTTTTAAAAGTATAAGAGTAAATACAATGTCAAAAAAAGGTAATTTAAAAAAAAAAAAAAAAAAAATATATATATATATATATATATATATAGCGAGAGAGAGAGAGAGACAGGGAGACACAGAGAGAGGGAGGGTTTTAAAAAGTGCATTTAAATACTGCACATGCAATGTGTATCTCAGAAAGACAATCCCTAAGGGAATATCTCTACAAACCTTCATTTCCCACAGATCTTTTATTTATTTATTTAGTTATTTTGTTTTTGCATTAATGGATGATATAACATTTCTCATTGTGTAATGAATTATTTATTTTACCTTTAATTGAAACCTCTAGGAAATGTTTAGCAGTGAAATATATATGTTTACATCATTGCAGGGTCAAATTCTATAACACAAGCATAACTAAGAGGGATAATAGGACTGTAACTAAAACTATAGTGCATAGTGTTATTTTTGTTGCAATAATTGCTGTATAATGAAAACAACAGTATCCAGGTAGAGCTGACTGGAAGCTGAAATTCTGATCTTGAAATGGTTCTCATTCTTAAAGAGCTATTTTCTTTAATTTGTACAATTATCCAATCCAGCATTAAACATCTTGATTCTTCATACATTTTTGCACTGTGCAAGGTGCTGCTTTTCAATTACTGTTGCTGTGCCTCCAGCTAATATGTACATCTTTCTTTATGTGACTGTGTATGCAGTTCTTGCACAACTGAGTCTCTTTTATTTATTCCAGAAATATTAGACCACAAATCCACTTAGGACAACAAGCCCTTCTGTAGACGAAAGGAACCCTCCTTGTTGTATTTTACTTTGAAAGATGGAGGTCTGTGCTTGCTGCTTTTCAGTTTGAGAGATGGGGTACTAATATTGCTGCATTTAACCTTAAGTGATGAGCGACTGTGCTTGTTGCATTTCACCTGAAGAAATGGGGGACTGTGCTTGCTGCATTTTATCTTGAAAACAATGTAATATAGAATACTACTAGTAGCCCAATACCTCCAATGGTGTAGTAAGAGTGCAGGTCCTGCCCCCAAGACCACAGTAAGTGGTAAAATAGTATGTAGTGGAACAGGTGTATGTAGCAAATATGTGTCTCAAATGAGTCTTCTGAATTGACATAGAGATATAAAATGAATCAACATAAAGTGCATCCAAAATTCATATGGTATTCATATAAAGTGCATCAAGAGTTAACTTAAGGTGCATCCGTGGTAGCTATATTAAACACGATAAATGCATCGAGAAGCAATAATACCCATAAAAAGTGCAACAAAAATACTTAAAATTAGTGCAATGAATAAGTGAAAATAATGTCAATTTTTCCAAAAATGTTCCATAATTTCCAAAAAAATATTTTCTAAACAAACACACAAAAGTGTCCAAACAAAGTGCAAGTGAATATACTGCTGGTGTATTGAAGGATAGGCAGCAAATCTCTTTAAAAATGGACTGGTGGAGTCCGTCTTCCAACCACTATTTAGTGCAGTTCAAAGCAAAAGTGGTGACACCCTCCGTGCTTGTGGGGTAAAGTAAAAATGCAAACTCACCGGAAGATGTTGACCCTCAATACCGTATGGCAATAGAGGTCTCCCCCTTTGAGAAAGCTACGGGTGTTCGTAGCGCAACGCGTCAGTGTAAGCCGTACCGACGTCACTTCCGGTCTTCGGCCGTGACCGGAAGCTTCAGATTGCACCGCATCTGCGGTTTGTGACACTGTCTGCACTGTTGTATCTTCTGTAATGTGAGTAGCCTGCACTACTATTTTTTTTAATAAATACTACCCTACGTTTCTGCACCATGAGAGCCTCTCTTTTTAAGCACCAACACAGGAACTAAGGCATTTTTGAGCTTCCTATGCTGCTATATTCCCATTATTTGATCCATTGCTGCTGGAGCACGCTGGGCTGTTGGCGAACGAGTTGAAAGGGTTGCCAGGATATTTATATATAACGCTCAATCTGAGTGTTGTGGAGGTGAGAGGCCACTGCACTCGGTGTCTGGATTGTGCGCTCACCGGGACACACTCACCTTGCTGTGTTTGAAGAGCACATTTCACCTTTAGAGTTGATTGGAAAGACCACCATATATAGAAGAATTTTTTGGCACATTGCACTTTATTCACTTTATTTGGGACTATCATCATGTATATTTTTTAGATTATTATATACATTTTATGGACTGTTGAAGCACGTTTTTAGCACATCATTGTTATATTTTTAGGTGTTTTTATTTCGGTCACTTTGCTCATGTTCAACACTTTTAGGAGTTTTGTTTATTTGATCATATAAGAGCTGCACATGATTTTGTTTTGCATGAATAGTCACTCAGCATTGCACTTTATTCACTTGGTTCACTTTCGATTGGATGTTCATTTGAATTATTGTATATATCTATTCATTCTATCATCACTTTATACACCCCATTTTTTTGACATATTTTCATTGACACATTTATTAATTTGACCACTATTTATTATCTTAAGACACGTCTGTTCAATACACATTGGAATTAGATTAAGTGGCCCCCCTCATTGAGAGTTGAGCGCTGATTCTTTAACTTTTTAATTACGTTGTGATCAGTGGGGACACTATCAGAATCAGCTGCTTGCTTGGAGGAGTTCCACATCGATTTCTTTGATTGGGAAGATCCGCCTGATCGCTTACCTCAAAATCGCGCATAAGTTTATTATTTCTGTTTTTAAAGAGGTCAAAAAAGGCTTAGGACAAGTATCCAGATATGTATCCTATCCTTCCATACCTGGTGGTCCTGGATGGTCCTCAGTCTTCACATGGAATACTTCCGTAGGCAGCCCCAGCTGAGACAGGAACATATCTCGGAAATGACAAAAAAAGAATACCGGGGGGTGACAGCTAAGTTCATATCTCAGAAATTACAAAAAAAGAATACCAGGGGGTGTCAGCTAAGTTCAGTATCAATGGATTTATTACAATTAAAAAGCCAAATGTAAACTCACAGAAATATAAAATCAAAGAGCTTATCTGTAGCCATGCCACATTGGATGGAAGCCGTCCACCGGAAGAGCTGCTTGTGACAGCAAACATTGTGTAGTCAGTGAGGAAACCAAGTCCAATGTTCCAGGAGTCGAGCCACTGTAGGACATGAGGCAGGATGTGATGTCATACCTGGGGTGGGCTGGTTGCTATGGCGATGCATTTCTGAACTCCTATTGGTTCCTGTCTTAAACCATTCATTACCAACCATTCATATCTGACATCATATCCTGCCTTGTGTTCAACAGTCCCTCACCTCTTGGAACATTGGACTTGGTTTCATCACTGGCTACACAAAGTTGCTCTTTCGGTGGATAGCTTCCATTCAAGTGGCATGGCTGCAGATAAGCTTTTTGATTTTATATTTCTCTGAGTTTGCATTTGGCTTTTTAATCATAATAAACCCATTGATGCTGCACTTAGCTGGCTCGCCCTTGGGTTCCTTTTTTTTAGAGACCCTAAATTGTAAGCTCTTTGAGGGTAGAGACTGATGTGTATGTACAAGATATGTAAAACATTGCATAAATTGTGATATATACGGTACATAGAGTACCTACAGTATGTTAATAATATAAAATATACCTCTGGCAAAGTGCACATTTTCCAAATGCTGGTAGTCGTAATAGGAAAATGTGTACTAAGGAATATAGGAAAACCTTTGTTCAACTTTTATAGTTAATAATGTGGTAAAGGAGAAATTGTTAAAAAAAACCTATCATGGAAGAAATACAAAAGTGATCATTGCTGTTCTGTCTCTGAAAATGCTAGTTACCTGGTTGTTATGATTTTGAGACTTTCTGGGTCTGGATCATTCCCACAGAAAGTACAAAACTTACAAATCAGGGTTGTAGAATTCTTTGTCTGAATATTTTTCAATGTCAGGGTGGGATTCAAAGTAATAAAGTCAGAGGATCAGTTGGACAGATGTGATAGTAACAATTTCAAAATGAAAGCTCAGCAATGGTAGTCCCAATGTTTCCACTATGATTGGTTGCCTATACAATAACTGCATTATAATAAAAAGATACAATGCAATGTCATTTTTATTCAGTTTAACATTTTTACTTTACTAGTTTTAATCTTGTGTAACACATCTTGTAAAATTATCATAAAAAGAACTAGAGTAAACAAATGCATAAAAATTAAAAACATATTATTTTTATCATTTTTCATCTCATGTAAATGGATACTTCTAAACTGACACTTCACAAAAGCACTCAGAAATAAAAGTGAATATGCCTATAGTTTGTCTTCATTAAAGATCTTTCTTCATATCAAATTCCATTAAGTTTTAAGTACCACTTGAAGGTCATTTGATGCATCAGTTTACAAGTCAGAGGCTTGAGAAGCTTTGAAAAAAATGTATATTTTATCTGGAAAATCTACATCACTAAAAATGCACTTGTTTTTTATCTGTCTTACCAAAAGAAGGATTCATATAAAAAAAATCCCCATAAACCAAATTGGTGGTTTCAATGAAAGAAAATTTAAAGGGATGAAGTTAATTTTTTTTGTCTTGTAAATAGCCTTCAATTTTCAAATGTTGTGACACCTTTTAACCACTTGACCTCCGGAAGGTTTTACCCACTTCATGACAAAGACATTTTTTGCTATTCAGCGCTGTGATTTTTTAACTGGCAATTGCACGGTCATACAACACTGTACACAAATTTTTTTTTCACACAAATCAAGCTTTCTTTTGTTAATATATGATCACCACTGTTTTTTTTTGCTACATAAATGAAAAAATACCAAAAATGAAAGAAAAATATGTTTTTCTTACTTTCTGTTAAAATATTTTGCAAACAAATAATTTTCTTCATAAATATAGGCCAAAATGTCTACATGTATTTTTAAATTTTGTTGCTACATTCTTTGGTAAAAATAACCCAAATAACAAATCCTGGTCAAAAGATTGATGATGGATTTACACCGTGGGACTTTTTTTTTTTTTAATAAGGACTTTGTCATGGTGTTGATGAATTTATTTTCATTTTCATGTTGTCTTTAATGAGTAGCAAGTGTTACTATGTACCTCATACAGACATAGTTAGGTGGCTGTCCAATATTGTTTACATCGGAGAACCCACTGCTTTCTCACAGGGCCTGTGATCACTCTGTGATTGGACAGTCAGATCACTGGCAAAAAGTACACAGCCAATGAAAATGCCTCTGTACCATGTGACTGATGTGACCAATCACAAGTGTAAACAATGGACGCAATTAGCAGCCAGGGCCTTATTTTCTCTAACATTCAAAGAGGCTTTGAGTGAGAAAAGATAGTATATATTTTTTTTTTTTGTAAAATATAAAATATTTTGTTATGTTGAGTACCTACATACCTAAAATGTTACACTTTGCAAGTGTGGACTTGCTTTTGCAGAGACACACCTATAAACATTTTTTTGCTCTGTTTTCCATCATGGAGTGGTCTCATGCTGGCGCTTTGTACACGTGGGATGGGAGCCATGTAGCCCCAGCGGCCCCTTTTCTCTTTTGCGCTTTTGACCAGCTGTGTCATCGGTGGCTCAGGCACTTCCTATACCTAGGAATTCTCCTTATAGGTCATCTGCCTTCTGGAGCAAGAAACGTTGGTCTCTAGCGACAGACTCCAAAAATATGGTGGAGGGCCATCTGAAGAGAAGTGACACGTATACTGGCCAGAAATGCCGGCTGAAAAGCATCTCTGCCCGCTATTATGCCGGTGAGTCAGGTGTGCGTTCCACCAAGTGGAGCCATGCGTTCCTACACGCTTCACTCACCACCTCATACTGTATGGGGCTAATATGGCAGGGATCCATTATGCAGTATGTTACTCCATTTGACTCAGCTGAGCTACGGTACATGTATAGTTTTACTCCTTGCACATTACTGTTAATCACCAGCCCCATGCACTCTGGTGTACATCCATTGGTCTATCACAGCAGTGATCTACAAATTGGAGGGATTGTGAAGGGCAATTTGATTGTACTACTAAAGCACTAAATATGAATAATACTGTTGTTACTTAATAGTTCTTGTATTTTATTTAAACCACATGTTAAAAAAAAAAAAAAAATGGGGCATACATCATAAAACATAGACAGACAAAATCATCATAGAAAAAAGGGCAGAACACAGTTTGTAACATTAAAGCATGTGTAGCTATTAGCCCAATATGGTAATTTCAACTACTCATTGGTGGTATTACATCATAGTTACACATCCAGGCACAATAGATGCTTTTCAGAGCTGGAAAACTTCCAACGCGTTTCAAACATTCAACTTTTCCTTCATCAGGGATGTCTACCACTCTGTAATCATAGGCATGTACAGGGAAAAGGACCCCCTAAACGGGACTATAATGGGTACTGACTCATGTGTATCAAAAAATAGATATTTTATTTATACAAACAATATATACAAAAATTGGCAAATGAGCATGATAATACACAAGTGCACAATGTAAGAATTTTAAAATGACGACTATATACAGTTCAGCTAGAATGTAACTGTGCCAACATGGAGGAACCTAAAGGGTTAGGTACTGGAGACCCTACGCGTTTCAAAGCAAATCTTCCTCAGGGGTCTTTAGACCGTGGGTTCCAATTTTTTATATTCTATAAATAAAGAAACATGTTAGTTTATAGTATATTGTAAATTGATCATTACAATTTATTTTCCAGTAGATGTCATTTGCACTATTTCCATACACATACCATGTATTGCGTCACAATTCTGAACAAAAGTCGTCTTAGTTTAAAAGTTGATTGTTTGACACCACCAGGAGTAGCATGCCCCAGATTGTTCCAATAGACCGCACAGGACGTCTTTGCCCTCCCCAACACCACCAGTGGGAAGGTGTGGGTTAAGGCAGTGCAATTGGACGACGTGCTTTGGGGGCGCCCTCCGCACCACCCACCCAGGGGGCCCTTTGACACACAGCTGATCGTGATTGCAATCAAAGCAGCTACACATAAAAAGGCTGGGCGCCTCAGTAGGTTTGAGGCATTCCATCTAGGAGGATATCTGACACACCAAGGAGCTTTTGACTGTCCAGAGGAGGTAAAAAGAAATTTATAATAGTGCTTCAAAAAACTTTGCAATAGTTTTCAGCATATGAGGATCGTATATATTACTTTCCCCTTCTATTTCTCTGTATTTTTAAACAGATGGGTGTTTTCTAAAACATCACTCTTACTGGACAGACAAACCAAGAGTGTGGTTCCCCCATATTTTAGCCATCCGTTACCCATAAGGTGGGTGTATAGCTGTATATACATATATTTAAATCTAATACATAGATAGATAAATCCGTTGACCAATATGCTCAATACAAAATATCTGTGTCTCTATATGATATAGAGCAAGATAGATATGATTAGATAGATATAAGTCTAAGTGGTCTAAAGTTTGACAATTTCGCATCGACTGATGTTTATGCGCATGCGTCAATTTATTACACCCATTTTCCTATTGTATACATACATATATTTTCAATTAACTTTTCAGAACTGCAATCTGGATGATCAAGTGCTGTCTTGTTATGGACCCCATGTGATGCTGTGACGGTCCGACCCTTCCTCCCTCTTTCCCCATACCCATATTCAGCATTGCCTTAACCCACACCTTCCCACTGGTGGTGTTGGGGAGGGCAAAGACATCCTGTGCGGTCTATTGGAACAATTCGGGGCATGCTACTCCTGGTGGTGTCAAACAATCAACTTTTAAACTAAGGCGACTTTTGTTCAGAATTGTGACGCAATACATGGTATGTGTATGGAAATAGTGCAAATGACATCTCCTGGAAAATAAATTGTAATGATCAATTTACAATATACTATAAACTAACATGTTTCTTTATTTATAGAATATAAAAAATTGGAACCACGGTCTAAAGACCCCTGAGGAAGATTTACTTTGAAACGCGTAGGGTCTCCAGTACCTAACCTCAGGTTCCTCCATGTTGGCACAGTCACATTCTAGCTGAGCTGTATATAGTCGTCATTTTAAAATTCTTACATTGTGCACTTGTATTATCATGCTCATTTGCCAATTTTTGTATATATTGTTTGTATAAATAAAATATCTATTTTTTGATACACATGAGTCAGTACCCGTTATAGTCCCGTTTAGGGGGTCCTTTTCCCTGTACATGCCTACCATTCAGTAAAGGGATGAGGGAAGACTAACTCATTACTCCTTTCATCATACCCAACCTCCACACCCTTTCACTCTGTAATCATAAATAGCCATTACTGAATCTATATTCATTGATTAATAGCATAATAATTTACAATCACATATATAAAACACTTGCATTAACAAAGTAAATATGGCAACAGCGTTAACCCACAAACACCATCTGGACAGGCTGTGTCATTCCTCCTCATAGTACACAAAGACCATATTGGGCACTTTCCAACAATCAGATTGTCCTCAAATACAAGGAGCCTAAAGCCCTTCTGAATGGAAGTACTGAAATTAAACACAAAAGCACAGGTATCTATAGATACTGTATACCCTGCAATGACATAGGCGCTTCTCAGATGAGGCAGAGAGGGGTGGCGTCTCCTCGAGGTCCCCAGCATCTTCCTCAAATACCACACATGCGCCAAATGGTGAAAAGTGTGGTTACATCACAGCTGACCTGCCCCCAGCTGACCCCGCATGTGCAAAACGCAGAGCGCAGTTGCATAGCTAGCTACGAGGGTTGGACTACAACGATATGAAGGGAGACTGCCACCGATACAGGAAATAAATGGCTTATATCCACATTCTTTATTTGGATAGATAGGATGGGGCAAGATATTAAAGCCTTCCTCTAACTGCCAAATAAAGGCCCCAGTAACAAGACTGGGGCCTTCCTGTGCCGGGTGTAACTAAAGTGGTAGGACTTTAGATACTCTGCCAAAGCCGTCTGTGGAATTAACCTGCCAACTCTTACATTGAACTGATTAATAGAGAAAGATATATATCATATAATGTTACAATACCATATACATGGGCAACAGTTACAATAATTGCACATGCGTGACAATGCAACAAAGTAAACAAGAAAGAAAAAAAAACTAAAATTCTGAAAAAGCATACAAAATAAATTTTTTAAAAAATTTAATTTAATTGAATTACAGCCCAGCAGATAATCTATTTCTATTTCTACCCCTAAGGATAGATTCCTCTCAGGAATGATTGCAGAAGAAATCCCTCTGTCCATACTGGTCAAAGAGCTAAACCTAGAACTGTGGAGAGAAAATGCCCCTTTGTGTTCACTACATCAATTGTCACATTTTAAATTTTCTAATTTTTCTAATCAGTTTTCCCATAGGAAAAACCTCTAAGAAGGGCCTAAAACTTCCAGCCTCATTAAACCTGGGGGGGGGGGGGGGAATGTGGCATTTAGGCACCTGATCTAGTGCATTTCACACTGGAACAGGGTCTTATTCTAGTCCCCACCTCTCAAGGGAGTGTAAAGTCTGTCTAATGCCATAAAAGTGACCCCAGGCACCTTGTATTTATGTGTCTTAGCTATGCATCTTCCCAGTGGTAGGTACAAATTGCCTATTCTCTTTCTATGCATATGCTTACCTACATGTTTCCCAAACTCTTGTCGCGTTTTGCCCACATGGAAAGAGCCACAATCACAATGCATTAAATAGATAATGCCTTTAGTTTTACAATTGACAAAGTGTCTTGTCACAAATTTTTCTCCATTGGGCAAGACACATTCTTTGCATCTTTTGATGACTGAACATCGGGCACATCCCCAACAGGGGAATGTTCCTGTCTCGGCATGGATCCTTTCTCTGTTCCCCTTTGTACTCACTTTGTACCAAGGATTCCTGTATCGATTCCGATTTTATTTAATGTAATATAATGGGCAGGGGTTACAAAGCTAAGTATCACAGGATCATCTGTTAAGATTGACCAATGTCGTTTCAAGATTTTTTGAATTTCATCCATTTCATTTGAAAATCCAAGTGTTACCCTAGTGGGATTTTCCTTTTTTTTTTTTGGTCTTCTGTTGTTTACATTGTTTGTTCGTTTTTAAATAGAAGTTTCTGTCTTTCCATGACTCTCATCCGATTAAATGCTTTCTTTGGACTGGATTTTGTGTAGCCCCTCAATAGCAATCTTTTAGTAAGTTCATCTGCCTCTTTCTGAAAATCCTCAGTTGCGTCTTATACGCAATAATTGACTAAATGGGATGGGTTTTCAGGGATTGTGGGGGAAAACTATTGGCATGCAACAGTGTGTTGCCTGTTGTTTCTTTTCTGAACAATTTGCTACTTTGTCCCACCTCATCTTTACAAACACAAACATCAAGAGAGTTCACTTAGTATTGATCGCGCGTCATTGTGAAAAATACATTTATATAATTTTGGTTCATTTTTTGAAGACATTCCTTTAACAAGTTTTCAGGTCAATTCCAGACAAACAAAAATGTTGTCTATGTACCTTTGCCACATATTAATGTGGCAAGTGTATACACACAAGTCATCATTCGACTGGTATAAATTGATATAAATTGTCATAGGATGGGGCACAACAAGTCCCAATCGCTATGCCACAACGCCACATACCTGGAGGTAGTGGGAGCCTTGGAAGGAAAAAACATTATGATATAGAATATATTACAACATCTGCAATATGAACTCATCAAATTTCCATTCATGCATACTGCGTTGAGGCAGGGCATGTCTAATTTCAGTATGTCATGCGGTATGCAGTTGTAAAGCGATTCAGTGTCAATCGATTTCCATGTTGCCTAACATTTGTAAGAGGTATATGGTGTCTTTAGTGTAAGATGCCAAACTTGTAAGGTGATCCTCTCAGGGATACAGCCCTTTCCAGAGACAATAGGCCTCCTCGGGGGTTGGCCATGTCTTTGTGGACCTTTGGGAGAGTGTAGAAAGTGGGTATACGAGGGTGTTTTATCTGTATATATTCCCACATTTTGAGGGAAATTATCCCCTCTTTTACTGCAGTATTTACCAGGTCATAATACTCCTGATTGTGTGTGTGTATATATATATATATATATATATATATATATATATATATATATAATTTTTTTTCCAATAACATTTATCGTTTTTCAATAAATGTTCACACATATTAACGTACCTTTGAACAGCCATTTATGATTATAGAGTGGTAAACGATCCCTGATGAAGGAAAATTTGAATAGTTGAAACAGGTTGGAAGTTTTCTAGCTCTGAACAGCATCTATTGTGCCTGGATGTGTAACTATGATGTAATACCATCAATGAGTAGCTGGAATTACCACATTGGGCCAATTGCTACACATGTTTTAATGTTACAAACGTTCCACCCTTTTTCTATGATGATTTTGTCTGTATATGTTTTATGATGTAGACCACATTTTTTTTTTTTTTTAACATGTTCACAATCCCACCAAATAGAGGACTCCAATTTGTAGATCATATTCGGGATGATGGCAATTACAACTTTGGTCATATGAGCTTTTTTCTGTCTATTACAGCAATTATTTGTGTTGTGCTCTCTACATCCTCATCCCTCTGAATCTGTACACACATTTACACATATATACTCTTATACTAAGTATTTTTATTACCTCCCCTTTTCTTTTTTTTTTGCAGTTGGGTTACATAATGGATTTTTTTTTTACTATGAATATTATAGACATGCCAATATGGCTCGCTAATGCTCTAGTGACCCCTTGATTCTTGAGGTGTAGGCTCACAGTTGGCCTCATTTCTCCTCCTCTATTCCATCCCGGGAGGCGGGGCCATGACTCTCCTCCCAGGTCGTGTCTGTATAGTATAAATAGTGACAAGTGGACCATTTACAAACTTATCCTTTTATATTATGTTTATATATATATACACAGTGTACAATAATAGTGAATTAATAATAAAGCGCTCTGGTGCTCAGTGCCACAATAAATAAATCTCAGTGCCACAACAAATAACAAATCCTGTGAGGTAGATGGATTAATACTATGATAAAAAATTAGAAATAAATAGATGAATTAAATTACAAATAGATTTTAAAAGTGCTATAGTTTCAAACTAATAATAAAAGTGCTATAATTTCAAGTGAATACCTCATGTAGGTATCAGATGTGATAAATAAATGTGAATAAATAAATATTATATAAATGAGTAAAAATTCTCCAAATCTAAATAAGTTCAAACATCCCAATGTTAAGTGCTGTGATGGGCAGTCAGCCCCTTGATTAAATAAAGTGCTGTAAAGTCCAAAAATAAAGTCTAAATGGTGTTCTTGTGCAGGTGCTACTGGTATCCCAGATGTATATGAGAAGCCGAAGGAATGAGTGAGATGGTAGTGCTGTGCTTTAACTCTTACTTGGCTGTGCTCTGTGCGGTGATGCAGTGCCCTTATAAGAATTGCACTCACCACAAGGCTATCCCCTGAAAAGGGGTAGCAAGTTCCGCACAGCGGTACGAGTGGTCCAGGAGATCCTGCGGTATCCCTCTATGGGTTCCTGTTTGCCTATGGTTCTGGTACTGGTCCTCCTCGTTAACCCTCAGGCCCTTCCTGGTGTCTCTGGGTAATCTCATATGGTGCCCCACATGAAGGAGAATAGATTGACCATAGTGTAGTAATTACCGATATAATTTATTAAATAAAGTATCCACTTACAGTTAAAGTTAGATGCAAACAGCGATCCCGCTCGGTATGGATGCGGACCGGATGTCTGGGTTTCAATGCGTTCCACAACACGGAACGGAACCACACTAGCGGAAGTGACGGAGTGACGCACGGTCCAGCTCGACGCGTTTCATCAGCATTGACATCATCAGGCTCCTGGGAAAATCAGTGAGCAAATCACACAAACAGGAAATTATGTTTCTGTGGGGCGTTCTGTACATATTGTGTGTACAGAAAACCTCCATGTAGCCATAGTACATTGCATTTCAGAAAAATACAGCTGCTGCAGATTAAAAAGGATACATATTTTTTTTAATAACATTCTTTTACAATATGACTTGTGTCGCTATATACGCCATATTATTTTTTTCTTTATTTGCTATGTTTTCCAGATGAAAGGGGAGTTACCCTTTAAGCTTATGATCTATCAGAACACCCAGATCCTGATTCCTCTAGTTGTACTCTCCCTAGTATGTATGATGCATGCATACATTGTTAGCCACCAAGCGCATAACTTTACATTTTTCAACATTGAACCTTATTTGCCACATAGTTTACCAATTAAACAGTGCATTGAGGTTGGCTTGTAAGTGGGAGTCCTATAGTATAGGATGTTTTTCCACTGCATAGTTTGGTGTCATCTGCAAACACTAAAATGGTACTTTTAATCCCAGTGGCTATACCGTTTATAATTATTAACTAGCAAGTAATGTAGCTGGTCCCCAGGGCAGAAGATTACCATTCCTCATATATGAAACTGTAACTTGGTTTGCTCACCCAATTACATGCCCATATATTTCACAGTCATGACAATGAATTAGGGTTTTTGGAACTAAATTGTACCCTACCAGAGGTGACCTCATACATGATAGGCTCCATAAAATTAGGCTATTCATCAATTTAAAAAACAGAAAATCAGAAATGTATACACCTCAGAAAATATCTGTATTGATGTGTCCCTCATCTACTTCATATGTAAACCAAATATAAATTGGTAGGACCCAACTAAATGTGCAAGGTATGGGATGAAATTGTACATACTGTGAGAGAGAGAGGCACAGGTCACCCTTCTTATATGGGTAGCAACATAAGGAAAGTGTGGGACCTTACGAAACCATGCAGTGCTCCAGTATGTGATACAATGTGATCAAATGGCAAATCCTTTCCTGTCAAAACAACACTAAAAATTCAGCAAGTGTGTGTAGGGAAGCACTTAAATGTAAAGATAAATAACATGTGTATGCCTTTCATGTAGCTACCGCTCTGCATTCATGAGTAACATCTATATATGGGAAGCGTAGATTCAAATTACCAGATGATGAAGCCCTACCTGACAACCTTAAATTCATGGTACTAGAACAAATGTTTTCTATCTATTAATTTCAGTTTGCCATCAACAATTCATATGTCATTTATAATACCTGACTCCTTCCTGAAATATCAAGAAGAAAACCTAGAAAACCCATACCTCGGGGTGTCTTTATTTCAAAATGTGTCAGCAAATCAAATGTGCAGTTTACACCCATTGAGAGTCTGAAAGTACTCTGATGCTGTGTGCAAAGATATCTGATAAAATGACAATTCTGTGTAAAATAAATAAATAAATAAATAAATAAAAAATTCAAAAAACTTGTAGCAAAAAATTACACCTTTAAAAGACCTATCATGCCTCTTAACAAACCATGGGTTGTCCAATTTCCACAATGCGGTTCTACTGCCTTGGCCTCCAAAACTGTATTAGGTAGTCACTGGTCAGTAATGCCTGTTGAAAGGCTGAAGGTGGTCTATGAATTTTGGGTCCTTTTGGAACTAGGCATTGAAACATTTTTACACAAGTGTCATCCATATACTCAGAAAGAGCAGTAAAGTGTGTTTAGGGTGCGATTTTAAGTATGCCTATGCTGTCTGTGAAAAATATCTTACAGAATGCCAATTGTGTGCAAAAAAAGACAATTCTATTTTCCTCCTTATTTTCCAAAAAACTTCATATGAAACATTTAAAAGTCTTGCTGTGTCTCTTACCATACTGTAAACCTTGGGTTGTCTATATTTTGTAGGTATTTCTACTAATGTGAGACATCCAAAACCCCTGGTGTATAGGGAAAATACTGTACAGTCTAATATTATACATCTATTTTTGGCCATTTGGCTATAATCAGTGTATGGAAAGCATGGCTTCTATAGAGTAAGGATTGGGACCCGACAAGACAGCATGGTGAGATGGTGAAAAGGTATTGAAGCAATCAGAAAGTCCTCACTCTAAAGAGTATGTGGCACAGTAAAGCCTTCCTAAAACATAAGGTAATCACATTTCCCATTCCATTTCATGACATATCCCAAAAATAAGATGATTAGTCCTCATTTAAAAATGATACGTGGTGGAATGAGAATTGTTACTGTGAATGTCTCACCCAAAGCTATTGATGCCACCTGGTATAACAAAGCATGTTAGGGAGCCAAGGCACTGTGACCCAAAATGGTAAGTTCTGCTTTAAGCACTCCCCCCCCTCCCCTGCCACATTTGTCATGTCATTTTTTAGGGATGTGAGGGGGTACCTAGTTTTGACAGGTACCTGCTCCCACTTCCACTTGGATTGGCTAGGAAACTCTTCCCTCCCCTCCCTTCCTGCAGTCTTCTGGGACATGTCACAGGTCCCAGAAGATTGCCGGACCATTCAGCAGGCAAAGCATGGCTCACGCACGTGCAGTGCACACCCAGATGTGAAGCCTCAAGCCATTACAGCCGGGTGTCCACAGTTGGAATGCTGGTGCCAAGGAGAGGGAGAGAAGCAACAGTTTAGGTGACCACGTCGTTGAATCCCGGAACAAGTGAGTGTGTGTTTATTAGGAGTCATCAACTACACTTTTTGTAGATTTTGTAGCACTTTTAATAAACACAAAAATGACTGGAGCCTCGCTTTGCATGTGGGAGACAATGGTCATATTGGTATTGAATACTGAGAAGTGTAGTGGTGTGGTTGCTTATATAAATTGCATGCTATGATTTCCTAGATTGTACACTTGTCTTCTGAGTACAATTTATTTTTATTCTTTTTATTATTTAAGAAAGATACATTGTTGAGCTATTAGCCCCTCCTCTCTGTGCTTTCCTTAATAGGGCTATGTGGCAATGTGTAAGGACCAATGTGTAAGGAATATTTAAGATAGGGCATCTCTGCATCCCTGCATATTTGGCATTATTATTCAGCACTCGTGATCATCCTGAGGTCTAAAAACTCTGCTGAGTGATTCTGAGTCACTGGGTTTCATGTTGGAGGCTGAAATGCATAAACACATCACTGAGAGTGGTAGTTTGTACACTTGTCAATTATGTGGAATATATTAACCACTTCCATACTGCCTCATTGAAAAATGACGGCGGCAGGAAGTCTTTACCAATCCGGGCCGACGTCATATGATGGAGGCCCACTCTGCCCGCTACTGCGCGCCCCCGGACATAGCCCATCCCCGATCAAAGTAAACAGCCGTCTGGCTGTTTACCACGTGATCGGCTGTGTAAATCACAGCCGATCACATGAGCGGCTCCAGCACGAGCCGCCCATTCTCTCTGTAATGCGTGCCCCCGGGGGCGCACAGCGCAGCGATCAGGAACGAGGCTCGTCCCTCGGACAGAGCCCATCCCCGATCTAGGTAAAAAGCCAATTAAATTGGATTTTTACCACATGACTGGCTGTATCCAATCACAGCCGGTCACAAATGTCAAGAAAGTAGTGGTAACTGACTGTTACCAGGCTCTCCTCCTCACACTGTGAAAAATAGGTTGGTGCGCTAAACTAAGATGTGTCCTCAATCAATAATCTAAAGAAACATGATTCTGAAACACAATTCAACAAAACCTAAATATATCATGTGTGTGAAAAAGTCCAAAATCAAAGTCCATCAAAATGTAAATAACATATAAATAATATTCCGTGAGACTTCTGTGATATATTCTGTGCTGAAAACTCAATTCAAATAAAGTAACATCCACGTGAAACGATCCCACCACCAGCAGATTTATCTTCTTACCAGATATATATGTATAAATGGCGTGACTAATCCACATGAACCAAGGTTAGCTATTTTCCCATACACCTTCACCCAGCATGTGAGCACAATCAAAAGCCTCTTACCAGATGTAAGATATACTGGGCGTGGGCAATAAACTCTCCACTTTCCAAGATGTGGCTCTAGGCTGGCTAGTGGTCATACGGTCCACAGATGGGGTGGTGCTCTGTCTCTTAAATTGCTCTCCTCTGCTGCCAATTTCAGTGATGGCTCCTCGCCATTTCGTTCCCGAAATGAGGGTATTGCACATGTCCGGCTAGGACAGGCTACCGCACCTGCACTTGATCAGAGGATTATTTGACCACTATAAATATTGAACCCTGTCCCTCCCACCTCTAGCTCTGAGGAAACTGGCGTCTTGCCAGTGAAACGCATCAGTGTGTGCGTCACTTGCCCACAGTCAATGGACCAGCTACCTCTGTAACGTCTGGACTATCGTACGGCTGCTTCCTCTGTGTGCCCCCGCCTCCAATCCTTTACACCGGACGTGACGTCAGGCCGTGTTCAACGGTTCTGACCTCAGACCAGGAAGTACCCAGAGAGAGAGAGAGCGAAGGGAGAGCGCTGCATGAGGAACGCCAATACCGGCAGGTCCGGTCACATCAATACAGAGGAACAGACATCCCCAGATTTCCCCTACGGCTTGCATTCATGACATCTGCCTGGTAAAATATAAGATCCACTTCTTACCTTTTACTTGTTTATACCATTGATGGCCCTAACTGGAACTTACTACTGATTTGAAGGCTGACGTTTCTGTCCCTTTACATCTGCCACTCATTCCCTGCCCAACGTTAAGGCCTTCCAGCATCAGTCCTTCCCCGACGGGGCACCTCATTGTGGTTCAATCATGTTTTTGATGTTCTTTGTCACCTGGGACCTTGCTGGATTTCTTTGCTTAACTTGCCCATTTCAGCTATTGATCACCGGCATTTTGGGACAGTGCAATATCAAGCCTCATTTACTATCACAGGTTCCACTGTGATTTTCATCAAGCTTCCTGCAGCAATCTGGGTTGATGGTGGTCCATTCACTACTGTTTGTTTTTAACCCTTTTATTGTACATTGTTGTGCCACATCCTAGCACGTGTATATACATTTTTTCGTATTGGCATAAGTGCCTAAATAAAGCTTTTTCACTTATTTTTGCTATCTACCTCAGTGGTCTCTTCTCTGTAGAGGATCCTATATCCCCTGCAAGTTTTTTCTACATTTTTGCTGCGCCTGATCAACGGTCACTCCACTGGGGATTTAACTTTAGTGAACTATCTATGTAATCATTAAAGGCCGTTTATGGGAACACCTTTTAGGTTTTTTCTACCCAGGAGGAAATGCCCAGTACAAGCACTGGAATTTCACACTAGCCCCAAAGAAGCAGAGCCCAAATGCAGCTTCCGGATGCCTTGCCAAACCCATTGTGGCTGCCTTCTAGCTCTGGGTCAGCTACAATCCCCTTCACAGCACAGCCAGGTTTGCAGGTTAACACCGAAAATTTTGTTCTCATTGATTTTTTACATTTATTTTTCCCTATTGAGTTCCTTCAAGGCATCGTGGACCAAACAAATATTTTTGCCCAACAGTTCATAGAGAACAACCCCACCTCATATCATGCCCGTCCTTTTGAAAAGAGACCCCAAACATTAGAAGAGTTAAAAGTATTTTTGGGCCTTCCCATCAATATGGGGGTTACAAAAGAAAACGAGCTGCATTCTTATTGGTCCACCAAACCCATCCACCATATGCCACTTTATTCACCGGTCATGTCCAGGTCCCGCTATGAAAATATAATGCACCCGGCTGCCATCTTCCCGCCCCCCACCCCACGCGCGCTGGGCACCCCTGGGTCTCCATCCCCCGGCCAGGACTCCGGACCCTAGACCTCACCTTCACCCTAAGTAGGTCCGAATGACCGTTGGCCCCTCTGAGCAGGACATGTCCACCTAGTGCTCCGCATCTCTGGGGGCATTACAGCCTCTCCGCAACGAGTCACCGCTGCTAACCTAACCACATACAGACCCACCGGCTGCCAGGGTCCTCTGGGGTCCACCCACGATGGTCTGCGGCGGACCGAAGAACAAATTTAAGAATAAATCCATCAGGGACGCTCTCCTCAAAACCGTTCCTAAGATGGCGGCGCCATCGACCCGCTCGCCTCACGCAACTCCTCACACCAAGCCTGTGGCGCTGCACCCAGACGGTGAGACAGACTATGATTTTGGCCTCACACCCCTAACTTTTAGGGGAGACACGCTGCAGCCAGACCTGCTCCAGCAATTTGAGCGGATGCTCACTAGAGCCCTCAAAAACACCTCAGATGCCATTACTGACAAGCTCACCAGGGAAATCAGGGAGGTGGGCCACCGCACTACTCTCTTAGAGCAACGCACTGAGGAACTAGAACTCACAGCAGGCAATCATTCTGAGGACTTGGAAGCCCTTCGAGAGGAAAATTCATCCCTACACTCCCGCCTGGAGGACTTTGAAAACAGGGCCAGAAGATCCAATGTCAGGATCAGAGGGATCCCAGAGTCTGTGGAGGACCTTCAATCCACCATCACTGCCTTGTTTCAGGAACTATCCCCATCAATTCCTATAGAGCGTTTGGAAATGGACAGGATCCATAGATCACTGGCCCCGCGCTCAGATGACGGTCCCCCTAGGGACATTATAGTGAAACTTCACTTTTTTCGCACTAAAGAACAACTCATGGTAGCTGCCCGTAATAGGGATTCCCTAATTTTCCAGGGTCACCGTTACCAACTCTTCCAGGATTTATCCCAAGCTACCCTGGCTAAACGTAAGGCTATGAAGCCACATCTCCTTGTTCTTCAACACCACAAGATTACCTACAGATGGATCTTCCCCTTTGCTGTCCGCTTCTCCTATAAAGGCTCCTCTTACCAATGTAAATCTCCTGAGGATCTCTATGGTACTATTAGTGAACTCCACCTGACACCCCCAGATCATTCTCCTAAAGGCTCCAAGCGCCGTGCTGCATCATCCTCTCCACAGAAGACCCAAGCTCACCAGGATCGTATCTCCCAGCACGGGATCCACAAGAGAGGTCGCTATTCATCACCAGCTCCAGCCCCGGCTCCTGAGGACACCATGGACTGAGGACACCCCGCGGTGTTCACCTGCTCTTTGTTACTAGGACGGTTGTCTAGCTGCCCTGCTGATCCCTTTCTTTGATGCCACCTTTTTTGGTATCCTCCTGGAACCGTAACTATAATGTTTTCATATATATACATATGCGTTTTTTTTTTGTTTTTTTTTACCCTCCAGGACCTACCACTTCTGTAGGTGAGACTGGTGGCGGAGTTTCCCTACATTGGACTTTTTCTTCAATTTTCTATTTTTTTTTCTCTCTCTCATTGTTGGGTCTATCATATTGACCTGATTTGTTTACTGTTTGTGCTCTGATATGTTATTGACTCGTTACCTCCACTTGTGTTATGCTTGCTACTAGGCTGTCCCTACCCCAGAGACTGCTCACTGCACCCCACTTGTAGTCCTTCAGTACCAGACCTTTTTGGACTGGTATCTCTTGGACAAGTTGACTCCTCCTGGCGGGAAGTTCACTTCCTTCCAGAGGATCCTCTTTTCTCTTTTTTCCTTCCTTCCCCTTCCGTTCTTGAGTTTTTTCTCTCCCCCATTTCCCTTCCTCCCCCCTTTCCCGCCCTCTTGCTCCTGCTCCTTCTGTCTTCCGTCCCCACCCGGAGAGAGTCCCCCGCCCGCCGTTCCTGCCTCCTACCCCTGCCACGCTACTTTTGCGCTCCATTATGTCCACCTTAAACGTTCTTACTCTTAATGTACAAGGCCTAAATTCCCCCTCCAAACGTGTGAAGGCATTCCGTTCATTCTCTTCGCTATCGGTTCATGTGGCTTGCCTTCAGGAAATGCACTTTTCCATTCATTCAACTCCCAAACACTTTGGTCACCAATACCCACAGGTCTACACTGCCTCTGCTCCCACGAAGCAACGAGGTGTGCTGATAGCATTTCACAGAACTACCCCATTTACTCTACAGAAGGAAATAAAAGACCCTGAGGGTCACTACCTCATACTGCTAGGACGGCTTCTTGATTCGGATGTCACTATAGTTTCATACTATGCTCCTAATATCCCTTTCCCACCTATTGTCTGTCACGGATACCCACAAACGGGGTACCCTCTTGCTTTGTGGCGACTCCAATCAAGTACACTATCCTCTGCAGGACAAATCTCCCGCTCCACTATCCGCTCAGCGCCTCTCTTTCCAACAACTCCTAACCCAACATTCATTAGTGGATACGTGGCGTGAACACAACCCACGCCGACGACAGTACACGCACTATTCCCATCCACATAAGCTGTTTTCGCGAATTGACCACATCTTGATCCACATTGGCACATCTCCTCTCCTTTCCACCTCCACTATCATCCCCTGCGCCTGGTCTGATCATGATGCGGTCATCTCCTCCTTCTCTTCCTTGGTACCTAAACCCAACCTTCGCTCTTGGCAGATCAATGATGGTATGCTGGCTAACCCGACCCACCGTCTTGAATTGGAGCACGCAATTTCTGACTATCTGTCCACCAACACTCATCCGGACACGTCCCCACTCCTGTTGTGGGAAGCCCACAAACCAGTTATACGGGGGGTTTGCATTAGCCGAACCTCTCACCTCCGTAAGGAACGTCGCCTCTTACAACAAAATTTAGAAGCTGCCTTCTATAAGGCCTCCGCAGACTTTCAAGCCACCCCCTCGCCCTCCAGGAAACAAGCCCTTGAAAAAGCTCGACTTGAGCTTGATCTTCTCCTTTCAGAATCGGCGGAAAAAATACTCCGAAAGTCGAAACATATTTTATATATGAAAGCTAACAAACCTGACACCTTTCTTGCCTTGACGCTTCGCAAAGCCGATTATACTCCCAAACCTATACGCCTTAAGCAGGCTAAGGACACATACACCTGTAATCCCCTTAAAATTCTCCGCACCTTCCGTGATAAACTCTCCACGCTCTATAAGGACCCCTCCACATTTGACCGCACTCGCTTAGACGCCCTCCTGTCTTCTGTCCACCTCCCTGCACTGTCCGCTTCCCACAGGGAGAATCTTGATAAACCCATAACTGCTGAGGAACTCTTACAGGCAATTAAGACTTTGAAACCACGTAAGCGTCCGGGCCCTGACGGCTTTTCTGCTACATACTATAAACGCTTTGCCTCTGTTCTTATCCCCCCGTTGGTAGGGGCACTTAATTCCCTGCTGGACGGTCACTCCATTCACACGGATTCGCTCATGGCTGCCATTTCCATGATTCCCAAACCCAATTCAGATGATACCTCCTGGTCCAATTATAGACCCATCTCTATACTCAACATTGACATCAAACTGCTTGCCAAGGCCCTGTCCTCTCGCCTCAATGTGGTCATAGGCACTTTGGTCCATGCTGACCAGACGGGTTTCATCCCATCCCGCCAGGCTGGCGATAATATTCGTCGGGCCACCCTGCTGGCACACATTGCCAGGAAACGCCGAATTCCCTCTTGCTTTCTCTCCCTAGACATTAGCAAGGCATTTGATTCTCTGTCTTGGCCATACCTCACCTCCATCCTTGATCGCTGGGGTTTTGGCTCCCACTTCCTGCAATGGGTGAATGCCCTCTACAAGAACCATAGAGCGTACGTCTACTACTCAGGCTACAGGTCGGACCCTTTCCCCATTGAGCGTGGCACGAGACAGGGTTGTCCCCTTTCCCCCCTACTATTTGCCTTGGCCATTGAGCCCCTTGCGATCCTCATACGATCCAATCCGAATATTCGTGGAATTGAACTGGGGGGTCACCACCATAAACTCTGCCTTATTGAGGACGACGTCCTGCTTTTTCTTACTGCCCCTCTCACGTCTGCCCCTAATCTCCTTGATACCCTAACTAAATTTGGATCACTCTCGGGCCTTGTTGTCAACTCACGGAAATCTCTATCCCTCAATGTATCCCTCTCAGCCGAAGACCTTAACCACCTCAAGTCTTCCCTCCCGTTCCCTTGGGCCAACTCCTACATCCCCTACTTGGACGTCAAGTTCACAGCTGACCCTGTTGAGCTCTTTTCTGCTAATTACCCTCCCATGCTATCAACGCTTACGTCGCTTATGAACAAATGGTCCTCCCTACCTCTTTCCTGGATGGGGAGAATTACAGTCCTCAAAATGTCAATCTTACCCAAGATCTTGTACCTATTTCGGGTTCTCCCGATTGGGGTACCAGCTTACTTCTTACGCATTTTACAGAAACGGGCATTGGAATACATTTGGGGTAATGTCAAACCCCGCTTACCCCGACTGACGCTGTATCGACCACGTATCCGAGGCGGGCTTGGGGTGCCACAGTTCTAATAGTTCAAATACTCCTATGCAGCACAGTTGGCTCAGCTCCCTAAGTATCATGCAACAAAGGAAGTCCCATTGTGGGTCTCCATAGAAGCAATGGACTGTGATCCTCTCTCTGTGGCTAACCTCCTCTGGCTCCCACCCTCGCAACGGAGATGTGTTACCAATCCTTTCACTAAGCACAGCCTAACCCTTTGGGATAGACTTAAACGTCGTTTTCACCTTCAGTCCCCCCATAATCCCCTTCTTTCTTTTCTCCGCAACCCCTCGTTCTACCCAGCCTGGTCCTCCCGGACTTCTTTCTCCGAGTGGACTAGGGTTGGTTTGATACGTGCTTACCAGTTCTTCACTCCCCGGGCTTTTCAAACCTTCCCAGCCTTGCGTGAGGTCCACAACCTACCTCCTGGCGAATTGTTTCGCTACTTGCAACTGAAACACTTCTTTAGCCAGAACGCACCGGCGCGCGATAGCTCCCATGCGTTCTCCACCTTTGCACGGGCTTGCAAAACAGACCCGCATAGGCGGGGGCTCATTTCTGATCTCTATGCCCAACTCCTATCGGTTCAAGAGACCACCCCCCCGGCATATGCTTCCAAATGGGAAAGGGACCTACACCTCTCCTTGGAAGACTCTGACTGGATCCAAATTTGGCAAGCCACTAAATCGGATTCCCCAAATATTGTAGCCTTGGAGACAAATTACAAAGTCCTTACCAGATGGTACTTGGTCCCAGCCAGAGTCTCCAAGTATGTGCCACAATACTTACCTCGTTGCTTTTGTGGTTGCGAGTCTCTAGGTACCCATGCACACATTTGGTGGGAATGCCCCACGGTCCGTACCTTTTGGTCCGAAGTGTATCGGGTTTTATCTACAATCTTCCACACACCCTTTACCCCTGATCCTGCTTCTGCGCTCCTGAACCGCAAGCCACCTGACCTCACACGTCGCCAGTTTAAACTTTTCCTGTATGTCACCACGGCTGCCAAACAGACCATAGCGAAGGCCTGGAAAACTTCCTCCCTATGTCTCCTGACCATGAAAAATAGAGTCACTCAAGCTATGATCCATGCTAAAACTGAAGCTATCCTGCTGGATAAACTTATACCTTACGAAAAGATCTGGAAAATATAAAGCGCTTCCTGCATTTCAATGATAATTCGCAGTGCCCTCCCCGAGATGATCCCAATTTTGATAAACTCTATAAAATTCACCCCCTAATTGATTTCTTTTCTAGACGCTTTCCCGAAGTTTATCCCTGACCAAAACATTGCTGTGGACGAATCACTGGTCCATTTCACAGGTCGGCTGGCATTTAAGCAGTACATTCCCAGCAAGAGGGCTAGGTACGGCTTAAAACTTAACAAGCTCCGGGAGAGTAAAACTGGATATGTGTACGCCTTTCGCGTGTATTAAGGCAGAGACTCCCAGCTCCAGCCGCCCTGAGTGCCCACGTACATGGGAATAAGTGGGAAGATTGTCTGGGACCTAGCCTTCCCACTGTTGCAAAAGGGGTACCATATTTATATGGACAACTACTACATCAGTTTGCCCCTTTTCCGCCACCTGTACCTCAAAAAAATCTTGGCCTGCGGTACAGTAAGAAAAAAACGGAAGGGCTTCCCGCAGAGTCTTGTCACCACTCCATTACAAATCAGGGAATCTGCAAGCCTAAGGAACGAGGAAGTAATGGCTTTGAAGTGGAGGGATAGTAAGGACGTTTACATCATGTCCACCATCCACGATGACACCTCAGCGGAAATTCGAAGATGACGCGGTCCCGTTCGAAGTCCTGTTCGAAAGCCTGCTTGTATCCACGAGTACAATAAGTACATGGGGCGGGGGTTGGATTTAAATGATCAAATGCAGCAGCCCTATCTCCAGACACTAAAGACCCTCTTTAGGTACAAAAAAGTTGCAGTTTACTTTTTCCATTTGGCCATGTACAACGCATATGTCACCTATCAAAACAATATCCCACCATCAGAAACCGGAAGAAGACGCCAAAAAAGGTGCCGGGTGTGTAGCAAAAAAGGAGTTAGGAAAGACACCAGTTTCCATTTTCCCGATTGTCCCTCCCAACCTGGCCTACGCATCGGAAATTGCTTCAAAATCTATCACACTGCCCTAAACTTTTCAATCAGACTGCCATTTCCCCTTTTTCAATTTTTGTGCTGAATATTTTCCTGCTGCCTCAACCAACCATATCACTGCCTTCCATGTGAACCGACCCTGGCCTGTATATCGACTATGCCTCTGCCTGCCGTCTGCTTTGTTTATCCCCCATGTTTCTGCCTTTCACATGAACTGACCCTGGACTGTTTATCGATTATGCCTTAGCCTACCGTCTATTTCTGCCTTTTACCTGCACTGACCTCGGCCTGTTACGGCCATGTTTTTTGCCTGCCACTTAGACTGACCTTTCGCCCTGTTACTGTAGTAGTGGGATTCAAGATGATACAGGGGTCTCACTTTTGTGAGGGGCTTCAGAATATAGTGTTCTGATATGAGAAAAACTGTTTTTGGTTTTCTCTGAGTTTGTAATCTCGGAACAGGGTCTGGAGTCCGGAGGCTTCAAAACGATTTGGGTGGGAGAAGCCTCTACCCCTGTCCCCATTCTTTCCCGACCGAGGCCCTACACTTGATGGTCCTGCCTGCTACCTGGACCAATACTTTGGCTGTTCTGATAATATCCCTGCCTGCACTGACCCAGGACTTTTTATGGAACATGTGCCTGTTGCCTGGACCAATACTTGGGCTGTACTGACCATATCTCTGCCTGCTGCCTGTACTAATTATGGACAGTATTCCTGCCTGCTGCATGGACAATCCTTTTGCTGCTGCTGACCATATCCCTGCCTACTACCTGGACCAATACTTTGGCTGTGCTGACGATATCTCTACCTGTACTGACTATGGACAGTATTCCTGCCTGCTGCTTGGACAATCCTTTCACTGTCGTTGTCTAAGTTCCTGCCTGCTGCCTGGATCACTGCACTGCTAAAACCACAGGTAATCTTTTGTTTATCCTTTGCTCAGCAGAATGTATTTTGGTATGTATTATGCAATGTGTTAGGAGCCTTCAACAATGTGATAGGTTGCTAGGAATTTATGTGCGTGATTTATGTCCCTAGGACGCATGATGGTGCTCCTTGGATGTTGAGCCCCTATATATGGTTAGGCTGGGAAAAAGTCTCACACATGTGGTATTGCCATACTCAGGAGGAGTGATAGAATGTATTTTGGGGTATCATTTTTGCTGTGTACATGCTATGTGTTAGGAATATGCTATAAATTGACAACTTTGTGTAAAAAAAAAGGTTTTAATTTTTTTCCCACATTTTCCAAAAACTTGTGGAAAAAAAAATGACATGTTCAAAAGACCCATAATGCCTCATAGAATATACGTTGGAGTGTTTTCTTTCCAAAATGGGGTCATTTTGTGGGCATTTCCATTGTCTTGGTGCTTTAGGGCCTTCAAAATTATGATAGGTAGTCAGAAAATAATGTGTGTAATTTATGCTCCTAGAACGCCTGAAAGTGCTACTTTGATGTGGAGTCTCTTTATGTGGCTAGGCTGTGAAAAAGTCTCGCACATATGGTATCACTATACTCAGGAGAAGTAGCAGAATGTATTTTGGGGTGTCATGTTTGCTATTTACATGCTATGTGTTAGAAATATCCTATAAATTAACAACTTTGTGTAAAAAAAAAAAGGTTTTTATTTTTTTTCCCACATTTTCCAAAAACTTGTGGGGAAAAATGACACATTCAAAAGACCCAAAATGGCTAATAGAATATACGTTGGAGTGTTTGCTTTCCAAAATGGGTTCATTTTGTGGGCGTTTCCATTGTCTTGGTGCTCTAGGGCAGTGGTCCTCAACTCTGGTCCTCAGGGCCCACTAACAGGCCAGATTTTAAGTATTGCCTTGGGGAGATGCAGACTAGAATACTGCAATCACTGAGCTGCAAATGATATCACCTGGGATGTATTTCAGTTATCTTGCAAACCTGGCCTGTTAATGGGCCCTGTAGGCCAGGGTTGAGGACCACTGTTCTAGGGCCTTCAAAAGTGTGATAGGTAGTCAGGAAATTATATGTGTAATTTATGCTCCTAGAACGCCTGAAGGTGCTACTTGGATGTTGAGTCTCTTTATGTGGCCAGGCTGTGTAAAAGTAGCACACATGTGGTATCGCCATACTCAGGAGGAGTAGCAGAATGTATCTTGGGGTGTCATTTTTGCTATTTACATGCTATGTGTTGGAAATATTCTATAAATTGACAACTTTATGTAAAAAAAAAAGGTTTTCATTTTTTTCCCACATTTTCCAAAAACTTGTGGAAAAAAATAACATGGACATGTTCAAAAGACCCATAATGCCTAATAGAATATACGTTGGAGTGTTTGCTTTCCAAAATGTAGTAATTTTGTGGGCTTTTCCATTGTCTTGGTGCTCTAGGGCCTTCAAAAGTGTGATAGGTAGTCAGAAAGTTATATGTGTATTTATGCTCCTAGAACGCCTGAAGGTGCTACTTGGATGTTCAGTCTCTTTATGTGGCCAGGCTGTGGAAAAGTCTCACACATGTGGTATCGCCATACTCAGAAGGAGTAGCAGAATGTATTTTGGTAAAAGATATAAAACTTCCACGCTAAGTTCTATTTGGAGATGAGGATAGGTACGTGAACTCTCAGTGTGTATAAATAAATTGTATAAATTATATGTGATATGTAGGCTGCAGCCTCCCTGAATGATAGTCCGGAGACTATACCTTGAATGTGAAAAGAAGAAGGGATGGTGGCGCTGCCTATAAAAGAACTAGATGTGGAGGGTGATCCTAGTATTAAATCATCAATGGCCAAAAGTGTAAAGTGACGTAGTGCTTATAAGTATGTATCCACAATAATAAATATCTAGAGATCACCAAATCTAAATACAATTACTAACATCAAATAGTGTAAAAATCAAAGTGCAATATTTTTAAGGTGCTCTTATAAAGTGACATAAATTAGTGCTGCATGTGATGAATATCAAATACACAGCAAAGAGCATAAACAAATATTTTAAATTACATGCAATTATAAAGTGCTTCAAAAAGTGCTATAGTGTTTGAAAAACCCCAATCTCCCATATGATATGGTGTGGGGATGATATAAAGTGCCAACAGCAAACGTTATTCAGTATGCACAGCAAAAAAGTCCAGAATGTATTTTGGGGTGTCATTTTTGCTATGTACATGCTATGTGCTAGAAATATCCTATAAATTGACAACTTTGTGTAAAAAAAAAAAAAATAGGTTTTTATATTTTCCCACATTTTCCAAAAACTTGTGGAAAAAATGACATGTTCAAATGACCCATAATGCCTCATAGAATATACTTTGGAGTGTTTGCTTTCCAAAATGGGGTCATTTTGTGGGCGTTTACATTGTATTGCTGCTCTAGGCCCTTCAAAAGGGTGATGGGTCCGAAAGTTTTATGTGTATTTATGCTCCTAGAACGCCTGAAGGTGCTACTTGGATGTGAAGTCTCTTTTTGTGGCCAGGCTGTGTAAAAGTCTCACACATGTGGTATCACCATACTCAGGAGGAGTAGAAAAATGTATTTTGGGGTGTCATTTTTGCTGTGTACATGCTATGTGTTAGAAATAGCTTATAAATTGACAACTTTGTGGAAAAAAAAAAAACTTTTTCTTAATTTTCCCAAGAATTGTGGGAAAAAATTATAACTTCAAAAAACTCACCATGCCCCTTAATAAATACCTTGGACTGTCTACTTTACAAAAAGGGGTCATTTGGGGGGTATTTGGACTGTCCTGACATTTCAGGTCCTCAAGAAAGGAGATAGGCCGTCAGTACATCTGGTGTGATCAATTTTCAGTAATTGGTACCATAGCTTCTAGACTCAATAACTTTCACACAGACTAAATAATATACACTAATTTGGGTTCATTTTACCAGTGATATGTAGCAGTATAATTTTTTGCCCAAATGTATGAAGAAAAATTTATTTTTTGCAAAATGTTATAATAGAAACTAATAAAAAGTTTTTTTTTTTTTTTCAAAATGTTTGCTTTTTTTGCTTATATCACGAAAAAAAAAAACAGTTGTGATCAAATACCACCAAAAGAAAGCTCTATTTGTGTGATAAAAATGTTGTTTGGTTACAGTGTAGCATGGAGCAATTGTCATTCAAAGTGTGAGAGTGCTGAAAGATGAAAATTGGTCTGGGCAGGAAGGGGGTCTAACTGCTCTGTATGGAAGTGGTTAAAAGAATACTGATATGATTTATGAACTTATAATTATTTTGATGTATTATTGTTACACTTTGTGTACATAATTGTTTTGCACACTTTTTTTTTCCATCTATTTTTTTAATTACTAATTATTTATTTTTAGATTCATTTGGGGGGACAGCACTCCTTTTGTGCATGAGATGTGATGGAATGCGACAATTTTTTTTGTGAATTAGTAACAAGGGGTAATGAGGCCAGGGAAGGGAAGTCTGGAAAAGCGACATTTAGATTTTAAAACAAGGAATGCAAATTCTATGACTTTATGGTAGTATATGATCACAAAACTATTTAGTGTATGGTGACATTCTTATACTTGTCTGACAGTTTACAATAATTTTTTAAGCATGCCTAACAATTATTTGGCATTCAGTTTTTAAAACAGATATACAGAGCTCTCATTTACTTCCTATAGGCAGTTTACAGGTTTTCAGAACGGGTGTAGGATCCAGTGCCAACATATCGCTGTTGTGTCAAGATTGAGGCTCGGTTCACACTGATGCGATGCGGGAAGGCTGCGAATTCGCAGCCTGTTCCCGCATCGCACATGCACCCCCGGCAGTTCACACTGCCATATGCGATCCGCTGGGGGTGTCAATGTAATCTTAACGACACCCCCAGTTTGATCGCATATCGCAGTGCGATCGTGCAGTTCGCACAGGATCGGATCGCACAAGTGTGAACCGCTGTGCGATCCGATCCTGATGCGGCAACAAAAATGCCTCCTGTGCGTGTTTGCTGCGGGTGCGATGCGAATTTAGCCATACAAACTGTATGGCTAAACTCGCACCGCACAGCTGATCGCATGTCATGTCGGAGCAGTGCGCTCCGACATGACATGCGAACCCCGCACACGCAGTAGTGTGAACCGGGGCTTATTCTTGCTACCTGCTGTAAGGTAGGGGTATTTAAGTTCAGGCATACCAAAGTTTGCCTGTGACTTCACCATGCTGAAAATAATGGCTCTGCTCAGAGAACCAGGGCAGTTTTTAAAAATTAATGTTAAAGTATGGATCTAGCGCCAGGGAGGTCTGAGGCTGTCTAAAGATTAAAGAAGTATACGCTTGCTGCCAATTAACTACAAAATGGATGCAGCCACAGGATAAGAAACAAAAATTGGCGCAAAAAGTGCTAAACTTCAATATTATAAAGTGATAAGAGCCCAATTGATGTAGGAATTAAATAACAATATTAAATACAAAAGTGTACAGTGCTGATTTCATAAATAAATAAATATACATATCTTATGTGTGTGTGATCATCCTGTATGGTGACAAAACATACATATCTTAAATTGAATGTTCAAACTTTGCTGATTTATAGTACTCTAATATGTGCTAACAAGTTCAAAAAATACTGTGTGACAGTATATAAATACACTGAATAAAATCAAAAACAATCCATGAATACTAGTGCGAATGTGCTGAAATAACAGTGCATGGATGCTAAAGCATACAAGTAAAATCATAAATATAAAATTTCAGATCATTAGTAAAAAAAAAAGTCCCAAGAAAGAGTCCAATACGGTGCAACAGACAAACAGAGAACCAGGGCTCTGGTTTTTGAAAATAAATGTGCTTGTACTGTATATAGCCAAGAAGAGTGTTTACCATATACTTGCCATTATCTGGCTCAAATATTGAGTTGTGGCGCTCCTCTGCAACCCGCAATGCAATACACATACCTTTGTATAGGTTTGGGGGATCCAAATGATGCATTGTGGGAAGAGAGGTTGGTTCTAGGGCCCAGGTTTGGAGACAAGTTGTAATTAGTGTATGACATTTCGCCATTTTTACTTCAAGAACTCCTCGTAGTACTCGATTTAGAGGCATTTTTGACCTAGAGTGCTTTTAGGTAGTGACAGGTTATCTAATATACGTGTCTGTATTTATGTAGGAATGCATATACAGTATGTTTGTAATAAAGTGATAATAAAGGTTTTTTTTTTTTAAATAACAAAAATGTTATACTTACCTGCTCTGTGTAGTTGTTTTTTTACAAAGCAGTCCTTATCATCATTTTTTTGGGTCCCCCACCAAAACTTCTTGCTCCTCCTCTTCTCCGCGTGTCCCCATAGCAAGCTGCTTGCTATGGGGGAACTTGTGCATGCTCGCTCTTAAGCTTTGCTCTGTGTGTTGTAGAGAGGCGACCCCGGGTGTCAGCAAGTCTGTGGTAGTGAGCCCTTATAGATCCCCAGCTCAGGATTCCCCAGGGCGCGGAGTCTAAGCCCCAGCCTGCTTCTTCACCACGGCCCCTGATGGTGGGGATGGACTTGCAGCAGACTGGAACCAGGTTGCGGCCCCCAGGTAGGCCCAGCTGAGGATGTGGAGACCGCTGGCATGTGCAGAGAAAACAGGAGACTATAAGGATATCCAAGAGACAAGCCGAGGTCAGGACAGGCAGCAGACGATCATAGACGGAGAAACGAAGCCGGGTCGGTACACAGGAAATCAGATACAATAGCCAAGGGATACACGGATGGGAGCTCAGAGAACAGTGATGTTGCTCAAGTAAGGAGCAGAGCACTGAGCATGTTTATATATAGGGAAGCACACAGGGAGGTGACCCAGGAAGTAATAGACAGGGAAAGGATATAACCCACAGTGGAGCAGGTGACGCCCATAGGAGAACAGAGCAGCCAAACACCACATGTGAAGATATCAGCAAGGAGGTAAGAGATACAAACAAACTACAGGCTAACTTGTGACACCGGGTCACTGTGTGTGTTAGCCATCTATGCTGGGTTTTTATTAAGACAGGCCTGCTGATTGCACACATGTGGGCTGGGTTCATATTATTCCCAGGATTAGCACTCAGGGCTCCCAGTTGGAGACAGCGGCACCTGGGCAAACAGGAGGTCTGGCCCAGGAGTCAGGAGGGCTCCCTGTTTGAGATGGCTCCACCCAAGAGAGACAGGAGGTCTCTAGGAGTCAGAGGCAGCAGGTGGCAGCCAGAGCACGTGTGTCTGCAGGAGACAGGTGACAGCCTGAGGACTAAGGCCAGAGTGAAGCTGCTAGCTTCAGGGAGTTCATGGTCTGGGGACCAGCAAAAATAGCAGAGGTACTGCTACTGAGAAACTGAGTGAGAGCTTGATAGCCAGGTGGGCTAGCATTTTCAGTTTACTATATACTGACTGCAGAAGAACACCTGCGTAGGAAACTATATGTTGTGGACTTTCCTTGTTCCTTTAATAAAAATGGGCTGCCATACCCTTAAACCAAAGTTCTGACTGACAGTGAATCACTGGAAAAACACATCTGTCACTGAGCTAACGGCCCCCATATTACAGTGTTCATTAGACATTCATAATAGGTCTGGCCCCACCCACACTCCCTCCTCACTAGCTGTGATTGACAGAAGCAGGAGCCAATGACTCTTGCTGCATCTAAGCCAATGAGAAGGTAAAGGCCCAGGAGAGTAGCCGCTCTCATGCACATCGCTGGATCGTAATCGGCACGGGTAAGTATTAGGGAGTGGGCTGGAGGGGAGCTACAGTATATACTGAAGGTTTTTTTTTTACCTTTGTGCATATATTGTAGGATGGAAAAAAAACCTTCAGACTTTAGAACCACTTTTTTTTTCCATACCACTTTAATATTTAGATATTTTCACTGGAAAAAGCATGGCCAAACTTTTGAAAACATAACACATCAGGCTAGCAAAAGTTAACAGTTCTTTCTTTTAATTCAACACACATTATAGTTATCTTTTGTTTGGTTAGAGTTTTTCATTTTTTTTTACAGTCAAGTGTTTAATTGGTAAGTTTTCATTTCCATTAACTTGAATGCATTATATTAAGCATCATTTTGCATTTTTCTTTCAATTTGTATTTTAGTAGGTCAGAAAATTAATTTTATTTTACTGAATAGGCTTTTAGTTTAAATTTTAATTTTGCAATTGCTAAAAAAAAAAGTCAATATTTCTTCTAATTTTACTAGAATGAAATGCATTAACTCATGATATTGTGTGCTACTGTGCATTCACAAACTGAGTTAAGTTACTAATACAAAGCTTGTATTCAAAATTATTTCTACAGTTTTATATAGACTCAGACTCAAACCAATGGTAGATTTGTATCTCCTCTAAAGACTTTTACACCTATATACGGGTATCAACATTTATGAAAACCAATCCTAAACCATCCATACAGGTCCACTCCTCAGCTTGGAAATTCCTCACATCCCCTAACCCCCACAAATAAAGGTACCCCTCTGTTCTATTATATTCTCCAGGACAAAGGGATCTTCTCTAAAACACCTTCTATGGCCAAATGGGAATCAGAACTACAGCACTGTTTTTCTGATGACCAATGGAAAGCAGCAATTTGTTACTCCCACAGTGTAACCCACTGCGTCAACCACTGGGAACTGTCTCAAAAAAGTTCTGGCTCGCTGGTATATAACCCCATACCGCCTAGCAAAATTCTATCCTGAGAACTCCTCTCTCTGCTGGAGGGGCTGCAGGAACACTGGCACACTTCCACACATACTATGGGATTGTAAAAGCTTAACCAGCTACTGGAATAAAGTTTTCCAGCTCATACCCCAAACCACAGGGATAACGTTAAACCACACACAGTGCTAGCCCTATTCCACCTAAACATTGAACAATTTCCCACACACTTACACACTTACACACTTCCATGACATCATAGCAATTATTCTTGTGTCTGCCAAGATGCTCATCACAAGATTATGGAGGTCTATTCAAGCTCCCAATGTGTCTGAATTATTCGCTCTTGTGAACCTAACTTATAATAATGAAAAGAGTATAGCTCTTAGGAAAAGCTCAGTTCCCAAATTTATCATTGATATCCCCTACCAATGTTGTACACAACTTATAAGTTCACAACAGTACAGTTATCCAATACAGTTTAAATTGATTGTCTCTGATGTGCTTATATACTGAAAGACTGATCTGCTCATATTTGGTTGATACACGTCCCATGTTATATGTGTTATTTGTATTACATGTATACCATAGTTTTCAATAAATATAAATTGTTGGAAAAAAAAAAAAGATGTCAGCGAGTGGCCCATGTTTCCATGTCAGCGAGTGTGTAATCCTCATATAATGCAATTTTATCCTCCCTGTTACGTCTTATGAAACTGGTAATATCCAGGAATCATTTTATGGACACAGCCAAGGGTTCAATCATGAGTGCAAAAAAAGAAGTGAAGGCAATGAAAAAAGTAATTGAATTGTTTATTTATGTATTTTTAATTATGAACAAACTTTATTGAGTTGTACAGCAAAAAATACATTCACAACAATAATTCACAATACCGCATATGCGCATATACAACAAAAAAGAGCATAACATTAGAAAAAAAGAAAACAGAATAACATAAATTGTTCTTCCCACAGTTGCAGAACAGGTGAAGAATACCTAATCATATGTACAGTATTTATGACCATACAGGTGATAGTACCGCATTTGGGTTAAAAGGGCAAAGTCATATATATATATATCCGCACTGCTAAACCCCAAGGGCCCCGTGGCACATACACCATAACAGTTGTAACCAAGGTATATATACAGTATCACACAAAAGTGAGTACACCCCTCACATTTATGTAAATATTTTATTATATCTTTTCATGTGACAAAACTGAAGAAATGACACTTTGCTAAAATGTAAAGTAGTGAGTGTACAGCTTGTATAACAATGTAAATTTGCTGATCCTCAAAATAACTCAACACACAGCCATTAATGTCTAAACTGCTGGCAATAAAAGTGAGTACACCCCTAAGTGGCAATGTCCAAATTGGGCACAAAGTGTCAATATTTTGTGTAGCCACCATTATTTTTCAGCACTGCCTTAACCCTCTTGGGCATGGAGTTCACCAGAGCTTCACAGGTTGCCACTGGAGTCCTCTTCCACTCCTCCATGAGGACATCACAGAGCTGGTGGATGTTAGAGACCTTCCATCTTTCAGGTGTGTTTGGGGTCGTTATTGTGTTGGAATACTGCCCTGCAGCCCAGTTTCCGAACGGAGGGGATCATGCTCTGCTTCAGTATGTCACAGTACATGTTGGCATTGATGGTTCCTTCAATGAACTGTAGCTCCCCAGTGCCGGCAGCACTCATGCAACCCCAGACCATGACACTCCCACCACCATGCTTGACTGTAGGCAAGATTCACTTGTTTCTGTACTCCTCACCTGGTTGCCACCACACACATTTGACACCATCTGAACCAAATATGTTTTTTTCTTGTTCTCATCAGACCACAGGATATGGTTCCAGTAATCCATGTCCTTAGTCTGCTTGTCTTCAGTCAACTATTTGCGGGCTTTCTTGTGCATTATCTTTAGAAAAGGCTTCCTTCTGGGATGACAGCCATGCAGACCAATTTAATGCAGTGTGCAGCATATGATCTGAGCACTGACAGGCTGACCCCCCCACCCCTTAAACCTCTGCCACAATGCTGGCAGCACTCAAATGTTTATTTTCCAAAGACAGCCTCTGGATATGACGCTGAGCATGTGCACTCAACTTCTTTGGTCAACCATGGTGAGGCCTGTTCTGAGTGGAACCTGTCCTGTTAAACCGCTGTATTGGCCACCGTGCTGCAGCTTAGTTTCAGGGTCTTGACAATCTTCTTATAGTCTAGGCCATCTTTATGTAGAGCAACAATTCTTTTTTTCAGATCCTCAGAGAGTTCTTTGCCATGAGGTACCATGTTGAACTTCCAGTGACCAGTATGAGAAAGTGAGAGAGATAACACCAAATTTAACACACCTGCTCCCCATTCATACCTGAGTCCTTGTAACACGAACGAGTCACATGACAGCGGGAAGGGAAGATGGCTTATTTGGCCCAATTTGCACATTTTCACTTAGGGGGTGTACTCACTTTTGTTGCCAGCGGTTTCGACATTATTGGCTGTGTATTGAGTTCTTTTGAGGGGACAGCAACTTTACACTGTTTTGAAAGCTGTACACTCACTACTTTACATTATAGCAAAGTGTAATTTCTTCAGTGTTGTCACATGAAAAGATATATGTCATGGACCTTGGAATGCGGAAGTGTTCCTCCTTAAAATCTGTTACACAGTGAGGGGGGGGGGAGTCTTCTGCCTTGTCTTAAGGCTCCAGACGGCTCCATTGTTCTGTGTCTGGCTATTGTGTACATTGATTGCCCCCTGGGGCTTCTGTCTCATTACACATAACAGTCCTTCTAATCAAGCTATCGGGCCAATCCCTGCTGACTCATTTTCGGCTAAGGAGGACATGAAGGAGGACTACATGTACTTTACAATTGACCAATAGGAAAGCGGTTGTTGAGGGCGGCATGCTCCAAATTCTGTATAAAAGTGTGTTGTTTACTTCCAATAAAAGTTCTTCCTGTTTGAACTTACATACAGCCTGCCTGGTGTTTGTTCTAATGGATTCCGAACAGCACATAGCTGTAGTTCAGATCCCGGAGCCTTGGATGAGCGAACCATCAGACGTTGCGATCTGCAAGCTGACTCACTAGTAGCAGAGGAGTGGCGGGAAAGAGGAAGCGAGCGAGCGAGCAAGGGTCTCGTTACATTGGTTGGCAGTGGTAGGATTTGCTCTCCAGTTACTGGGACACTCCAAACCACCACAGTCAATGACCAGCTATGCAGCATGCAGGAGAGCCACGCTGAAAGACTTACTTGAGAGCCGTGGAGGGACCAGTGGGACAAAGAACAAGGCCACCCTGATCAGTGAGCTAGCCGAGATGGATCAGAGGGATGGTGATGCAGGACCCCGGTCAGTTGAAGACTTGTTTCAGCAACGAGTTCGAGAGCGGTTGGCATTATATGGTGCTAACCCATCAGAGACCGCCATACAGAATGCCATTAGAGACATCCAGCTGCAGGATGAGCGACAAGAGAAAGAACTAGAGCAACAAGAGAGAGAGAACGAGAGCGGCAACATGAGCAGAGAATGGCAGAAATACGGCAATCAGAGAAAACGGCTAAAGATGCAGCGACTTTCCATAAGTTGCCCTTTCGGGCGTTCAAACTATTTAAGGAAGGAGAGGAGGAAATTGAAGCATTCCTGCAGGACTTTGAGAGACTATGCCAGATACATGAAGTACTGTCCCAAGATTGGGTCGTCTTACTGGCGAGTAATTTACCTGGCAGAGCAGGGGATGCATATCAGGCCCTGGAGGACGAGGACGCTAAAGACTACAACCGGGTAAAAGAAGCGTTGCTGGCCCGATTTGCCATTACACCCGAAGCCAGCCGGATTAAGGTTCGAGAATCCCGAAAACAAACCAACACAACATATGTGGAGTGGGCACATCGTCTGCAGCGGAACCTTAAGAGCTGGTTCCAGGGAAGCCACGCTCATACCATAGAGGAGAATCACCCAGCTGGTACTATTAGAACAGTTCTTTAACCACACCCCTCCAGTAGTACAGGATTGGGTGCGAGATAAGCAACCACGGACGGTACAGCAAGCGGCTACTTTGGCCGATGAATATCTGGACTCTCGAAGGTCAGGCAAAAACGAGCGCTATCCACTATCTCGCCCCAGTTTACCAGTCTCTAAGCCAACTTCTGTACCTCAGTGGTCTGCCTCTAGACCCCCAGCCCGACCCAACCCTCCTACCCGACCTAAGTGCTATACCTGTAACCGAACCTTGTCCTACCCAATCCACGAGGTATCGAGGACTAATCCCTAATGCCCCGGCAAATCGATACCATAGGCACAATGGAGTGCAGTGCCATTTGTGCAAGAAATTTGGGCACTATCAGAGAGACTGCACTCAGAAACGGAACCACGCTTCAGGGATTCGAACCGGACCACCTTCCCCAGCGCAAGCAGCAGTTCACTACTACCACACCCACAGGCAGACACCCAGATACCTGTCCCGCAGTGAGGTACAATACCACAGGTTTCAAGCAATTTGGGCACTATTAACGAGACTGTACCCAGAGCAGGAACCAAGCTGCATGGATCCGACCAGGGTCACCCCCTTCAGCACAGACAATGGTCCCCCACTATCCCGCAGAAGTTTCCCCAGTCGTACCCAGGTTTGAACCCACTGAGGAGCAATTGGGTACCCTTCACGAGGCTAACCCAGTGAAGGCAGCTGAGGACAACAGGGCTCACCACAGGCAGACGGTGAGACTAAATGGACAAGAAGCCAGGGGACTAAGAGACACTGGAGCCACCATAACCCTGGTACAACCGCACAGGGTTAAACCCTCACAGCACACTGGGCATGCTGTGGCTGTAAGAGTGGCAGGGGGAGCCATCCACAAGTTACCCGCCGCCAGGGTGCATATTGATTGGGGCACCGGGGCTAAGTCAGTGGAAGTGGGCATCATGCCAGATTTACCAGCTGAGGTCTTGTTGGGGAATGACTTAGGGTGTTTAACCTCACAATTTATACCCCTGACTTCGGAAGGAGCACTCCCAGTCACCACCAGACAGACCTGGAACCTTAAGACTACTTTTCCAACATCCTCGAGTTGACCAGTTTGGGGTCCCACTGTGGCTGTTGGACTGTTTCCCAGGGGAAGTATTGTCATGGACCTTGGAATGCGGAAGTGTCCCTCCTTGAAATCTGTTACACAGTGGGGGGGGGGGGGGGTCTTCTGCCCTGTCTTAAGGCTCCAGATGGCTCCATTGTTCTGTGTCTGGCTATTGTGTACATTGATTGCCCCTGGGGCTTCTGTCTCATTACACATAACAGTCTTTCTAATCAAGCTATCAGACCAATCCCTGCTGACTCATTTTCAAGTCCTCATTTGCATGGCTAAGGAGGACCTGAAGGAGGACTACATGTACTTTCTAATTGACCAATAGGAAAGCGGTTGTTGAGGGCGGGATGTTCCAAATTCTGTATAAAAGTGTGTTGTGTACTTCCAATAAAAGTTCTTCCTGTTTGAACTTACATACAGCCTGCCTGGTGTTTGTTCTAATGGATTCCGAACGGCACATAGCTGTAGTTCGGATCCCGGAGCCTTGAATAAGCGAACCATCAGACGTTGAGATCTGCAAGCTGACTCACTAGTAGCAGAGGAGTGTCGGGAGAGCGGAAGCGAGCGAGCAAGGGTTTCGTTACAATATAATAAAATATTTACAAAAATATGAGGGGTGTATTTACTTTTGTGAGAAACTGTATATAGAGAATCTAATTTAGGGAGCAGTAGCCACGGGTGTGTACACAGCAAGGTTTAGTGAATGATTATGAGGTACTTGTCTGCAAAGACTGCAGCCATCTATCCCATATCTTATTATATTTAGCCGAACACCCCCTATTAGTGTAGATGATCTTCTTATAAAGCAAAGTGGTATTCACTTCAGCAATCCAGGTTGCTAGTGTAGGGGCAATGGCCTGCATCCAACTTCTAGCCACTAATTTCCTTGCAGTAAACAGGGTTTCATGTAGAAATTGTGACGTATATTTGTCCAGATCTGAGTCAGGGAATAGTCCCAATAGGCACTGTTTGGGGTCCAGCGTGACCGGGGAGCCCATCTGATCATGCAGAAAATACAACACTTGTTCCCAGAACCGATTAATCCGGGGACAGTGTGTAACGCTCCTGCGTTTTTATGTATGATGTGGATTTTCAGCTGCAGAAATATTCCACTTCAGTAGTCATGTAAGAGAAACGCTGAGACACCATTCCCAACTCTCAATGACTCATCATGTGTGGAGGATCTCAATTCAGCAAGTAAATACACACACTCAATAAGATGTTTCCTAGAGTGACTTATGTATATAGTAACACAGTGATGATAGGCTGAAGAGACAGGTTGGGTAGAGATGGTAGATGACAGACACTTGAAAGGAAATGTTCTTGAAAGTAAGATAGTAGCAGATGGGATGCAGATAGGTTTAGCAATCATGTATGGTAGCAGATGACAGAGTAGCAGGTGAACATACAAGAGAGATCAACCCAGTGCAAGAACAGGTGGTAGTAGGCTCAAGAGCTAGCAATCTTAGATAATGCAGATGTAGTAATAGTCCTTAGTATGCAGAGCTAGATAGTGTAAGCTTTAGTATAAAGGTTATAGAGGTTTCCCCTGTGGGGTACTTATCACTAATAGCAATGTAGCAGAGGAGTGGTTCGGCAAGAGCGGATGATCCGGTAGCGGGATACAGGGATCAGCACAGCGTAGTTCCGACAGCGAGGTATGCTTGCAAGCATGAGAGCTTCAAGACAGGTTAGCATCAAGGCACAAAGCAGTTTGAACGAACACATGTGAGTGAGAGCCGGCGATCTAAATAGCCATCCAGTCCGGCGCTCAGTGATGACAGCATCAGTCTTAAAGGTGTATGCGCACCTTACCAAAAGAGAATGGTGGGGCGCATACACTTATGAAAGAGTAATTAGGGTACCCAAAGGTACCAGAACATTACAGTACCCCCCCCCCTTAAGGCCGGCTCCTGAAGGCCTCTGGAGCTGGTTTGTCTGGGTACTTCGCATTAAAATTGCGGATTAATCTAGAGGCATGTATGTCAGAGGTGTTTAGCCAGGTGTCGTCTTGGGGCCCATAGTTCTTCCATCGAACCAAGTACTGAAGTCTTCCTCTGTGGATACGAGAATCCAGAATCTCTTTTATCTCGTATTCTTCTCCACCTTCAACTTGTACAGGAGGAGGAGGTGGGATAGTAGGCCTTATTCCTTGGTCAGGAACATGGGGCTTCAGTAGTGACACATGGAAAATGGGATGTATTTTGAGGTCTATTGGCAATGTAAGCTGTACTCAGGCTTTTCCAATAAGTTTCTTTATTGGGAAAGGTCCCAAGAACAGAGGTCCAAGATTTTTGCTAGGTATTTTAAGTCTTAAATTTTTTGTTGAGAGCCAAACGAGGTCCCCGATAGCGTACTGAGGAGAAGGTCTTCTGCGAAGATCATAGTACTTCTTTTGTTGACTATGAGCGTGTGCAATGGTAGTATTAAGCAAACCCAGAGAGTCCTTTATTTGGGTAAGATAGTCTGAAGCTACTGGGTTATTTGAAGGAAAGATGCGTGGTGGAAGAATAGAGGGATGAAACCCATAGTTCAAGTAGAACGGACTCTGCTTGGTCGTACTGTGGGTTGCGTTGTTGTAGGCAAATTCTGCCAGAGGGAGAAGATCCACCCAATCATCCTGTTGGTAAGAAGTGTAACAACGTAAATATTGCTCGATGCATTGGTTGACTCTTTCAGTCTGTCCGTTGGTCTGCGGATGGTAAGGAGAAGTGAGCTTCCGCTCGATCCGTAGTATGTGACATAGTTCTTGCCAGAACTTGGAAATAAATTGTGACCCACGGTCAGACAGAAGAGTTTTTGGGATACCATGTAACTTAAAGACATGTTTCATCAGGAGTTCTGCCGTTTGTTTGGACGAAGGTAGTCTACGAATAGCAATGAAATGTGCCATTTTTGTCAGATGGTCCACTGACACTAAGATGGTATTAAATCCTTTGGAAGGAGGCAATTCCACTATAAAGTCCAAGGACACAACTTCCCATGGAGTTTGGGGTATTGGTAGACTGCATAGTAGACCGGATGGTCTCGTAGTGTCAATTTTGGACCTGGCACAGACATTGCATGAAGAGACGAATTTTTGTATAGATGTTTTCATGTCAGGCCACCAGAATTGCCTGGTAATCAGATTAAGAGTCTTTGTCATACCCATATGTCCTGCCATAGGCACATCATGCGATAATTCCAAGATCTTGGTGCGTATGGTAGGTGGTATGTAAAGTTTGTCGTTGTAGTAGAGGAAGCCTTCTGCATCAGTATTTAGTTGTGGTGGGGGTGTATCCAAACTTATACCATGCAAAACCTCTTCCTTCAAGGAACGGACAACTCCAATAATGCGTTTGTGAGGTATTATAGGAACGGAAGGGATTTCAAAGTAGTTTTCTTCAGTTAGTCGTGATAGTGCATCCGCCTTTTTGTTCTTATCTGCAGGTGTGTAGGTCACTAGGAAGTTAAACCTTAGAAAGAATAGTGACCATCGTACCTGTCGGTGCGAGAGAGTTTTGTTAGTCTGAAGATATTGGAGATTTTTATGGTCCGTGTATATAAGTATTGGTAATTGGGTGCCTTCGAGTAGATGTCGCCAATTCTCCAGAGCCAATTTTATAGCAAGCAGTTCCTTTTCACCCACGGGGTAATTTATCTCTGGACTGCTTAGGGATTTAGAAAAAAAGGCGACTGGATGAAGTGGTGAAGTGTGAGTTGGTCGTTGGGAGAGTATTGCTCCTACTGCCATGTTTGACGCATCTACTTCCAGAATGTATTGGAGGGATGGGTCTGGATGGCGTAGCATGGGAGCAGAAGTAAACCTTGTCTTTAACAGGTGAAAAGCTTTATTTGCTTCATCTGACCATTTGAATGGTTTTTTAATGCTAGTGAGCTGTGTGAGGGGTCTCACAATGGCAGAGAAGTTTCTAATGAACTTCCTGTAGAAATTCGAAAATCCAAGGAATCGCTGTAGCGCCTTGCGTGTGGTTGGTGTAGGCCAATCCTGAATGCAGGATATCTTACTCATGTCCATCTCGATTCCTGTTTTGGATATGATGTAGCCTAGAAACAGTACCTCTTCTTTATGAAACAAGCATTTTTTCAGTTTCACATAAAGGTTGTGTGCAAGCAATCTCGATAATACTAGTCTTACATGTCTTATGTGTTCAGACAGGGATCGTGAATATATAAGTATATCGTCCAGATATACCACAACACAGACATCTAGTAAGTCTCTGAAAATATCGTTTATAAATCGTTGAAAAACTGCAGGGGCGTTGCATAGCCCGAATGGCATTACAAGATATTCGAACAATCCGTATCTGGTTCTGAATGCAGTCTTCCACTCATGTCCATCACGGATTCGAATGAGATTGTATGCTCCTTTCAGGTCCAATTTTGAAAAATAGGTAGCTCCACGCACCTGCTCAATGAGCTCAGGGATAAGCGGTAGAGGATAGCGATCTTTTATTGTAATAGCATTCAATTGCCTATAGTCGATGATAGGCCTGAGACTTGAGTCCTTATTGCAGACAAAAAAGAGTCCTGCTGCTTTGAAAGAAGTGGAAGGTCTAATGAAACCTTTTTCCAAATTCTCATCCAAATAGTCTTTGAGATGGGAAAGTTCATCCTGTGAAAGAGGATAAACATGACCGAACGGCAATTTGCTATTTGGCAGTAGATCAATGCTACAATCATAGTCTCGATGGGGAGGTAGTGCTTGAGCATTTTTCTCAAGAAAAACCTCAGAGAGATCCTGATAACATAGTGGTGCAATCTCATCTGTCACCACAGACAGGATCTTCCCGAAAGACGGGAGGTTACACGTACCCTCGCAATAGCAAGAGAGGAAGGTCAGTGTCCGTTCCTTCCAATCTATGGTTGGTTGATGTGTGTGCAACCAGGGAAGTCCGAAAACAATGGGAAAGTGGGGTGAAGGTATTAGATCGAAGGTAGTGGTTTCCATATGAGACCCGTTAGTAGTGACTAGGAGTGCCTGTGTCTGATCAGTGATCGGACCAGAGGATAAAGGAACACTGTTAATAAGACTCACTGAGACAGGTTTAAGTTTAGAAATAATAGGAACTTTATTTAAAGCAGCAAAACGTATGTCAATATAATTTCCACAAGATCCTGTGTCAATCATGGCCTTAGTAGTAATCCTGTTCTGGTCCCACTGTAATGTTAAGCAAACAGAAAGGTAAGGGTTAGTGATTGAAGTTGTCAATCCCCCTAGGAGGACATGTGAACACTCACCCTTCTTTTTGTAGACTAGGGGACAGACGTTTATCTTGTGATCCGGGGATGCACAGTACAAGCAGAGATTACCAGATCGTCTTCTGGCTCTTTCCATAGTTGATAGAGGTGGGCGTATGGTTCCTACCTCCATAGGAACGGGGTCAACGGCCGAGATCCGAGAAGAACTGGATAATGGCGTTCCCATTTTCTCAGCCTTTCTTTCTCGTAGTCTTCTATCTATGGTGATACTGAGTTGTATCAATGCATCCAGGGTTTTTGGCAGATCCGCTCGGGCGAGCTCGTCTTTAACGGCCTCTGATAGGCCAAGCCTAAATTGGGATTTCAGAGATGCATCATTCCATTCTGAATCAAGGGTCCATCTCTTGAATTCTGCGACAAAGTCTTCTACAGGTCTCCCACCTTGTTTCAAGGATCTTAATTGAAGATCGGCAGTACTCTGCCTATTGGGATCATCATATAGGCTAGTGAGTTCTGCTAGGAACAAGGCATAGGAGTTGAGAAGCTGGTCGCTTTTCTCAAAAAGAGAGTCTGCCCAGGCCCGAGGATCGCCTGTTAGGTAAGAAATAATAGTACAAACCTTAATGTGATCAGTAAGGTAGGTACGGGGTTTTAGCAAGAAAAGTAACTCACATGCGTTTTTAAATTCGCGAAATTTTTTGCGATCGCCTGTAAATACCAAAGGAGGATTTATTTTGGGTTCAGGGGACTGAGCAGTGGTAAGTTGTGTCAGTCTAATTACCTGCTGTGACAGAGCCTGATTGTCTTCTTTTAATTCAGCAAGTGCGTGTATTAATGCAGGTACTTGATGCTTTAATTGTGTCATCTGAGTGGTTATTTCTGCTGAATCCATTTGTGGTTCGTTCAATCTGTAACGCTCCTGCGTTTTTATGTATGATGTGGATTTTCAGCTGCAGAAATATTCCACTTCAGTAGTCATGTAAGAGAAACGCTGAGACACCATTCCCAACTCTCAATGACTCATCATGTGTGGAGGATCTCAATTCAGCAAGTAAATACACACACTCAATAAGATGTTTCCTAGAGTGACTTATGTATATAGTAACACAGTGATGATAGGCTGAAGAGACAGGTTGGGTAGAGATGGTAGATGACAGACACTTGAAAGGAAATGTTCTTGAAAGTAAGATAGTAGCAGATGGGATGCAGATAGGTTTAGCAATCATGTATGGTAGCAGATGACAGAGTAGCAGGTGAACATACAAGAGAGATCAACCCAGTGCAAGAACAGGTGGTAGTAGGCTCAAGAGCTAGCAATCTTAGATAATGCAGATGTAGTAATAGTCCTTAGTATGCAGAGCTAGATAGTGTAAGCTTTAGTATAAAGGTTATAGAGGTTTCCCCAGTGGGGTACTTATCACTAATAGCAATGTAGCAGAGGAGAGGTTCGGCAAGAGCGGATGATCCGGTAGCGGGATACAGGGATCAGCACAGCGTAGTTCCGACAGCGAGGTATGCTTGCAAGCATGAGAGCTTCAAGACAGGTTAGCATCAAGGCACAAAGCAGTTTGAACGAACACATGTGAGTGAGAGCCGGCGATCTAAATAGCCATCCAGTCCGGCGCTCAGTGATGACAGCATCAGTCTTAAAGGTGTATGCGCACCTTACCAAAAGAGAATGGTGGGGCGCATACACTTATGAAAGAGTAATTAGGGTACCCAAAGGTACCAGAACATTACAGTACCCCCCCCCCCCCTTAAGGCCGGCTCCTGAAGGCCTCTGGAGCTGGTTTGTCTGGGTACTTCGCATGAAAATTGCGGATTAATCTAGAGGCATGTATGTCAGAGGTGTTTAGCCAGGTGTCGTCTTGGGGCCCATAGTTCTTCCATCGAACCAAGTACTGAAGTCTTCCTCTGTGGATACGAGAATCCAGAATCTATTTTATCTCGTATTCTTCTCCACCTTCAACTTGTACAGGAGGAGGAGGTGGGATAGTAGGCCTTATTCCTTGGTCAGGAACATGGGGCTTCAGTAGTGACACATGGAAAATGGGATGTATTTTGAGGTCTATTGGCAATGTAAGCTGTGCTGCAGCTTTTCCAATAAGTTTCTTGATTGGGAAAGGTCCCAAGAACAGAGGTCCAAGCTTTTTGCTAGGGATTTTCAGTCTTAAATTTTTTGTTGAGAGCCAAACGAGGTCCCCGATAGCGTACTGAGGAGAAGGTCTTCTGCGAAGATCATAGTACTTCTTTTGTTGACTATGAGCGTGTGCAATGGTAGTATTAAGCAAACCCAGAGAGTCCTTTATTTGGGTAAGATAGTCTGAAGCTACTGGGTTATTTGAAGGAAATATGCGTGGTGGAAGAATAGAGGGATGAAACCCATAGTTCAAGTAGAACGGACTCTGCTTGGTCGTACTGTGGGTTGCGTTGTTGTAGGCAAATTCTGCCAGAGGGAGAAGATCCACCCAATCATCCTGTTGGTAAGAAGTGTAACAACGTAAATATTGCTCGATGCATTGGTTGACTCTTTCAGTCTGTCCGTTGGTCTGCGGATGGTAAGGAGAAGTGAGCTTCCGCTCGATCCGTAGTATGTGACATAGTTCTTGCCAGAGCTTGGAAATAAATTGTGATCCACGGTCAGACAGAAGAGTTTTTGGGATACCATGTAACTTAAAGACATGTTTCATCAGGAGTTCTGCCGTTTGTTTGGACGAAGGTAGTCTACGAATAGCAATGAAATGTGCCATTTTTGTCAGATGGTCCACTGACACTAAGATGGTATTAAATCCTTTGGAAGGAGGCAATTCCACTATAAAGTCCAAGGACACAACTTCCCATGGAGTTTGGGGTATTGGTAGACTGCATAGTAGACCGGATGGTCTCGTAGTGTCAATTTTGGACCTGGCACAGACATTGCATGAAGAGATGAATTTTTGTATAGATGTTTTCATGTCAGGCCACCAGAATTGCCTGGTAATCAGATTAAGAGTCTTTGTCATACCCATATGTCCTGCCATAGGCACATCATGCGATAATTCCAAGATCTTGGTGCGTATGGTAGGTGGTATGTAAAGTTTGTCGTTGTAGTAGAGGAAGCCTTCTGCATCAGTATTTAGTTGTGGTGGGGATGTATCCAAACTTATACCATGCAAAACCTCTTCCTTCAAGGAACGGACAACTCCAATAATGCGTTTGTGAGGTATTATAGGAACGGAAGGGATTTCAAAGTAGTTTTCTTCAGTTAGTCGTGATAGTGCATCCGCCTTTTTGTTCTTATCTGCAGGTGTGTAGGTCACTAGGAAGTTAAACCTTAGAAAGAATAGTGACCATCGTACCTGTCGGTGCGAGAGAGTTTTGTTAGTCTGAAGATATTGGAGATTTTTATGGTCCGTGTATATAAGTATTGGTAATTGGGTGCCTTCGAGTAGATGTCGCCAATTCTCCAGAGCCAATTTTATAGCAAGCAGTTCCTTTTCACCCACGGGGTAATTTATCTCTGGACTGCTTAGGGATTTAGAAAAAAAGGCGACTGGATGAAGTGGTGAAGTGTGAGTTGGTCGTTGGGAGAGTATTGCTCCTACTGCCATGTTTGACGCATCTACTTCCAGAATGTATTGGAGGGATGGGTCTGGATGGCGTAGCATGGGAGCAGAAGTAAACCTTGTCTTTAACAGGTGAAAAGCTTTATTTGCTTCATCTGACCATTTGGATGTTTTTTTAATGCTAGTGAGCTGTGTGAGGGGTCTCACAATGGCAGAGAAGTTTCTAATGAACTTCCTGTAGAAATTCGAAAATCCAAGGAATCGCTGTAGCGCCTTGCGTGTGGTTGGTGTAGGCCAATCCTGAATGCAGGATATCTTACTCATGTCCATCTCGATTCCTGTTTTGGATATGATGTAGCCTAGAAACAGTACCTCTTCTTTATGAAACAAGCATTTTTTCAGTTTCACATAAAGGTTGTGTGCAAGCAATCTCGATAATACTAGTCTTACATGTCTTATGTGTTCAGACAGGGATCGTGAATATATAAGTATATCGTCCAGATATACCACAACACAGACATCTAGTAAGTCTCTGAAAATATCATTTATAAATCGTTGAAAAACTGCAGGGGCATTGCATAGCCCGAATGGCATTACAAGATATTCGAACAATCCGTATCTGGTTCTGAATGCAGTCTTCCACTCATGTCCATCACGGATTCGAATGAGATTGTATGCTCCTTTCAGGTCCAATTTTGAAAAATAGGTAGCTCCACGCACCTGCTCAATGAGCTCAGGGATAAGCGGTAGAGGATAGCGATCTTTTATTGTAATAGCATTCAATTGCCTATAGTCGATGATAGGCCTGAGACTTGAGTCCTTATTGCAGACAAAAAAGAGTCCTGCTGCTGTGAAAGAAGTGGAAGGTCTAATGAAACCTTTTTCCAAATTCTCATCCAAATAGTCTTTGAGATGGGAAAGTTCATCCTGTGAAAGAGGATAAACATGACCGAACGGCAATTTGCTATTTGGCAGTAGATCAATGCTACAATCATAGTCTCGATGGGGAGGTAGTGCTTGAGCATTTTTCTCAAGAAAAACCTCAGAGAGATCCTGATAACATAGTGGTGCAATCTCATCTGTCACCACAGACAGGATCTTCCCGAAAGACGGGAGGTTACACGTACCCTCGCAATAGCAAGAGAGGAAGGTCAGGGTCCGTTCCTTCCAATCTATGGTTGGTTGATGTGTGTGCAACCAGGGAAGTCCGAAAACAATGGGAAAGTGGGGTGAAGGTATTAGATCGAAGGTAGTGGTTTCCATATGAGACCCGTTAGTAGTGACTAGGAGTGCCTGTGTCTGATCAGTGATCGGACCAGAGGATAAAGGAACACTGTTAATAAGACTCACTGAGACAGGTTTAAGTTTAGAAATAATAGGAACTTTATTTAAAGCAGCAAAACGTATGTCAATATAATTTCCACAAGATCCTGTGTCAATCATGGCCTTAGTAGTAATCCTGTTCTGGTCCCACTGTAATGTTAAGCAAACAGAAAGGTAAGGGTTTGTGATTGAAGTTGTCAATCCCCCTAGGAGGACATGTGAACACTCACCCTTCTTTTTGTAGACTAGGGGACAGACGTTTATCTTGTGATCCGGGGATGCACAGTACAAGCAGAGATTACCAGATCGTCTTCTGGCTCTTTCCATAGTTGATAGAGGTGGGCGTATGGTTCCTACCTCCATAGGAACGGGGTCAACGGCCGAGATCCGAGAAGAACTGGATAATGGCGTTCCCATTTTCTCAGCCTTTCTTTCTCGTAGTCTTCTATCTATGGTGATACTGAGTTGTATCAATGCATCCAGGGTTTTTGGCAGATCCGCTCGGGCGAGCTCGTCTTTAACGGCCTCTGATAGGCCAAGCCTAAATTGGGATTTCAGAGATGCATCATTCCATTCTGAATCAAGGGTCCATCTCTTGAATTCTGCGACAAAGTCTTCTACAGGTCTCCCACCTTGTTTCAAGGATCTTAATTGAAGATCGGCAGTACTCTGCCTATTGGGATCATCATATAGGCTAGTGAGTTCTGCTAGGAACAAGGCATAGGAGTTGAGAAGCTGTTCGCTTTTCTCAAAAAGAGAGTCTGCCCAGGCCCGAGGATCGCCTGTTAGGTAAGAAATAATAGTACAAACCTTAATGTGATCAGTAAGGTAGGTACGGGGTTTTAGCAAGAAAAGTAACTCACATGCGTTTTTAAATTCGCAAAATTTTTTGCGATCGCCTGTAAATACCAAAGGAGGATTTATTTTGGGTTCAGGGGACTGAGCAGTGGTAAGTTGTGTCAGTCTAATTACCTGCTGCGACAGAGCCTGATTGTCTTCTTTTAATTCAGCAAGTGCGTGTATTAATGCAGGTACTTGCTGTTTTAATTGTGTCATCTGAGTGGTTATTTCTGCTGAATCCATTTGTGGTTCGTTCAATCTGTAACGCTCCTGCGTTTTTATGTATGATGTGGATTTTCAGCTGCAGAAATATTCCACTTCAGTAGTCATGTAAGAGAAACGCTGAGACACCATTCCCAACTCTCAATGACTCATCATGTGTGGAGGATCTCAATTCAGCAAGTAAATACACACACTCAATAAGATGTTTCCTAGAGTGACTTATGTATATAGTAACACAGTGATGATAGGCTGAAGAGACAGGTTGGGTAGAGATGGTAGATGACAGACACTTGAAAGGAAATGTTCTTGAAAGTAAGATAGTAGCAGATGGGATGCAGATAGGTTTAGCAATCATGTATGGTAGCAGATGACAGAGTAGCAGGTGAACATACAAGAGAGATCAACCCAGTGCAAGAACAGGTGGTAGTAGGCTCAAGAGCTAGCAATCTTAGATAATGCAGATGTAGTAATAATCCTTAGTATGCAGAGCTAGATAGTGTAAGCTTTAGTATAAAGGTTATAGAGGTTTCCCCTGTGGGGTACTTATCACTAATAGCAATGTAGCAGAGGAGAGGTTCGGCAAGAGCGGATGATCCGGTAGCGGGATACAGGGATCAGCGCAGCGTAGTTCCGACAGCGAGGTATGCTTGCAAGCATGAGAGCTTCAAGACAGGTTAGCATCAAGGCACAAAGCAGTTTGAACGAACACATGTGAGTGAGAGCCGGCGATCTAAATAGCCATCCAGTCCGGCGCTCAGTGATGACAGCATCAGTCTTAAAGGTGTATGCGCACCTTACCAAAAGAGAATGGTGGGGCGCATACACTTATGAAAGAGTAATTAGGGTACCCAAAGGTACCAGAACATTACACAGTGCCAGATAAGGTGCTCAAAGGTGCCAATAGAAATCAAGCATTTGGGGTAATCCGGACTCTGAGAAGTAGCAAATTTAGCCACTCTGGACAGTGTGAAATAGGCTCTATGGATAATATATATATGTGTCAGTTGATCTGACATCTTGGGAGACAGCAGTCTGCCCACCCTCTAGCACCTCACTCCAATCCCCATCATCCATTTCACCAGCATCCACCTCCCATCTAGATTTAAGGGAATAAGCCAGCTGTGTAGCAGAAGGGGTAAGTAGCATGTCATAAAAAGTCGAGATTAACTTGCATGATTCACTCCCTTTAAAAACAACTAGGATGTTAAGGGGGCTATAACTGTGGATAGATACCAGCGAACTGTGCCCATGAAGCGTGTTGCAGCTGAAGATTTCTAAAAAAACATATGGTTTGGCAGATGAAACTCAAGTTTTAGTTGGTCAAATGTTTTAAGTCTACTGTCTTGGAGAACGTGTGACAGATGGAATACTCCATACCGAATCCATATCCTTGGGTCAGGGAGCAGAAAAAGCTCACTCAATCTCTTATTGTACTATAGAGGTGTATCCTCGTGCATCAGAGGGCAATTTATTTTTGCTGTGGCTAAGTTCCAAATCCTTTTACTGTTAAAGGGGAAACTAAAACAAGATGAACTACCAGAAGATCCACTAAGACCTCTCAGTATATCACAAAAAGAGTGGGGGAAATGGCATTCAGAGCTCTGGCTCACCAAGGCTTCATAACGCACCTTATTAAATTTATCAAAGTAGTACATATGGGACAACTGAGCCGCCACACAGTATAGACCCAAATCCGGAACTGCCAAGCCACCCAACGACGTGGGAGTCTTTAAGACCTTTCAAGACAGTTTATGCCTACTAGTACCCCAAATGAACAATTTCAGTAAAGTCTCCATAATTTTAAAATATTTAAACGGTATATACACCGGGGAATGCCAGAGAACATATAGAATCTTTGCTAATAGTACCATTTTAACTAAACCTATAGGGCCCATAACCCCCAGTGGTAACTTAGCCCAAGTCTCTGTCTTGTTTTTAAGTAGCTGTATAAGAGGCTCCACATTCAAAGGGACAAATTCGGACAATTCCCAAGACACCCGGATACCAAGACATCCAAAGAAGCTAACTCTCTGCAGAGACAAAGAGGCTTGATCCACTGAATGGGGAGAAACATCTATGGGGAGGATCTGGGACTTGTCCCAATTAATATTAAGGCCTGAGAAGGCCCCAAAATGCTTAATAATTTAAAGTGCAAATGTAAGGGAGGGACCAGAATCGGCGAGGTACAGAACCATATCATCCGCATATAGCCCTATTTTCTCCACGAGAAGTTCGGAGCATAGTCCTTATACCCCAGGGTGGGCCAGCGGCTCATCTGCTAGCGCATACAGCAAGGGAGATATGGGACAACCATGACGCTGCCCCCTATATTATGGAAAGGCAGCATAGGTCCAGCCATTAGCCACCACCCTCCCCTGTGGTGCGGTATATAGTATAGAGATCCATTGTATAAATTTAGGACCAAACCCAAAACAGCAGAGACACTGCCATACATAGGTCAATTCCACAGAGTCAAAGGCATCTAGCGTGACCACCACCCTGGAGCCAATCTGTGTGTGAGAAGATTGTAAATGAATGTATAAATGTCTAGTATTAAAAGCGGTATTCTTAGCTGGCATGAAGCCTGTTTGATCTGGATGAACAATCGATAGAATTACTTTGTTCAACCGTAGTGCTAGAATCTTGGCTAGTAGCAGTGATATCGGTCTGTAAGATACTGGCTGGTGGGGATCCTTTCCAGGTTTGGGTATCAGTACTATAAGGGCTTCCCTCATAGATTCGGGTAGTGTGTTTGACTCAAAGGCCATTTGATATAGCTCTAGGAGCCTGGGGACCAGAGTGTCAGAGAACTCCCTATAAAATTAAATCGGCAAGCTGTCCGACCCTGGGGCCTTTCAGTTAGAAGAAGTGAGCCATTGCGGATATAATATCCTCCTTCGAAATAGGGGCCTTCAGGACCACCACCTGTTCGTCAGACAATTCTAGAAAAGATAGATCTCCCAGGAAAACACATAGGGACTGCAAGGAGTAATCCACTCTAGATGTGTAGACCTCACCAAAGAAGACAGCAAATTCTCTGGCAACTGCTTCTGGTTCCGTAATGAGGCCCAAGGTCTGGGAACTTAACGCAATCACCACTGGAAGTTTAGAATCTAAATGTTCTAAATAGGCCAATAGCTTATCCAAGCGCTCTCCGTGCTCAAAAATGTTTTGCTTTGTAAAAAACAGCCGCTGCATAGCTTTTTCATAACAAAGTTCATTGACTAACTGAGTCTGGAGCTTCAAGTCGTCAAGAGCTTCAGCAGAGGGTGCTGCCAAATAGAGTTCCTCCAAGGAGCGAACGTGGTCCATTGTCTGGTTTAAGAAACCTTGGAAGATCCCCAAAATCTATTTATATGTTCAGTCAGTAGGAGTCGGGAATGTTTCTTGAACGTTTTCCAAACAACCAACAGAGAGGTGGTGTTGGCATTGGAGCTAAAAAAGAAGCACCATTTATCCGCCAGCTTACTAAGATCAGGCAGGAGAGACAACCAAAAAGGGTTTAATCTCCAGTTCAGAGTGGGAGGATCAGCAAAAGGCAGGAGGGTGACCCAGTATGGGGCATGGTTAGACAATATGCGGAGACAAAGCCGGCATCCTGCAGTCTGGGAACGAGGCACTGTGAAATCAGAATGAGATTAATACAAGGCATAGTGGAGTGAGGTGCAGAGAAAAAAGAATAAGCCCTATGTCTGAGGTAAAGATGTCTCCACGTATCAATCAGGGCAAAATCCGCCACCAGACAAGCAAATCTGGTCTCACGGTCAGGGTGGGGTACACTATCGTCAAGTCCCATTCTGTCCAGACCAGGGTTAGAAACCATATTAAAGTCCAAATAGTCCAAGTCCAAACCAAATAGTCGGGACAGAAGGAATGCGAGACATAAAGGAGAGCCCTTCAGTAAGTACACTGGAATTGTAGGGAGGCGGCATGTACCATGCCAGGATCAAAATAGGGTAGCTTTTAAAATGAGCCAACAAAAAGACATGTCTTCAGTTCACAATGGTGGTAATGGAGAGGTCTACCTTTAATGAGAAGAAACAGTCAGGAGAAACATTCCCCAAAACATCCACAGGAGTTTGTAAAAAAAGAACCTCTGGGCAGTGCACCTAGAAAACAACGGGAGGGAACCCCATAAATGACTCAGAAGGCACATAGAGACCATACCTTCCGCAGGATTCACAGGAGGCATTTAAGGCTGAGTATTGAAAGCAGAATCTTGTTAGTCAAAGGGGACACAAAAAAACAGGAGAGAGAAACCCTCCACGGGGGGGTTAGCTCAGGCAGGCACATTTCGGCAGTCCAGCTACTCTACGGCCAGGGCAGGATCCTCAAAGAACTGGACACGGTCATCCACCTCCACCTGTAGACATGCAGGATACAACATAGCATATTTAAGGTGGAAGGCACACAAGCATCTCTTAACCTCCTGGAACCGAGCCCTCTGTCGCTGAGCCTCACTGGAAAAATCAGGGAACACCACCACGTGACCATTTTGAAAGGGTATGTTACCTTTTTCTCTAGAGAGGCGAAGATTCTTGTCACAGTCTCTAAAATTGAGAAACTTGGCAATAAAGGTAAAGGCCGGCGCCCCCGATGGGGAAGTCGTGCAGGGATGCGGTGCATTCTAGCCACAGCAAACATCACAGAGAAGGCCTCACGCCCATAGGCCTTCAGGAGTAAATCTTCAAGAAAGCTAGCTGGGTCAGACCCTTCCGCTCATTTAGGCAATCTAATGAATCTTAAATTGCACCTGCGCAGGCGATTCTCCATATCATCCTGCTTGGAATGCAGAAGTTGTAGTTGTCGCTGTATGTCCTATGTAGCATGCTGCAGGGGTGCAAAATATCCTCTGCATTACCAATGCAGGTCTCAGCTTCAGTGACACAATCCCTAAGTTTCAACATATCCTGTCTAATGAGGGATATGTTAATTTTAACTTCCTCTATTTTAGTAGTAAGCGTGCTTTGGCACAATGATATAGCCTCGTGAATTTTCGCCGTGTCTGCGGCTGCACGCTCTGTCTCAGAGGAGGGGTCGTGCCATCTTCGGCCTCCTGGTCCTTGTCCTGCCGGCGGAACTTTGCGAGCTGAGTGCTTGCTTCAGCAGCTTTCTTAAGCGGCGACATCAGCCCCAGAGGATCAGAGGAGTTTGGGGAGTAGGTAGATGTAAATTTGCCAGGCGTTTCCCCCACAGGATAAATTTACCAGAGATTAGGTAGACGGAGCTCTCACCACCAGCGACTTATCCCATCACACTCCAGGCCACGCCCCTGAATTGTTTATTTGTATACAAGCTCTAGGATCAGAGTATATGAATTGGGATCCATTTAATAAACCGTAGTCCAAACTGGTCGCTCCTGAAACACGTAGAGCGGTGTCTCGTGTGTCATTACATCACTAACGGTTCTGGTCTGTGGAACGCAGTGCAGCCTGGACACAGTGGTTGTATATACTTAATACTTTCTGCATGATTGTAAGCATTTTTTAAATATATCTTTTAAATAAACCATAAAGATTCACACTATGAGGATTGCCTCTGTCCATTTACTCTACATAATACTATGATTATTGAATGAATAGAAGACCAAAGAAAGGAGAGAGGAGGAATCTATACTATTGCCAAGGACCCTAGGTGTATACACACAGTGCCTTCTAACCCCCTAAGAAGTCATACATTCTGTTGAGTGCGGTCCTGGAGGGGGAGCATGAGTGGGAGCACCTTCACATAGCAAGGATACAGCATGCTTTAATGCACTGTTAAAGAGCACCAGATGCATGGCTTTTAAAGACGTTTTATGTTGTTCTATGGATTTCTCACATGTTGTTTAACACTATCAGTTATGTATCTTATATGAATGTAGTTATATTTTATCTATTTATTTATTCATGCATGAAGTTATATCTATCATTTGGGAAGAATAATCAATACAAGTAACATACTATTATTGGCACTTTATCACAAGCACCAGCATTGTGGTATTCACTGGATGCACATATTTGTTAGTATTGTTGTTACCCCCATAAAGAGGTAAAGTGTATTACAGAAGGCTTTTAATTTTATAATTTTTTATTACTTACCCCAGGGAGATTCCTGAGGGGGGGTTGTAGTTTTCTCACATGATTTCTTATTTGTTTTGTTTTACATAAATTATATACCTGGGTTGTTTACATGGCACACCCAAGAGGAGAAGGTGCATTGTACTTTATAATATGGTCTGAGACCTAATTGGAGCAGTATATGAGAGAAGAGAAGAGACTCAAATGGAAGGTGTACTTACTTTTGATGCCAGCGGTATGGACATTTATGGCTATGTGTTGAGTTATATTGAGGGGATAGAAAATTTACACTGAACAGCCGCTATTATTGTTCTTATGGTGAAGTAAATCTCTGGCTAAAAAAAAATGATATCAGCTGCAGGCATCATTCAGATATTCACACTTAAAGACAAGGATGTCAAATGACGTCCAGCAGTAAGGAAGTAGTTAATGTTTTTCAGTTTACAACTGCTCAAAAAAATTAAAGGAACACTTTTTTTAAAAAATAATCTTTATTTAGATGTTTAAAACTTTATACAAAACAAAAAAAGAACAGGAAAAAAACAACAGGCATGAACGCATATCTGAGTGATTTTGCCCATAGGATAAACAGAGTTCAACCTCACCTTAATTCAACCTGCAGAGTGGACTGGGCTTCCCAAAAATAAATCCCTGCACCAGTCTAAAGGTGTGGTAGTACATATACAAATACACAATAGTGGACGATAGCCAATAAACCATAGTAAGTATTTAGGAACAAGAAGTAGAAAGAGAAAGAGAGAAAGGAAACACAACGTTAGAGAGGGAGATCTGAGGTGAGAAAAGGCCCAGAGGACTGGCACACATAAAAGCATAGGAATAGGGGAGTGGTGACATTAAACCTCCAAAATTGTATGGAGGGCAGTAGTTTGTCTAACACTGTCAGTGCTCCCAACAACGGTTGCCGTGACCAGAGTGGAATATCAAAAAGATACACAATCTCCCAACATTGGAGTAATTACATATCAGGGTTCTCATTAGAATAGTACATCCATCCCGACCAGATGTCCTGAAAACGATCCATTTGGCCCTTAAACGTATAGACCCAACGCTCTGCTCCCATGACACAGTTTACCTCTTTTTTCCATTCAGCCACTGTGGGACAGCAAGCCTGTTTCCAGTGTCTCGGGATCAGGCATATGGCTGCATTCAATAAATACGGAATAACACTGCGTTTATATAGTTTGATCAAGGACTTAACATCATGAAAGAGGTATTGGAGTGAAGTATATCTGGCCGGTCTAATAGACAGCTTTTGAATCAAGGGAGAAATTGAGTCCCAAAAGACCCAAATCCCTGGGCAGTTCCACCAAATATGAAGGAACGCACCTCGCTGACCACAGCCCCGCCAGCAGCTGGGGTCAGCACCTCAAAACATTTGTACCAGACGGAAGGGTGTCCTATACCATCGGGTAAGAAATTTGTAGCAGGATTCCTGTATCCGGGTACTAATAGACAACACATGGGCCAGATGCATAATTTTTGTTTCTTGTTGTGGTTCAAATTCTACCCCTAACTCCCTTTCCCATTGCTTAATGTAGTAGGGCACCGTACCCAAGAGCGCTCTGAGCACCAGTTTGTACATGTGGGACAGGAGATGCTTAGACTCTGGAGGCCTCGCACACCAGGATTCAAAGGTGGACAGAGAATCTATAGATCGTGGGGGTAACTGTAGTTTATTTAGAAAATCAGTCATCCGTCGATAACGCCACACTGACATCTGGAAATCTCCATACCGGGATCTGAGGGCATCCAAGGACAGTAAGCACCCATCCAGCGCGAATTTACCGCAAAACAGTTTACCGTCAGCCCCCCCAGGCATGGAAAAACTAAAAGTCCCCCCCAGGAGCAAACCACGGGAATCCCCCAAGAGGAGCCAGGGGGTATGTTCCAGGAGAATATTCCCCTTTAGCATTCAGTCTGTCCCATACCCAGACAGTAGCCCTCGTCAATGGAGAGGTCCAGTCAGAGAGGCCCCTGTCGCCCACAGGGGATCCAAGGTGCCCCGGCCAAATTCCTACCTGCTAACGCCTTTTCAAGAGGGACCCAAAATTTGGTAGAGGCATCATTAGTCCAGTTCTAGAGTCATCACTTTATAATGGATACAAACATCAGGGAGTCCCGTCCCGCCATCTCTCTTGTGTCCCCGTAGTATGTCATAGGCAAATCTGGGTTGCTTACCATGTCAAACAAACTACACAAAGGTTTGTTTAAGCTGTTTGAAAAAGGATTGCAGCAACTGAATATGAATGGTATATAATAAGTATATAATCCTAGCAGAATATTCATTTTAAGTACATTTATACGCCCAAACCAAGTCAGGGGATAATCCAGCCACGGATCAAGGTCACCCGTGATCCATCCCAGAAGACCCCCCATCGTTTTTATCATATAAAGCTGCCCGGGTCGGGGAGATGTGAGTATCCAAATATGGGAGGGAGTTCTGCTGCCACCTAAACCTAAAGAAGTGCCGAAGAGCACTCACCATCTCCACCGGGACATTGATGGGGAGTAGTTCAGACTTATCATAATTGATTTTAAAATTTGGTATGCTTCTGAAGCTACGCAACTCCTCCAAAAGCACCGGCAAGGAGACCCGAGGCCTACTTATATAAATTAGGAGGTAATCCCACAGTGACCCCACCTATATCCCCATTCTGGCAGACCTTCCTCAAAAATGGTTCCAACACAAGGGCAAAGAGCAACGGGGACAAAGGGCACCCCTGTCTAGTCCCATTATGTATACTAAGAGGGTCAAAGAGTACACGATTAACCCTCACCCTAGCACTCAGGGAGCTATATAACGCGCCCAAAGAATGTCTGTCAGATACGTCTAATTGACCCTGTCGAAGGCATTTTCTATAGAACCACACAGGGAGCCCAGTCAGGGCCATGTCTCACCCAGTGCATAACGTGGAGGGTGCGAATGGTATTGTCTCGAGCCTCCCGTTCCAACATAAAACCTGCCTGGTCGGGGTATATCAAGTCCGTAACAAGTCCCTGAGGATGCACCGCAAGGATTTTAGCAAGGATCTTAGTGTCCGAATTCAAGAGGGAAATCGGCCTATATTTTCCGCAGTATTGAGGGTCCTTACCAGGTTTAGACAAAACTGTAATATGAGCCAAGAGGGCTTCTCTTGGCAGTAGATTATCCAAAGCAACCTTATTAAAATAAGTGCACATGGGGTCCCCTAGGATGGAAAACATTTTTTATAATACATGTTAGTAAAACCATCCGGTCCCGGGCTCTTGCCCTGAGGAAGACCTGCTACAGTCCTCCCAAGTTCGTCAGTTGTGATGGGTCTCTCTAAGTCTGCCAATACCCCTGCCAGTAATTGAGGAAAGCCAGAGCCTTGTAAATAGGCTTTAGTGCGTTCCCCCCGGGCAATGTCGTCAGCAGGGAGACTGTAAAGGGATTCGTAGAAATGCTGAAATTCCCCAGCGATCGAGGTTGAGCTTGTAACCCGCCCACCCTGTGTCACTAGTGAGTGGACATGGCGAGCACCCTGCTTTTTCTTCAGCATACCTGCCAACAGTTTCCCACATTTGTTACCATGTTCGTAAAAACGATGTGCCCAAAAGCGTAACTTGTCCGTTGCCCTGTGTTCTAAACACTGGACCAAGGCCTGCCTAAGGGAGTACAGAGTCAAGGCATCTGCGGGATCAAAAACACATTTATGTTTAACCTCCAATACATACATTTTTGTTAGCAAGTCAGAGATCTCCTGTTGTTTCTGCTTCTTTACCCTAGCCCCATGAGAGATCAAAACACCCCTGATCACCGCCTTGTGGCCTTTCCAAAGCGCAGAAAAAGACACTTTCTCTGTAGAGTTAAGTTCAAAATATATGTCCAGGGACTCTGTGACCACCGCTAGGATGATCCAAGAGGGTCTCATTAAGTCGCCAAGTCCTCTATTGCCGATGATAAAAGGAAAGCAAGACCGGCGAATGATCAGAGATGGTAATCGAGCCAATGGAGGCAGAGCCAACAGAATCTAAATAAAACTGTTCAACAAAAAGGAGGTCTAACTGGGAATATGTGTTATGAATCTTAGAATAATAGTTGAAATCCTTGGTCCTGGGGTTTGAGATTCTCCAACAGTCAACAAGGTGTAATTTACAGAACAGCTTTTTAACATTTTTCAAGGCTCTGTATGACAGGGGCGTCAAGATCAGGATCCAAAACGACATTTAAATCCCCTCCGAGCAAGAGCACACCCTCCAGGAACTCATCAAGCATCCATAAGGGTTTTGATAGAAAAGCAGCCGTCCCGGAATTCGGAGTGTAAAGAGTGGCCAGTGTATACAGTTGACCATGAATTATCCCTTTAAGAAACAAAAATCTCCCTTCCGGATCAATCTGGGAGGACAGCAAGGCAAACGGACAGGTCTTGTGTATAGCAATAGAGACCCCCCTAGCTTTAGCCATGGGGGAGACACTATGGTACCACTGGCTGAACACATGTACAGGTAACCTAGGGGCAGATGCGGCAGTGAAATGCATTTCTTGCAGTAACAAAATTTCAGGATGAAGAAGATGCAGTTCCTGCTAAATCTCCCCCTCTTCTGAGGAAAGGAGAGACCCCACACATTATGTGATAATAGATTCAATTTGGCAGCCATGACATAAATTCAAAAAGGTAAAGATAAAGATAGACAAGTACTATAAACTAGACCACTCACGTTGCATAGCAGTGACAGTCCAAAGGAGTGCAGTGCTCAGCCCCCCAGTCGTCACCCAAAAAGACCTCAGATTTCCAACTAAAAACAGAAAAAAGACAAAAAAGCAAAAAGGAAGGCGCATACGCCAAATCTAGAAGGAGACAAGGAGACTCGATATCTCCAAACGTGCTACAGAAAAGGGCAAACAAAAGATCCTCAAATGAGGACATGCCTACTGAGGGGTAGTGACTGAACACGGTAAGAGCTTGAGCAGTGCACCCCCGAGCATACTACCCAAAATAACAGTAAATAGATAAAACTCAATTATAAAAGTCCTGCAGTAACATAAATAAGACAGAGAGCAGAAGCATCCAACCCCCTAAGGTGGCTGGAAACACATGTAGAGAGAACACTGATGGCAATTCCCAGCTAATGATCAAAATCAAGGAAAGATAGCTCTCCATGAGCAATGAGAAGCAGACGGGCCCAGAATAACAAGAGTGACAGTCAGGTGACCTGGGTATCTCGGTCAGGACCCCGACGAGGGCCCCATTTCTTCTTACTGGATCTTGACGATACCCTGCGCCACCTCTTTGGCCTTTGAGGCAAAGGGATGGCCCCCTGAAGCCTCCAGTGGGGAAAGTCTACATATGGTAAATCCAGAGTTTGACAAAAATTATGTCAGAATGTTTATACTGCTCTGATATAACAGTGTCTATTTATGTAAATAAGCAAAGATCTGTAAGTTAGGAGAATCTCAACCTATTTACATAAATAAATGAAAAGCAAGATCGTTTTAAGTGACACTAAACTGAAGATAAGGGGAATACAATTCTGTGCAAAAATATATATATTTATTAAATACTTCAGTGCAAAATAAAATGTCAAAATGTAATTGGTGATAAACACAAAGTTTAGAATAAAATGTGATAAAATATATCACAAAGGTAATATGAGAATAAAATCAAAGAATATTATCTCAGAATAATAAAATGATCATAACCAAAGACTTAATTTCTCTATGTATAACATCATATGTATAGCTTTATATAATTCCATTTTTCTTTTCTTTAATCTCCCCAATAATCCTGACAATGTGATAGGTCATCCTTGTTCCGTAGAACCGCAGATCTGCCGTTTCTAGTAGCAGTGAAGCGGAATGGGAATCCCCGCCTACAGGTGGCTTGATGATCCCGAAGCACTTCCAGGAGAGGATGCAGGGAGCATTTCTGAATGAGTGTTCTTCTAGATAGATCAGGAAACAGGGACAGTTGGGCCCCATCAAAATCCACAGTTGACACGGTACGGGCCGCCCGCATAGCAGGCTCCTTGATCGCATACGTGTGCAGCTTGCAAATGACATCCCTGGGTCTATCGCCATCTTGGGGTCCAGGAGTAAGGCTCTATGAACCCTGTCAACTTCAATGGTCTCAGGTGCTCTTGCCTCCAATAGTTGCCAAAATATACCCTATATAGAGTTTTCCTTTAAAGCTGCCATAGAGTGCAGAATATCATCTTGGCCAGTCTCCAGTGACCCAGGGCCTCTGTATCCTCCCTTAACCCCTCAATGGCCTGCTTCACAGACTGTTCCACCATGGAAGTAATAAGCTGCACAATTTCAGCCTTAGTGGGGAGGGCTTTAATATGGGCCTTCCAGTCCACTTCTACCTCCTCGGTGTGAAATATGTCAGGGGATCTGGCATCAGAATGAGTGGAGGGACAGGGGCTGTGCCTGGGTATCTGTGAGTGAGATGATCCTGACGGGGAGGTTGCTTCAGAGACCGGAGATGAATGTGCCAAGACACGGCCCCTCGCCATCTTAGATGTAGCGTGCTGTCCTCCTGGTGTGGCCGAGAAGAGGAATCGGAGGTCTCTGGTGCAAGAATTGTTACCTCCGGGAGGCTGGAATCAGGATCTCCGTCTCGCGGGCATGTTAGTCACCCTGGGACAGGGTTTAGGTTTGCTGCAGGACTGCCTTAATGCTCGAGTGAAGCGAGAGCTCCGACACCGCATGTCCTCACTCCATCGTGGTCAGGCCACGCCCCCCAAGGGAACACAAGTCAAGTAAACTCCTGGGATATTGATCTGGTCCTTTAAGTAGCAGAAGGGGTAGGTAATCAGTTTCAGCTGCTTTGGTGTTAATGAAATTAACAACAGGTGCACTAGATGGGCAACAATGAGATGACCTCCAAAACAGAAATGGTTTTACAGTTGGAGACCACTGACATTTATTTTCCCTACTCATCTTTTCTGACTGTTTTTCACTAGTTTTGCATTTGGCTAGGGTCAGTGTCACTAATGGCAGCATGAGTCGATACCTGGACCTTATAGAGTTTGCACAGGCAGTCCAACTCCTCCATGATGGCACATCAATACCTGCCATTGCCAGAAGGTTTGCTGTGTCTCCCAGCACAGTTTCATGAGCATGGAGGAGATTCCAGGAGGTAGGCAGTTACTCTAGGAGAACTGGACAGGCCGTAGAAGCAGGACCAGTATCTGCTCCTTTGTTCAAGGGGGAACAGGGTGAGCAATGCCAGAGCCCAACAAAATGACCTCCAGCAGGCCATTGGTGTGAATGTCTCTGACCAAACAATGAGAAACAGACTTCATGAGGGTGGCCTGAGGGCCAGACATCCTCTAGTGGGCCCTGTGCTCACTGCCTAGCACCATGGAGCTTGATTAGCATTTGCCATTAAGCACTAGAATTGGCAAGTTCGCCACTTAGACCCTGTGATGTTTACAGATGAGAGCAGGGTCATCCTGGGCTCATGTGACAGACGTGTAAGGTTCTGGAGAAGCCATGGAGAACGTTATGCTGCCTTTAACATCATTCAGCATGACCGGTTTGGTGGTGGGTCAGTGATGGTCTGGGGAGGCATATCCATGGAGGGACACACAGACCTCTACAGGCTAGACAATGGCACCTTGACTGTCATTAGGTATCAGGATAAAATCCGTGGACCCTACACTGGTGCAGTGGGTCCTGGGTTCCTCCTGGTGAATGAAAATGCCTGGCCTCATGTGGCGAGAGTTTGCAGTCAGTTCCTGGAAGATGAAAGAACTGATGCCATTGAATGACCCCCACGCTTGCCTGACCTAAATCCAATAGAATACCTCTGGGACATTATGTTTCAGTCCATCCGGTGCCACCAGGTTTCAACTCTGTCTGTTCAGGAGCTCAGTAATGCCCTGGTCCAGATCTGGGAGGAAATACCCCAGGACACAATCCGTCATCTCATTAGGAGCATGCCCTGATGTTGACAGGCATGCATACAAGCACATGGGGCCATACACACTGAGTATCATTTTGAGTTGCTACAATGAAATTTAAGCAAAATGGTCTAGCCTGCTGCATAATTTTTTTACTTTGATTTTCGGGGGTGTCTTTGAATTCAACCTTCTGTAGGTTGACAATATTAATTTCCATCAAACGATGTGGCATCCTTTTAATCCTAACACATTACCCAGTCCATATCAGTATAGATCCATGTTTCTCAACTCCGGTCCTTAGGGCACACTAACAGGCCAGGTTTGCAAGAAAACTAAAATACATGACAGTTGATATCATTTTCTGCTCAGTGATTGCAGTATTCTAGTCTGCATCTCCCCAAGGTAATACTTAAAATTTTTGATCGACCAATATCGTTTTTTTATCGCCGATACCGATATTTTGGTCATCGGATATCAGTATCGGCCGATACTGGCTTATATTTCCGGGCATTAAAATGTTTTTTTTTTTTTTAATGTCTACAGGTACTGTGGTGGAGTGATATGTTTGTAAGTTTTGACATCACTTCCGGGTACTCGGCGGCGCTGAATTCAAAGAAATGGAGACCCGGTCAGACGGCGGTGGTGCAGATGGAGACCCGGTCAGACGGCGGCAGTGAAGGTAGGATGCCGGGTCTCCTGGTGGGACAGGTGACCCGGGTGAGCCGCGGAAGGCGGCGAGAGGGGGGGACATCCCCTTCCGCTCCTTGGAAGGACTGCCGAGCGGCTTCTTAGCCGCATCGATTGTCATTACAAGACAGCCGACCGTCGGCTATGGACACCGGTACCAGGGTGATGCCTCTAGCTGCAGGCATCACCCTGGTACACGCACTTTCCCAAAATATCAGCAATATTGGTAAATCAAAAGGCCGATTCTGATATATCGGGCAAAGTGCATATTGAACCTAGATATATTGGCTTTGCCGATAATCGGTCAATCACTACTTAAAATCTTACACGACTCACAGCGTGCTTGTTCACTACCAGTTAGGCCCCTTGAAGATGTCGTAATGATGAAACGCGTCGGTAGGAGCTAGCCAAGCGTCACCTACGTCACACCCGGAAGTTGGAGGTCGGCCATTTTCTCGGTTATCACCGGAGGAATGGTGTCCAATGCTCATGTTACATGCTTTTACTTTTGCTTATTGGGTGAGTGCATACCCTAGTTGTCTTTTGAATAAAAGATTTTATTGATAATGCACTATGGGCCCGTTCCTTTTTGGTGTTTCCCCATTTGCATGAGGTTGATGGTCCATCGAGTCACCATGGAAGGATCGGGCTCTTACATGTTATACGGTTTCCTGTAATCATGTTTGGAGACTGGAGGCTGTGAATATACAGAGGATATCTTTGTGGTGCCTGGTTCCTGTGAAGGGGTTGTAGCAGTCCCTTAATCACTTACTGCCGTATTCCTGTAACCATCTGGTAAGAGTCAGTGTTTGGTGGCTGGGTCTATCACATTTACTCTTTGTGAAACACCTGGGTGGAGAATTCGCCGACCCTATAACCTGGATCCTGAAGCACTGCATACTTTATGGACTTTTACCTATTTTGTCATGTGTAATATAACTAGCACTACTCATCTATCTATATTTATCTTGTATAGTGTGCCCTGAGGACCGGAGTTGGGAAACACTGGTATAGATATCCAGCATAGTATTTTGCCCCATTGAGATCTGATGTGTTTTCAGTGTTCCTTTATTTTTTGAGCAGTGTATTTTTCCAACCAGGTATGCTGGAATCTTCAAAAACAAAATGGAATGGGAATAACCGTTCACAAGATACCCATGTATGTATGTATGTAAGGCGATACCCATGTGGTGTGAAGGGTAAAAAGAAATACTTTATTCAAAAATTGAGAATTAATGACATGTTGTCACACATATCTGCAAACACAAATCACAAGACATAACATTAACATGACTAAAAGAACATCCCAATGACAGTGCAGGTGAATGAATACAGGGGATAGGTCACTCACAGCTGTAGAATAAGCAAATATCAAAACTTCCGCTATGCTGTGAAACACAATAGCAATGTGATAGCATTAATTGCATGACTTGGAATCAATTTGAAATCGTGATCCAAAGAAGTTTGCCAAGTGGCGGACGAAATGCGTCATCCAGTGATGGCTGTTACTCCCAGATGACAGGCAGGTGTGCTCTGAGTTGCTCGCGAAGCCTTAAAAACTGATGTGTGTGGAGAGAAACTGACCGGCAGTAGCTGCCATAGTCACCGCACTTTGTATTGGAAAAAGGAGAAGCCACCATATGGGATCACCCTCTTCAGCCTCGTCTCCCTTTGCTAACACAGATACTTCATTTGGACACTCTGAAACTGGCTCCCAAGTTCTTATCACCAGCCTGGTCAGGGTTAACTTTGGAACTTCATATTGGGGGCACAAGTGACAAGAAGCAGTGAGTATTACACTCCCCATGTTCAGGTGATATAGTATTATCCTGCTTAGGCTCCCCTCTATCTGCATTGAGCCATTTATACAAGGTGGATGTGTGTTTGAACTTTCAGCTATTATACTCTTTGATTGAAATACCTGACATCAGTGGAATATACTGTTTTTCAATTCACCTATAGTCAGTCTCAGAATCTCCCTTTGGATGGACTTTGTATTTACACCAGCAAATGTTTCATCAGGTGTGTTCCTCTAAAATGCTGATTAATTACATCAGCTCATGCTGCCTTATCAGATATATAGCACTCTGAAGAGCGACCCACACCTCCAACATTGAATTTGACTTTTTGAAATGTGATACACTTATCATTGTGGTTCCTAACTTACGTCTCAAATTTACTTCAAGTCATGTAATTTATGCCAACCATCACATTGCTACTGTGCTTCACTACACAGTGGGAGTTCTGATATCTGCACTGGACTGTCTATCAAATGTGGATGTGTGTTTGAACTTCCATTCATTATACTCCTTGATTGGAATACCTGACATCAGTGGAATATACTGTTTTTTCCATTCACCCATAGTCAGTCTCAGAATCTCCTTTTGGTTGGACTGTGTATTTACACCAGCAAATGTTTCATTAGGTGTGTCCTCTTACTATGCTGATTAATTGGATCAGCTCATGTTGCCTTATCAGAAATATAGCACTCTGAAGAGCGATCCACACCTGAAGAGCGATCCACACCTGCAATATTGAATCTGATTTTTTGAAATGTGATACACTCACTGTGGTTTTCCATTCATATTTTCAAATTTATTCCAAGTCATGCAATTAATGCTAACTATCACATTGCTATTGTGTTCCACAGCATAACAGAAGTTTTGATATTTGCTTATACTACAGCTATGAGTGACCTATCCCCTGTATTCATTCACCTGCACTGTCATTGGGATGTTCTTTTAGTCATGTTAGTCATGTTAATGTCATGTCTTGTGATTTGTGTTTGCAGATATGTGTGACAACATGTTATTAATTCTCAATTCTTGAAAGTATTTATTTTTACCCTTCACACCGCAAGAGTATCGCCTTATTTTGTAAATGGTTACTCCCATTCCATTTTGTTTTTGATGGTTCTACTCCCATAGGGTTCCCACACCCCCTTTTGGGGTGAGTCGGTGAAGGACTACCCCACCAACCAGTTTTTCTGACTGGGACCCTTTTTGCATATGCTGGGACCTCACTACTTTGTTTTTAAATAAAAATTTAAAAGAATACATTTTTCAATACACATTTTTTAATTAATTTTTATAATTAATGTGTAATTAATTTGAACCTATTGTTTAACATGATGCAATTTGCCTACAAAGCAGGTCTAATATACAACACTGCTGACCATAAAGATGACCAAAGGCAAGGAAGAAGCAATAAATACTAAACTCACTGATTGTGAAGCTCTTATTCAAACATGATAGAGAAGGTTAAACAGATTTGAAATAAAACATCAAATCCGCTTGATGTTTCCATGACTGAAATCCAAGACAATGTTATCAGTATTTAGAACCATTACAAGAGAAGTCCTTAAATTTCTAACATCATAAGACTCTGTGGAGAGAGAGAGAGAGAGAGAGAAGAAAGATTCATTCAAAAAAAAAAATCAATGATATAATTACGTAACTGCAATTATTCTTAACTCAACTGCAATTATTCTTAACTCAAATATATGTAGTTTCTATGAATGAAATAAGCTTTGTATTATATATTTTAGATAGATAGATAGATAGATAGATAGATAGATAGATAGATAGATAGATAGATAGATAGATAGATAGATAGATAGATAGATAGATAGATAGATAGATAGATAGATAGATAGATAGATAGATAGATAGATAGATAGATAGATAGATAGATAGATAGATAGATAGATAGATAGATAGATAGATAGATAGATAGATGTATGTACTGAGAAGTGAAATTATTTGAACATTTATTTGAACCTTTTTCATTTTCCAACACTACTTTGAAATGACCAATACAACCAATAGAAATGAATAAATCAGCCTTTGGCTTTCTTTTTAATTAAAATGGCTTACTCCAGATATTAAATATTTTAGTTGGATCTGCTGCTAAGCATTAGAGAAACCTAGGAGCTGTCAAATCACAGACAGATTATTAAAAAGCACTCTGATCAGAAGGAATTTCAGGCAAGCCAATATAATGCAGTAAATTGTGATTTTTCTTATGGAATATACTGTACATAACACCTTAGAAATCACAATTCCATGATATATGACTCTCCTCTATGAAATCCAATTTGATCACAGTGTCTCCTATTAATCTACACATATGTTAAACTTTTATTTTTTGCTAATATAAATTATAATGCTACAACTGTCCCGTTTTTTTAGTAATACACAGTATCTTCAATACAAAAAAATGATAAACAGAAAGCTAAAGGCATGTTCACTCCCATCATTATTTTAGATTTAAACCACAACCAGATGGAGATAATATTTCTCTACTACATATATTGTAGCCAATGTCGACTCATGAAAACCCTTAGCTAGCTGTCCTACTATAATTATCTGATAGGAGGGTTAGCAAAGGTACAGATATATATGTAAATTTCCAGGCTTTTTTTCTGCACTGATAATCTGGATAATGATGATCCTATATAGAGGACAATTATCCTACAAAGATGATTTGAGCTGAGGTGGAAAATGAAGGCTGTGCCCCTTGTTGAATTTGAATTCTGGATCATAACACAGCTAAATTGCAAACCACTTTGCAACTTTGCTGTGCACGACTACTTGAAGGAAAGCAGATATCTAAGGAAAACCTGTAGATAGAAAAACAGGTACAGTAGACTTCAATTACTGATCTGCTTCTGAAAAAACTAGGCCTGGGTCAGCTGGACATCAACAAATTCCAAGGTTTGGTTCTATTGGCAACTACAGTACATGAAAAACTACTGTAAACAAAAAGTATTACTTTAAGAGAGAGAGAGAAAGAGAGATAAAAAAATATATAATGTAGCTTGTAAATGAATAGTGAAATCAGATTCATAAAAACTAAGGAGTTCATAGTCGAAATTCTGTTCTGAGTAATACACTCCCATGCTCTGGTAACATATCTCAACAGATCAGGGCCGTCTTTATTATTGATGGGACCCTGGGCAAAATTTTTCCTGGGGCCCCCCGCTAGACTCAAAATGAGTTTTTACTGCAGAAGATTAGGCAGCGATTGTGATTGGCTGCCAGAGGTTACAGCACATCATTACCACTCACTGATTAGTTGCCAGAGGTTACTGCACATCATTACTGCTTACTGATTAGTTGCTAGAGGTTATTGCACAGCATTACCACTAACTGACTGGTTTCAAGAGGTTACAGACCATCATTACTGCTCACTAATTGGTTTCTAGAGGTTACTGCAAATCGATTGGTTGCTGGAGGTTACTTCACATCATAACCTCTGCATCAAATTGTGTGGCCAAACTGCACTAGCACTGAGGGGTATACTATGTACAGGGTGCAGAGTTGAGGGGTGCACTACATAAAGAGTGCATAGTTGAAAGGTGTGCTACATCCAGTGTTGAAGGGTGCACTATGTACAGAATGCAGGGTTCAGGGGTACGCTAGGTACAGAGTACAGGGGTGTGCTATGTACAGAGTGCAGGGTTGGGGGTTGCGCTACGTGCAGATTGCAAAGTTAAGGGATGCACTATGTGCAGAGTGCAGGATTGAGGGGTGCGCTACATGAAGAGTGCAGGATTGAGGGGTGTGATATGTACAGAGTGCAGGGTTCAGGGGTGTGCTAGGTACAGAGTGCAGGGTTCAGGGGTGTGCTACATGCAGGGATGTGCTGTGTGCAGATTGCAGAGGTATGCTAAATGCAGGGGTGTGCAATTTGCACAGTGCAGGGATGCGCTATGTGCACAGCGCAGAGGTGAGCAAGGTCCAGAGTGCAGGGGTGAAGTAGGTGCAGAGTGGAGGTAGGTGCAGAGTGCAGGGGTGAGGTAGGTGCAGAGTGGAGGTAGGTGCATAGTGCAGGATTGAGATAGTTGCAGAGTGCAGGGGTGAGGTAGGTGCAGAGTGCAGGGGTGAGGTAGGTGCAGAGTGGAGGTAGGTACAGAGTGAAGGGGTGAGGTAGGTGCAAAGTGCAGGGGTGAGGTAGGTGCAGAGTGCAGGGGTGAGGTAGGTGCAGAGTGGAGGTAGGTACAGAGGGAAGGGGTGAAGTAGGTGCAGAGTGCAGGGTTGAGATAGGTACAGAGTGCAGGGGTGAGGTAGGTGTAAAGTGCATGGGTGAGGTAGGTACAGAGTTCAGGGGTAAGGTAGGTGCAGAATGGAGGTAGGTGCAGAGTGCAGGGGTGAGGTAGGTACAGAGTGCAGGGGCGAGGTAGGTGCATAGTGCAGGGGCGAGGTAGTTGCAAAGTGCAGGGGCGAGGTAGGTGCAAAGTGCAGGGGTGAGGTAGGTGCAGAGTGGAGGTAGGTACAGAGTGAAGGGGCGAGGTAGGTGCAGAGTGCAGGGGCGAGGTAAGTCAGAGTGCAGGGGTGAGGTGGGAGCAGAGTGCACAGATCTCTTTCCACCCCTGGTTCCAGTACAGAGCTCCACTGCCCCCAAGTACAAGGCTCTCCGCTCCTCCCCCCTCTTAAATCAAGTGCAGACTTTTCCTCTGTCCCAAAATGTTACTCACAGCATGTTGTCTGATGTAACTAGGGCCCGGTCACACGTGCAACTTTTGGGACCCTGGTAGTTCAGCCACTGGTGTCAGTATTTTTTTTTATTTTAGTTATTTATTTTTTTTATCAGTTTATTTATTTTTTCACAATTTTTTTTTTTTTGGAGCCCCTTGGTGGAGCTTGGGTGAGATATCATATGTAGATATTCACCAGCACACCAAGGATCATCAATTTCGTCCAAATAAAGGCCCGACAAAGGGGTCCTGCGTGGCTCAAAAACTTCGCACTACACAGTTTTGTGATGTGATCTTTCTTGAATAAAAAAAACGTTTGGACAAAATTGATGATCCTTGGTGTGCTGGTGAATATCTACATAGCTACATATCGTGCAGGTTCCAGTATCCAGCTGGCGGTAGCTACAGCACCCAGTACCTTCAGAGCTCATTCCAAGAATGTGTGCGATGGGAATATGAACTGTGGGTGAGATAAACAGACCTCTCATGTTTCATCATTGAAACTGGGAAAGGAGTTTAAGGACACAGCCACCAATCTCCATCTCTGCAACCTCAGCTGCACAGAATGAATGGACAGGAATAGCTCTGTACAGAGGCTTCCTGTTTATTCACAAATTGTAGCATAGTACACACAGTTTACTATGCTTCAGATATAAATGAACTTGGTCAGTGATCACTATGAATCACTGACTCTTTATTAAGAGAGGGGCCGGTAAATTACACATTCACTTGCCCCTTTCCTGCTCTCCATCCACAAAGCTTCCCCCACAGCTGCTTGTAGGAGGGGGAAACCCGGCAGCACTGTGGTGGATGGGGGGACCAAGGAGTACACAAGAGCTTGGGGCAGCAGGTGGTGGATAGGAGGGGTGGCATATAGAGTAATAGACCCCCTTTATTTTCCTCCTGCAGCAGCTGAAAGGCTGCAGGAGGAAAATGAAGGGGATTGGTTCCTTTATATGTTGCCCCTCCTATTCAGGTGTACAGGTGGCTGTATGGGAACCATGGAGCATGCAATTGTGGCAGTGCTGGTGGGGAAGGGGGATGAGTGGCACTGCTGGGGGGGGGGGTGGTATGAGTGGCAGTGCTACGGGGGGGTGGGATGATGAGTGTCAGTGCTACGGGGGGGGGATGATGAGTGTCAGTGCTGGGGTGGATGGGAGGAGTGCCATTGCTGGGGATGGATGAGATGAGTGTCATGGCTGGGGAGAGGGGATGGGAGGAGTGTCAGGGCTGAGGATGGATGAGAGTAGTGTCATTGCTAGGGATGGATGGGATGAGTGGTAGAGCTGGGGGGGGGAGTGTCAGTGCTAGGGATGGATGGGATGAGTGTCAGGGCTGGGGGGGGTGTCAGTGCTAGGGATGGATGGGATGAGCATCAGGGTGGGGGGGAGTGTCAGTGCTAGGGATGGATGGGATGAGTGTCAGGGCTGGGAGGTAGGGAGGAGTGTCAGTGCTAGGGATGGATGGGATGAGTGTCATGGCTGTGGGGGTAGGGAGGAGTGTCAGTGCTAGGGATGGATGGGATGAGTGTCAGGGATGAGTATCAGGGCTGGGGGGGAGTGTCAGTGCTAGGGTTGGATGGGATGAGAGTCAGGGCTGGGGGGGAGGAGTGTCAGTGCTACTGCTAGGGATGGATGGGATGAGAGTCAGGGCTGGGGGGGAGGAGTGTCATTGCTAGGGAGGGATTAAATCAGCAGCAGTGGAGGGGACTGGATTCAGTGACACTTACTTGCTGTCAGTGTGCACTCGTTTCCCCCTGCATTGTTGTCTCTCTCGGCTCCCTCTGCTCCACGTGTCTCCTGTGACATCCATCCTCATTCATCATCACAGCCAATCACAATTGCAGCTCCTCCCCCATCACTGTACTTGGTCAGCAGATCGGCTCTCACACAGAATGCCCCTTCATCAGCCTGCAGCTGCACGGACCCGGCGGAGACTCTGTGGGCGGGTCCCCTGCGCTGTGCAGCAAGTGTCCCTGTTCCGTCTGTAGTGTAACAGTAACCAGAGAAGTCAGCGGGCCCCCCCACGGTTGCGGGACACTAGGGCCCGGTGTAGTGCGACTGCTGCTGTCACTTGTAAATACAGAAGCAGCGCTTCTGTATTTAGCGAGCAGCGGCCCGGTGTAGTGCGACTGCTGCTGTCACTTGTAAATACAGAAGCAGCGCTTCTGTATTTAGCGAGCAGCCAGCATGGGACCAGCACCAGAGGTGGCCGAACTTTTTGCAGGCTCAAGGGGCCCCCCAACAATGACTGGGCCCTTGACAAGTGCCCCTTTTGGCCTGCGTTAAAGACGGCCCTGCAACAGATGTGAATCCAAATCCAAGGACACAAATGTAATATATTGCAGTTTTCCAATATTTAAATGTAGTGACTGCATGACAATCACTGTATTAATAGAACAGTGTTGCCCTAGGACAATAAGGATATTAGAACTACAGAACAACTGTAAAAGAAAATCCAAATCAAAGAAAATATGTATCCTGCATAAAAAGAAAAAGCCAAAATAGTACAATCCAAATATTTTACCACTATATATTTTTTTCTTGCATTCTTGCATTGGACAATTTTTAAAAGCTATAGAAAGTATCCTACTACCTTAACAGAGCTGGCTGAACTCTTGCACAGTGACTGTAAACAAACATGATCAACCTGACAGGCTTTTCACATGTCTGATTCTTCAATTTCAAATGTGTATTTGCTAAAATAAAATTATTGATTTTTGTCCTTTTTACACAGAATGTAGGGAAAAAAAAAAAAAACTATAATCCCTATCAGGTCTATTTGTTTTGGCACAATTGTGAAGGTCAGCTATGTTTTTCAGGCATGTGTTTGACAAAAAAAAAAAACCTTGTCAAAAGGGTACCTAGTCAATTCTAATGTGCTTATCAATTATCATTATTATAAATAGTTACAACATATTTATATATAGATTTAGCTCAACATTTATCATGTAAAAAATAAATTTTACTGTTTACTGTCCGCCCACAGCCTATAAACGTGGATGGGAAGCAAAGCCGATGCAGGTTAACATACCTTTACATTAGCCCACATCAACGGCTCACAGAGCGTGCAATCGGGAGCCTGGTGATCGGTTTGTGCCTGGGACACAGCAGATCACATAACTGCTGACATGGTCTTGTCCAATTACAGCAATCACATAGTACTCAATGGAAACCAAATATACCAGCATCCTGATCATTGCCATAACCCATACACGCATCCTGATCACTGCCATATGCCATACTTTAGTTTTTAGTTTGTAGAATCTATAACCTGTACACAGACTAAACAATAAACACTTTTTTGGGTTATTTGTACTATAAAAATGTAGAAGGATACATTTAGCCTAATTTTATAAAGAACTAATTTTTATATGAAAAAAAAGTGTTTTTGTTTTAAAAAATGTTCAGTATTTTTCTTAATACCCCCAAAAGAAAACTCTATCTGTCTCAAAAAATGATAAAAATTGCATTCTGGTACAATGTTGCATGCCTGAATAATTGTCACCCAAAGTGTGATAGCGCTAAAAGCTGAAAATTGTCCTGGACTGGAAGGAGGTGAAATTGTGTGGACTTGAAGTGGTAAAAGGCAAATGACAAAAGTTTTGGGAGTTTTTTTTTAGTTTTTATTAATTTCATACACATGTAAACTGTTGTTCTACTTAACATTTAAATGTAAATTAACTTGACTGGGAGGGGGGGTGGGGGTAGCCAGGATCAGTACCTGAGAAGAGGAGGATTACTTGTACAAAACCATTACACAGAGCAGGTAAGTGTAGAAATGTCTGCTTGTTATTTTATTTAAAAAAGGAAGCTTTATTATAACTTAAAGAAAATCAAAGAAATGTAAAATGTCTGGGGTTCCTTCTATTTCTGATGCTCTTAATACTTTTTATGCTCGTTTTAAAGATCCCAACACCTCCCATGGCTCCATGCTCACCCCTCTACCATGGGAACTGCTAATCAGAGTGACTGTAGCAAAGGCCAAGAGTTGGTCACAGTGATGGGAGCAGGCACAGTAATCCTCCTTTTTTTGGCTCCTAACAATTTTTAAAGTTCCAGTCATTTCTTCTATGTCAATCTGTGATGTCAGTCTGCCATGGCAAACCATAACTGATTTTGAAAATGAGTAGATAGGGGGGCGCGTATCTCACTTGGTACCGGAATTAGACGGACAGGGAGGGTGATCTCTCATAAAGACCGAAATCGCTGAACAGTATTTTGTGTACTGGGCGCTTGGGTTCGGCACATTGCGGATCTGGTGGACAGATTATTATATGAGGCTGGGACGGACCCAGCTGTCATGGTGCATGTTGGGTCCAATGACAAAGTTAGAGGAATATGGATAGTCCTAAAAACTATTTCAGGGACTTAGGAGCTAAAATGAAGAGAAGGAACTTCAAGGTAGTAGTCTCAGAAATACTACCGTTACCTTGAGCCATGCTAAAGAGGCAGCGAGAGAGCAAGGAAATGAGCTGGTGTAGAAAGGAGGGGTTTGGGTTTCTGGAGAACTGGGCTCACTTCCCAGTCGGTTACTGGCTTTTTAGCAGGAATGTACTGCACCTCAATGGGGAGGGTGCAGCTCTTCTGGGAGAGAAGCTGGCCAAAAAGTTAGATGGGGCTTTTAAACTAGGTATTGGGGGGAGGGTCTAGATGTAGAATTAGCCAGCATTGTTCAAGGTTTAGGGAGTAATATTGGGGGCATTAGTGGGGGGGAGGGTCTAGATGTAGAATTAGCCAGCATTGTTCAAGGTTTAGGGAGTAATATTGGGGGCATTAGTGGTAGGGTGACTAGAATACCAAAACCCAAGGTAAGTAAGTTGGCAAATCAAAATTGCAGCCTCATAACCACTAAGGAAATAGTATGTGGCCGGACAAAATTACGAGGCTTGTACATCAATGCTAGAAGTATAGCAAATAAAATGGGAGAACTGGAGCTGCTTATAAAGGAGGAGGATTTTGATTTTGTGGGAATTTTAGAAACTTGGTTTGACAGCTCACACGATTGTCTGGTAACCATTCAGGGGTATTCCCTATATCGTAGAAATAGGAAGGGTAGAAAAGGGGGAGGGTATGCCTGTATATCAAGAATTATGTGCAAGTGAATGTGAGGGATGACATCATTAATGGAGCTAGGGAGGAGGTGGAATCCTTGTTGGTGGAGCCCAAAGGGAGGAAAAAAATGGGAAATTAACAGTGGATATACAGGGATATATGATTTACTATTGACATAAATACAAGCACACTCACACACCACAGGTTAAACTGGATGGACTGGTGTCTTTTTTCAACATTACCAACTATGTAACTATGTAACTATAATTCTAGGGGTACCACCTGAACACCTGACATGTTTATTGTTTGTGTTGCTGTTAGACAGGCAGAAGTAAATCTGTATTGCAACACCACTTCTGTCAATCTGACAGTGGCAGATTGGAGCCAAGATCAGCTCCCATCACATAACACAGGTTAAAGGAGGACTTAACTGGGGTTGGGCTGGGGGAGGTGTCTGTACTGATAGGGTCAGCACTGAAGGTTGTCTGTACTAAGAGGTTAGTATAGGAGGGACCTGCATTGAAGGATTAGGGTGGAGGGGGTCTGTACTGAGGGGATAGACTGGGAGGGGGGACTGTATGGGGGGGGTTTGTACTAAGGCATAGCATGGGAGGAAGGTCTATACCGAAATATTGGTTGGCTGGTGGGGAGTCTTGGTAGGCTGGTGGGGAGTGACGGCACCTACGTCACTCGCGGTCCGCGCTGCAGCCGGACGTGAATATCCAAACATCTCCTCAGCTCTAAGACCGAATATAAGCCTGTACATTGCCACATTTATGTAAGTGCAACTCTCTTTTACTAATAAATTTGCCTAAGGGTAATGCACTATCAGCCTCCATTTATTTACATGTTCCTGCGGAGGATCCTTATATCACTGCTGGATTAACTGGGAAAACCGTTCACCCTATCCAGAAGAGAAGGGATCAGCGCCATTCTTATACCAGTGTTTATCAAGTGTATAAGGTTCCTTATTTTGGTAAGAGGCCATTACCTTTATACACTGGTGTTTTATCACAATATTGGAGGTGGATTTCCCATAATAAGCATATTTTGGAATAATTGGATACACTTATTGCTCTTACCTTTTTTCTGCTGGATAAGGAGGAAATTCACCAGGTGGAGGGATATCACAGTCACTGTTGATTTGGTTGGATTCCTTCACATTTGCATTTTGCATCACATCACCATTTTGAAGAAAGACTTTTCATTTTGGACTGATTGAATCACTTATTGTTTGTGTTTTGTCTCAACACATTTGTATTTATTTATTCATTTGATATTGTTGAATATCTCATTAATCACAGTTTGCATATATAATTTAGTATATAAATATATATTTTTTTAGAATTAGCGCACTCACACATCACTTCGTTCATATATATATATACTGTATGTACACACACACACATACACTATATATATATATAAATATATATATAGATAGATAGATATAGATATACTGTATAATTACACACATCATTTTTTATTTTATTTGTTTCAAAGGTAAAGCCCTTTATCCAGCCAAAAATTAAATACAATATGGTAGACTTCAAAGCCTAAAAGGTATAATGTGCAGAAAAGAGATATTTCTAAACTGAAAAAATTCTCTGGGACTCGAGGGGGTTTAGGGGAAAAATGGCCTGGGGACTGAAGTGATGAAAAAAAATGATTGTGTAATTTTAAATTTGCACGTCTTCATGGAAAAATATATCTTTTACATGTTTTGTTTGCAAAGCAGTGTGCAGTTTAATTAAATATCACTATTTGGAGTAACTGTTTGTCAAGAGAGGCAAAGCTGTTGGGAAAATTAGAAAAGGCGGTGCAATAATTGGATAAAATATGTGATCATCAATCACTTTGGGCATTTTTTGCACGTTTTTATTCTATGGAAACCCTATACATCATTCTGTTACTTACACATTTATTTATACAGTATATATATATATATATATATATATATATATATATATATATATATATATATATATATATATATATAAAATATAAATATTTTTTATTATTATTATTCTTTTTTTTAACACAGTGGCATTTTTTGTTTCCTTCTATTTTACTACGTATCAGGCTGTTTTTTCTGCACCTGTTCATGTAAAGATAATTGCGCATTCATAGCACACAGGGTAATTAGGCATACAAAATAACTATTTAGAGAGAGAATTAATCCCAGTATGCAATGAGTTGAATACAAAGTTTACATTTTTAGGTTTGTTGTTTTTCTGGCCAGTGCTTAAACATGGACTGTTGTATTTTGGAAAAGTACTTTTTGTAAGTGCTATTTTTTCTTCACAATGTCATTTTAAAGAACAAAATAGAAACTTTTAAGATTATCTAAATCTAAATTTTTTTTTTTTTTTTTAGTGGATAAAGTGAAGAGGGGCAAGGACCCCACTCTGGATTGTATTGCTGTGTAAGAAGATGAAGTCCCGGTTCACACATATACGATGCGGGAACCCACTGTCGGTTCCCGCATCACACTGCCATATGTGAATCGCTAGGGGTGTCAATACAACGTTAACAACACCCACAGATCAGTTCCCATATCGCAGTGCAAACTGTCAGTTCGGACATGAATTGGATCTCATAGGTGTGAACACCCATGCGATCTGATTCTGGTGCGGACCCAAAAAAGGGTTCGGTGCAAGTTGTGTCCGAATCCGATGCAAATTCAGCCATACAATCTGTATGGCTGAACTCGCATTGCACAGACATCACATGTGATTGGCAGAGCAGTGCGCTTCCGCGTTCCACAGGTCAGAACCACCGCTACCGGAAGTGACGTATTGACACAATAAGCCACGCCCTACGCGCTTATTGCGTCAATACGTCACTTCCGGTAGCGGTGGTTCCGACCTGTGGAACGCGGAAGCGGAATAGCCTGGCGGACCCTGCACACTGAAAGTGAACTTCCCAACTGTGAGAATTGCTATCTTCCCTTACTTGGCAGAAGTATAAAAAAAATGCAAAACTTTCCATGAGGCTAAACGTAGACTCCGAATAAAGAATATAAAGTATGCCATGCTGTTTCCAGCCCGCCTTCGCGTGGAAGGTGAAGAGTGCACTTTTTTGATGACCCTGATAAAAGCCATCTCCTGGATAGAACACTTTGAGGCACGGGGCTGACTGCACCTCATGCCTCACCGCCCGAGAAGTACCCTGTGGCACCTCATAAGATCTGCCCTACACTTGGATCATTGCTCATGCCTGAATGTTGCTGTCCCATCTCATTGCCCCTAATGACTCTCTATTCTCCTGGATAGGGGCTGCTGTTTGGGGATGACTGTTTCTGTTCTGGCTCCCTCGCAGGGAAGCCTGTCTACCCCTTGATTATTTCTTGCCGGGTGCACCTGACTTTGCTTGCTACCCCACTCCAACATCCCCCACCTGGCAAGGGCCCTGTTATCCTTGCAAGTCGACGGAGCCCCTGCATTGGTGCCCCTGCATTGTTTCACCCCCTCTACTTCATTCAACTCCCCCCTTATTTCTGCTCCCCATATTTGTTCAGGATTTGTCCTAATCGCATGCCATGCTACCCAGCGAAGTTTCGCTCTCCAAGATTGCCTATGTTAGGCACACCTGCCAATCACCCCTCTGTCACCGCATTGGGTGACAGGAATTGTTTTTCTACAAGGCCCCTGGACTCTCCTGTTTTTTTTTTTCTTTGCTATTTTTGCTGCCACACTGGACCTTTTTCTTTTTTTCTTTTCTTTGGGGATTTTTAAGCCCAGCAGGTTATGTGGTTGGGATGGATTGCTCAATGCCCACACAAGTTGGGGTGTGTGCAGGGCGGGGTGGTTGGGTAAGATGTCTTTATTGTCACAGTATATTAGGATTTTTTTTCTTTTCTATGGATATGTGCAATGTATTAACGCATCTGTAGTGCTTTTACTTTCACTGAATAATGGAAATGTAGCCAGTTTATTTGCTAATGTATATTACCCTGACATAATGCTAAGTGGTGGTTATATGGGTCGAACGGAACCCCCGGAGCTCCTGTACCCTATGCTGTCTGCCTCTCCCAATGGCGTGTCTTAAGTTCTTAATGTGGAACGTCCGTGGTATTAGAGATAAAGTTAAACGATCAGCGGTGTTTGATGTGCTTAAGCGCCACCGGGCAGATGTTATAGTCCTGTTGGAGACCCATCTGGATGGCGATCTTCAACAGGCACTGAAGCGCCCGTGGATAGGCTGGACATTCCACTCCATGTTTACCTCTCATTCTCGAGGAGTGGCAGTCCTGGTCGCCAAATCTGTGCATTTTGAGCTCTGGGGATCCCTAGTAGACTCCTTGGGAAGGTATGTGTTTCTGGAGGTACTGTTATACGGAGACCCTTACTTACTCCTGGCGTTCTATGTCCCCCCCCTTCTCTTCCGCAATCCTGCTCGAGGGCCTGGATTTCATGATGCTGCACCCTCGCACTTGGATGGGGTACTTCAACAACACCATGATCCCCAGTATGGATAGATTACACGTGTCCGGAACTGCACAGTCCCAGCCCACAATTACTAGGTTCACCCGCCTGATGGCAGAATTCAATCTGCTAGATACTTGAAGAGTTAAGTACCCCTCTCTTAAAGCCTACTCCTGCTATTCCTCCACTCATCGCTCTATGTCCCGTATTGATTTTATCCTTATTTCCCCCTCCCTACTCCCTAGACTACTGGATGCAGGCTTTCATGCCCGCAGCCTTTCTGACCACAGCCCCTACTGGGTGACTATTGGACTCCAGAGTGATCTCGCCAGGCCAGCCTGGCGACTAAACCCTTTTTGGCTCTCTCTTATACCTGAGGAGAAGGATATAGCTGCCAAATGGCAGCAATTCTTTGCTGATATCGGTGACTCGGCTTCCCCTCTAGTGGTCTGGCAGACTTTCAAATTGCATGCCAAGGCGACCCTGACCTCCACTATTAATGCCATCAAGTCCGAATCCGCACGGGCATATGTTCAGACCACTCAGGCCCTGGCCATGACGGAGGAGGCCTTCATGGCTGACCCGACACCTTCTGGGGCAGATCAACTCAAGCTCCTCACTAGAGTAGTGGAACAACTAGATTATGAAAAGGCGTGACAAGCCCTTTTCTTCCAGAAACAAAAACTGTATGAACATGGTGAGCGAGCGGGTAAGCTTTTGGCCTATCTAGTCCACACAGTAATGACAGACCTCCGGTGGTAATCACCTTACACTCCCCTGGCGGCACCCTTATTTCAGACCCTGGTCTGGTAGTGGAGAGCTTTAAGGACTTCTTTCAGTACCTCTATACCTCCACCGTCCCGGGCGATGACTCCCTGATCCTCCCCTACGTACTCCCACAATTGACAGGGGAACAACTGACGCAATTGGAAGCCCCATTAACGCAGGAGGAGATTACGGAGGCTATAGCCAAATTTCCCAGGTCTAAGTCGCCCGGGTTAGATGGACTGCCCATTGAATTCTACTCCACATACTCAGATGTATTAGTGCCACATCTCCTGACTATGTTCGAAAATGCATTTGAAATTTCCTTGTTACCTCCCTCCATGAGAGAAGCCCTCATTGTGCTTATTCCTAAGCCTGGTAAAGACCCTCACCTCCCGGCCTCCTACGTCCCATCTCGCTCCTACAAGTGGATGTTAAGATCCTGGCCAAAGTGCTCTCGATCCGACTCAACAAAGTCATCCTGTCACTGGTTCATCCGGACCAGTCGGGTTTCATACCAGGTAGGAACACCTCCTTTAATTTGAGATGCCTGTTTATGAACTTACAAGCATGCCATGACAATTCTGGTACTAGAGTTGTAGGGTCCTTGGACACAGCAAAGGCATTTGATTCGGTTGAATGGGGGTTCTTGTGGTGCTGCCTCGAGGGATATGGTTTCGGCCCCAATTTTATTTGGTGGGTTTGCATTCTTTACCAGGCCCCGGTCGCCAAAGTCTTGGCTAATGGGAGTACGTCGGCTGGGTTCCCCCTTAAAAGGGGGACCCGGAAAGGCTGTCCCCTCTCCCCCCTCCTATATGCCCTGGTTGCTGAGCCTCTAGCAATAGCAATAAGAGCGCATCCTGATATACATGGCCTCCGAGCTGGCGCCTTGGAAGAAAAGATTGGCATGTACGCGGATGACACCCTGCTGTACCTGGTCGATCCCGGTAACTCCCTTTACACTGCCCTGACCCTAATAGAACAATTTTGATGTTATTCGGGTTTAACAATAAACTGGGACGAATCCCAAATTTTGCCTATAGATGATGTATCCCACTACCATGTATATCCACACTTCCCTCTACAGAAGGTGGAACGTGGTAAATATCTAGGGATTCAGGTCACCAACTCCCTGAAAGATTACCTACCAGACAATATACAACCTCTTTTCACCTTGCTCAAGTCTTAAACCCAGACCTGGGTGCGTCTTCCATTAGGAGTCCGAGCCCGAGTCAACCTGGTCAAAATGGTGCTATTGCCCAAACTGCTATACATACTCTGGCACTCCCCGATCTATCTCCTCCTTAAATACTTCCTGCAGTTTGAATCCATTCTCAAACCCTTTATATTGGGTTCCAATAGGCATAAACTTGCCTGGCGGAAACTCAAAAATCCCACGGATTTGGGCGGCCTGGCACTTCCAGACTTTAATTCATACTACCTAGCATCACAACTATCCCATTTTTTCTACCTTCACAATTTGGATAGGGAGAGATTTCCAGCCCTTCTTGCTCCATCCTGGGCCCACGCAACTGCTGACCCTCTGTCACTGATCCTAACAGGCGTGCGGGGGGCCGAGTCCCGAGGAGACAGAGTGTCTATGCTGTTTCAGTACAGACGAATATGGGACATGGTGTCCATCAAACTGGACCTTCCCTCGCTCCATCAACACACGCCACTGTGGCATAATACTCGCCTCTCCGAGTTCGCCTCCATTCCTGATGCACATGCCTGGACCCAATATGGAGTACACTTTCTCGCCCAATTACTAACAAACAGCACCCTTAAGATGTTCAATGCCCTGAAACAGCAATATGAACTCCCTAACCACATGTTCTTTAGATACCTACAAGTCCGACATGCTTTCTCCTCCCAATTCCCCCAACCAGTACAGGATATAGCCCCGATCTCCATAATTGAGGTGGTTAGGGGATCTGAGCCCAAGCAGCTCATCTCACTCCTTTACAATGCACTCCTCATGCCGGCTTCTACGGTCCTAGCCTATGCCATCAAAACTAAGTGGGAGGGAAATGTTTGGACTATAGATGATGAGGAATGGGAAGATGCGCTTGACAACTGTAAATTGGTTTCCCTAAAACTGTCAGACCGACTAACTCACCTGTATATACTCCACAGAGCCTACTTGACGCCTATCATGACGGCCAGATATAGAAGCGATACATCTGAGTAATGCCCCTTATGTGGGAGGGAACCGGGTACATTCTACCACCTCCTTTGGAGTTGCCCCATGTTACAGGGAATTATGGACACAAGTGGTCAAGTTTCTCCATGACACCATTGGCTCCCCTCTAGCGCTGGCCCCGAAGCCATGCTTGCTTGGAATATTTCCGGATGTAAGTGTGGATAAATTCACCACCAAGTTCCTGCATGAGACCTTGTTTCTTGCCAGGAAGTGTATCGCACGACAATGGATGCGAGCCATACCTCCCTCCTTTCATGACTGGCTCAGGGAAGTCAATACTATCTTGCCCTATAAAAAACTGATTTATACACACCGAGGCTGCCCATCCAAGTATAACAAGATATGGTATAGATGGGTGCAGGCCCCGGAGATGTGTGTCTAGACTTGCAATGTTGTACATTTTATTTTTTCTTTTACAAAGTATCCACACCGTTGCTGCCCTTACACCTTGGTACCTGAGACTATTTATGGGCACGAGTTGTACGCTGCCCATGAACTGCATGTGCTAAAGTCAAATATCAACGCCTTCTCTGTTGGAGATACAACAGCTTTCAGCTTAGCAGATTAGCCTATTGCAGTTCACAAATAGGACAGTAGATGTCGCTAATGCTAAGTGATATGCTATGCATTCTCTATGATCTGTTGTCATTTCCTGTACACTGCACTGAACTTGTTGGTTATCTCTTCCTGTCTGTGTTCTTCTCAACATGAGAAGGTGATATCTTTTGCTCTCTGCGTTATGTTCCAATAAAGAAGCCAGTTCCTGTTTACTCCACAATGTCTGATCTGAATGGACTCCGCTGCACCCAGTGATCGCACTCTGCAACAGGTTATGGGCCCAGGATCCGGATAAAGTCTTATGACCAGGTGCGGCCCAGGCAGAACAAAGCCTTCAACGGGAGACAGTGTGACTGATGCGGAGATCGACATAAGGAAGCTTTCCAGTGACATCTCCTATAGACAAGTAAGATGTCATATGAGATGTCATATAAGATGTATATGTTTATATATAAAGGAGGGAAAAATGTTCGGAAATTCAGAACTTAAACTCTCAGTGGCCAAGCTGAACAATGACAATTATCAGCTATGGAAGTTTAAAGTGGAAATGCTATTATCTAGAGATGACTTGTGGGAGGTTACCACCACAGAGAGGCCACAGGACAATAATCAGGACTGGGACAAGAAGAACAGACAGGCACAGGCCACCATAAGCTTACTAGTGGAGGATGATCCGCTCATACATATACGCCATGAGGACACAGCTAAAGGCATGTGGGATGTTCTAAATAGACTGCATGAAAGATCCAGTTTAAACAGCAAGCTGTTTCTACTGTGGAAACTTTACAGAATGAGACTTAGCAGAGAACAGGACATGCAGGAGCACATAAACGCAATGCTGGAAGTGATTGCGCAACTCAGATCAATCGGGGAGAATATAACAGACAGCCATGCAGCAGCTATGTTGTTATGCAGTTTGCCCGATACATATACTGCACTGATCAATGCACTGGAGACACGACCTGAGAAAGATCTGACGCTAGCATTTGTAAAAACCAGGATCATAGATGAGTATCAGAGAAGAAAGGAATTAGTGTATGACTCCACAGAAACCGACACCAGAACCGCTCTTAAAGCTACAGACGCAAGGTTACACAGGAAAGAGACCAGAGTGTGTTTCAGATGCCACAAACAGGGACACCTAAAGAAAGACTGTACTATATGGAAAGCAGAGCAAAGAAGACAGCGTCCATCTTATGCTAAACAAAAGGTCAAAGCCATAATCAATGATCCATGGGAAGGAAACTGCAATGCCACATTTAAAGCGACAGGCAACAATAAATGTCAAGGCTGGTGCATCGATTTGGGGGCAACCAGTCACATGACGAGTGATAGAAGTTTTTTCACAGAACTTGATCTGAACAACAAAGAAACTATTTATCTTGCAGATGGAAGCAAAATACATGCAGAAGGATATGGGCATGGAACCCTTGTATGCCCTGATGATGTGGGACACAATCTAGCCATACCAGTGAAAGATGTTCTTTATGTTCCTAATCGAGAAGGAGGACTCTTATCTGTGAAGCGTCTGACAGCCAGAGGACTCACTGTAAAATTCCAAGGTGACAAGTGTTCAATCCTAAACGGCAACCAGACAATAGCAAGTGCCAAGCTGGATGATCATCTATATCACCTCGACACAGTGAAGGAAAAGGTGAGACTATGTACACACAAGCACAATGACTGTATACATATATGGCACAGACGTCTAGGTCACAGACACCCAGAATGCATACAGGAACTACAGAGGAGGAATCTGACAAGGGATCTAACAATATCTCCTTGTCCAGTCACTGTGAAGTGTGAATGTTGCATTAAATCCAAAGCTACACTTCCGAAAGTCAGTCAAAACTGAGCTTCAAGACCACTTGACTTAGTTCACAGTGACGTGTGAGGTCCCCTAAACCCACCTACACCTGGAGGCAACAGGTACATAGTGACTTTCATAGACGACTATTCAAGATACACAGTCACCTACCTAATACAACACAAGAGTGAAGTTTTTGACAAATTACAAGACTATATAATAAAGACCAGAAACAAGTTTCAGAGGAAGCCTCTCATACTTCGGAGTGACAATGGAGGTGAATTCACAGGATATAAGATACAAGAGTACTTAAAACAGAATGGAATAGAACATCAAAAGACAGTCCCATATACACCAGAACAAAATGGAGTAGCTGAAAGAAAGAACAGAACTCTGACTGAAATGATCAGATGTATGCTGACAGACTCTGGACTACCACAAAAATACTGGGGTGAAGCAGCTATGACAGATACATATTTGCAGAACAGACTTCTTTCCAGAACAAAAGAGAAAACTCCATATGAACTTTGGCACAATGAGAAGCCAAATGTAAAACACCTAAGAGTATTTGGATGCAAAGCATCCATCTACATACCTGAAGAAAAACGCACCAAACTCCAAAACAGAGCATTTGAAGGTATCTTTGTTGGATACAGTGACAATGTCAAAGATTACATAATCCTTAATCCCAAAACAGACAAGGTTACCATTAGCAACAGCATAACTTTTGTTGAATATTTCAGAGACAATGTAATGACAACAGTAGAAGAAAGAATAGAAGAGAAAACTGACATTGACCAGCCCATCTCTGTAACTTCTGAACAAACAGTTGAAGTGAGTGGAGACTCTACCAGTACTGAAGAGCAGACACAAGAAGGCTCAGACAAAACTGAGACGTTCAACAAGAGAAAACAAAGGTAAACCACCTGTACGTCTCTCATACAAAGCAAGTACTGCCAGTATCAACGAACCTGCAACCTGGGAAGAAATATCTCAGCTTTCAGAACAAGAAACAAGTAAATGGATAAAGGCTGCTGATGAAGAGATAAAATCCATGCATGACACTAAAACATGGACACTTACAGAACTACCACCCGGAAGGAAAGCCATAGGCTGTAAATGGACTTTTAAAGTGAAATACAATGCAGATGGCACAATTGAGCGATAAAAAGCAAGGCTAGTAGCCAAGGGCTATTCTCAAAAATACGGAGAGGACTATGATGAAACATTTGCACCAGTAGTCAAGTACACTACAATAAGGACTTTACTGACAGTAGCCGGAAAATGCAAGTGAAACATTTTGATGTGAAAACCGCGTTTCTACATGGCGAGCTAACAGAAGAAATTTACATGGAACAGCCACCAGGGTTCAAAGATGAACAAAGGCCAGACCTAGTTTGCAAACTTCGCAGGAGTATATATGGTCTAAAGCAAGCAGCCAGAGCGTGGAATATAAAAATAAATGAAGTGCTTACACAGTTTGCAAACTTCGCAGGAGTATATATGGTCTAAAGCAAGCAGCCAGAGCGTGGAATATAAAAATAAATGAAGTGCTTACACATCAAAACTTTCTGAGGAGTAAAGCAGACCCCTGCTTATACACAAAGAAATTGGCAGACAGATGGGTCTATATGCTTATTTATGTGGATGATATCCTGATTTGCTTTGAGCAAGAAGGGGATGAAGCAGAAATCCTAGAAAAACTAAATCAGAACTTTAACACCAAAGATCTTGGCAACATAAAGAATTACCTCGGCATCCAGATCGAGAGAGAGGAAGATGACAGCTTTCTTCTGAACCAAAGACACAAAATACAAGAAATAATTGAAACATTTGGAATGGAAGACGCCAAACCAGTAAATTCTCCTATGGAAACCAACTACCTAAAGGAGATGAATTGCCAAGATAACCCATTACCTACTAATACTCAATACAGGAAGGCAATAGGGAAATTGCTGTATCTTACCACTGCTACAAGGCCGGACATTGCAGCAACTGTTGGAATCCTATGCAGAAAGGTTTCAATGCCAAGTCAAAAAGACTGGAATGCTGTAAAGCGAATCATTCGCTATCTTAAAGGGACTTCGCACTACAAGCTAAAGTTACCAGCAAGTGATGAAAGCACCTTGACAGGATATGTGGATGCTGACTGGGCAGGAGACACCAGCGACAGGAAATCTACCAGTGGATACTTATTTTTTCTGTCAGGAGGTGCCATCAGTTGGACTAGTTAAAAGCAACTCTCTGTTTCACTGTCGTCTACTGAAGCAGACTACGTTGCTGCAGCGCAGGCAAGTCAAGAAGTTATATGGCTGAGACAGCTATTAACAGATTTGGGTCAACCACAGTTGGGACCAACAGAAATCTATGAGGACAATCAAGGATGCCTTGCACTTGCGTGCATGGAAGGAGTTAATTCAAGAACCAAGCACATTGATGTGAAGTTCCACTTTCTTAGGGATCTTCAAGAGCAAGGTCTTCTTGAGTTACTTTATTGCCCGACCGAGGATATGACAGCAGATATCCTTACAAAGCCTCTGACCGCTGAAAGACACTCAAGGCTTACAAAGAAGATGGGTTTAATAGACTAAGCCTTAGCTGTTGAGACGGCGTGTTGGAGATACAACAGCTTTCAGCTTAGCAGATTAGCCTATTGCAGTTCACAAATAGGACAGTAGATGTCGCTAATGCTAAGTGATATGCTATGCATTCTCTATGATGTGTTGTCATTTCCTGTACACTGCACTGAACTTGTTGGTTATCTCTTCCTGTCTGTGTTCTTCTCAACATGAGAAGGTGATATCTTTTGCTCTCTGTGTTATGTTCCAATAAAGAAGCCAGTTCCTGTTTACTCCACAATGTCTGATCTGAATGGACTCCGCTGCACCCAGTGATCGCACTCTGCAACATTCTCCACCACTGCTGCAATGTTATACTATGTCTTGTTTACTTGTTATGTATGACTCGCTGTATTCCTAAGATGTGTTGTTACTTCATCTTGTTTTCTCCAAAAAAGCACTTATGTTCCTTGTATATTTGTTTATTTTTCCCAATAAAGACTTTTGTTTGATTGAAAAAAACAAGGTAAGTGAAACAAAAAAACATATTAATTATCCAATTCTTTTTCAGGTTGTTTTACTCTAACTGATGCTGTAAAGTTAATTTTTAAGGTGAAACTTAGCTTTAACCATTCCTTAGATGACTGTCCCATAATGCATTGCAAAAGCCATCCCTGGTCAAAGTATTTCCCTTGAACTGGCCAGGTGCAAAACATTAGCCAATGATGATGTGGAGCTAAGTTGCAGCCCTCATACTATAAAAGGATGCTCTCCCAGCAGCTGTTTGTAAGAGTGATTTCACACAGGTGGTCTGTATGTCCGTTTTTCACCCGCAAAAAAATGGGATGAAAAACGGACATAATGCATGGGATTGCGGATGTCAGCGGATGACCATCCGCTGACATCCGATTTGCGTCCTTTCCTATCAGTTCCGTTTTTTGGAACGGAAGAGAACCCTATTTTTCTTCCGTTTAAAAAAACGGAACAGAAGCAAAAACAGATGTCAGCTGTGTCATCCGCTGACATCCACAATCCCATTGACATACATTATCTCAATTTATCATCCGCAAACGGATGGGATGATAAACGGACATACGGACCGAATGGCACAAGTGTCATCCGTGTCTGTAAAAAAAATAAAAAAAAGTGTCAGAGCGGATCAAAAAACGGTCCGCCTCGTGTGAAAGGACCCTTAGTGCATGTGAGTTTAGTGATAGTGAGGGACAGGTGACATTGCGCTTAAGGAGAAAGAGTTGAATAGTGTAGTATACTGTGCCATTTTTTTGCTTACAGTATCAGTGCTATATACAGCACTATACAAAATAAACAACACTTGTTTTACCAAGATCCTGCTGTGACTTTTAAAACGTGCTGTAAACTCATCCAGGGAGTCATGCAGAACCTGCTGCTGAGCAATTCATCAGATATGGTGGAGGATGTGAGCAAGTGAAGTAAAGCCAGCATAGAGGAGTTACTGAGAAAGCGTGTTCTGGTGAAAGCAAATCAACAGCAGACAAATGCAGGTTTACAACAGAGCCTTGCAGCCCAACAATAGGCCCAACAACCAAACATTGCAGCCCTGCAACAGAGCTTTGAAATCCAGCAGAAACACTAACAAATGGAGGCCATCATGAAGCTGCTTCTGCAGATGCAGTAGAATGAGGCTGGGAGTGATTCAAGCAACGTACGGTCTTTTTGGGTAAGCCACCTATTGCCAAAGTTGACTTTGGATGATGACCCTGAATTTTCACCACTTTTGAAGGCATAGCTGAAAAAGAAAGTTGGCCTAAAGAACAATGGGTTGGAATAGTTGCCCCTCTATTATTTGGAGTCTCAAAATGCTTACTACAACTTGAAAGCCCATGGAAGCCATGATTTATGATAGTTTAAAAATAAAAATATTAGCACAGCTGGGTGTAATCCTGGCTTTCCAGGCTCAGCATGTACACAATTGAGGTTATCAGCTGGAAAAACCACCGGGTAATAAATGGCCACCCCCTTGACGAAATGGGCTGCAGCCATATACATTTTTTTGACCAAAAATTGTAGAACGAGTGCCCATAGGCACATTTTGGAGGTCCCTTCCTACTGCCCTATCAAAAAGGGTGAGCCATGGAGATCTGGAAACAGCAAACATTGTTGTGGACCCAGCGGAAAGGTACCTAGTTACTGAAAATCTTGCATCTTCACTCACAGACTTTCCACCCCAAGACCAGAAAATCCCCAGCTACGTAAAATGGCACCATAGGATGGAGGGGGGGGACATTAGATACTCTGGGGACTGCTTCTAATGTCTGGTTAGAGCAGCCTGGAAGGCAAAATCTGCAGGAGGTGACTAGAAGGTTAATTTGTTACTGCTGCCCGGAGGAGAGACATGTAGCAGCAGATTAGCAGATTGCCCACTTGTTTATGAACCAATGTTCTGTAACTTTGTTAAAGAGAGACCTCAGTCTCTATTTGCAACAGTTACATGTACTCCAATACGGTAAAATGAAAAAAAATTATGCAGAATGTGTTTAAATGGTAAAATGTTCTTGTATTGGATTTGGGTAGCCTGGTTACCTAGGTAAAAGATGAACTAATGGGTAAAAGGTATCGCCATAGATTTAGTTGCTCCGTTGTTGAGGCACAAATGCAAGACAGAATTGCGTAAATGATGTCTATTGCAAAGGAACGTTTAGCTCAAGCCCAATTGGCTCAGCTCAGCTCAGATTTACACCTGGTGATAGGATGTTGATGTTGATCCCCACAGTCAATAGTAAATTCCTAGACAAATGACAGGACCCCTATAAAGTGTTGGAAAAAATAAGTGATGTGAGTTACAAAATTAGTCAACCAGGAAGATGGATACCTGTGCAGATAAATCATGTGAATTTTCTAAAACCATGGAAGAATAGGGAATCGTTGGGAGTTGAGACTACCCCACTTCCTGCTCCCCTTAACTTGGGAATCTCTGAAGTCTAGATAGTGGAGACTCTGTCAAAAGCTCAACAACAAGAAGCTAGAGAATTTGTGCTCCGCAATAAAGAGAATGATTCAGAATTGTATGCTCGGGTGTCTGGGATTGAACGTGACATTATTACCCCACCAGGGGAAAGGGTCAAGATAAAACCTTATTGAATTCTAGAAGCCAGTCAAGAGGCAATTCACCAAGAAGTAAAAAAAAAAAAATCTTGAACTGGGGTTTTCGAAGAGTCAAAAAATGATTGATCCAGTTTTATTGTGTTAGTGCCCAAACCAGTTGACTTTGCCAATCAAAAAAAATCACTGAGTTTAACACCTATCCCATGCCATGCATAGACAAATCGATTGATCACCTAGGCACAGCCCAGTATATGGTGACGTTGGACCTGACCAAAGGGTATTGACAGAGTCCTCTTTCAGAATCGGCCAAGGAAAGAAAAACCCTTTGGTAACTCCAGATGGGTCTTTCTAGTATCAAAGGAAGCCTTTTAGGAAATATTACATTCCATCTGGAAAACTGGATTTACTGCCAATCCAAAAAAATGTACCATTGGGCTAGAGGAGGCCAAGTATCTGGGGTATACAACTGGGAGAGGTATAATAAAGCCCCAAGGAAAACAACGTTGATACTATTCAAAGTTTGCCCTGCCCCACCAACCAGAAGCACCCCTGACCAATTTGAAAAAAATGAAAGAGTCTGTCATGATCAAATGGACCCTTGAAGCAGAAACAGCTTTTGATGCCCTAAAACAGGCCTGGTATAGTCAGCCAGTATTATACTCTTCTGACTTTTCAAGGAACTTTGTGGTTCAGACTGATGCATCAGATGTTGGGTTAGGAGCTGTAGTGTTTTAGGCTTTCAATGGGGAAGAACAACCTGTCATTTACCTCAATTTACTGAAGCCCCATGAAGTGCATTATGGCACCAATGAAAAAGAGTGTTTAGCAAAAACATGGGCTTTAGATTCTCTTTTGGCACTTTTCCACTGCAAGTACCAGCTTGTACCGGGTCGGCTCTACTCGGCCCTGCTTGGCCCGGTTTGCTTTTCCACTGCTGGTACCGCATGGTATAGTGTCGGAACGGTTCGGTACGGTACGGTATAGGTTTGCTTTTCCACTAAAGTAGTACTAAAGTTAAGTGGGTGGGATAACAACGGGGTGGGTGGGATTCTCTGACCAATCAGTGGCTAGTAGTGACTGCATGCAAAGGATTGTGGGATATGGTACCAGTTTGGTACCTGTTGGAACCACAATCGAGTAGGTACTGTTTTTTCAGAGCCGTACCGTACAGTACCGTTCGGTTCCATGCAGTGGAAAAGCAAACCTATACCGCACCATACCGAACCGTTCCGACCCTATACCATGCGGTACCAGCAGTGGAAAAGCACAAAAGCGTGCCGAACCGGTACGGTTCCATGCAGTGGAAAAGTGCCATTTGATACTGTGGTGTGGTATGGCTCTGAAGAAGAGGAATTCCTCAAAACGCGTCAGTCCACAGGGTCTTCAGTGTCTATTGTATCTATACATGTTGATGCATTGGATGGAACTTGCTGAGATATGTGAAGCACTTTTTACTGTTGCTTTTGTGAGTATAATACTTACCATGTTTTTATACAATAAATTTGTCTTGGGATAATGCACTAGGTCGGTGCACCTGGTGTGTGTTTTGTATATTCTCTTTGATACTATCTTGGGTAGACTTTGTGAGCTAGTAATAGATCATACTCCAATAAAGTGGATGGCACAAAACAAAGAGACTAACAGGAGGGTGAACAGGTGGTTGCTGACCCTTCAGGAATTCAGGAATTTAGCTTTATGGTGAAACACCACCAATGTGTTAGGATGGGGAATGCAGATGCCTTGTGCTGAATTCACGCATGCCTAGCAAACTGTGTTCCAAACCTAGAGTTGAAACAGGGGGGGGTATGTGACAGGAAGCCAGGAAAGACCTGGAACCAGATCTCTGTGCAGATTAGAACCAGATCTCCATGCAGGGCAGGCTGGGGAACAGCAACTCTTTTGTGTGGTGAGATTAAGTCTGAGTGATTAAGGACTATGATTTATTCCGTTTGACAGTCAGGTGCCTGGGCAGCAGTAGGTTGATTTAGGACAGTTTGCAGTTAGCTGCACAGCGTGGCAAGGATTTTTTTTTTTGGGGGGGGGGGGGGCTGTTGTGGTTATTCTGAATTTTCATGACCTGTTTCACAGCTTAAAATTATTTACAAATGTTTCTATTTTGAATAGTTCAAAAATGCTTACTCATGGATTCATGAAGCTTCAGTTTTTTTGGGGAACTGAATGATACTTCAGATTTTTGGGGGTACTATATGGGAATGCTGCTTATTTGGATGGTTCTTCTGATTTATTGCATACTCTCGAAATACCCGTATTATATGCCCGCTCATAAATTATTTGCTACAGTGGTACACTTTAAATTGCCCTTCCACCTTTTTATCATGCTTTTCAGGTAACATTGCACTACATGTTTTTATTTACCATTTCCTTTGGATCCAGTAGGGCTAATAGGCTTGTTTATGCCTAGTTACTAATTGTGTTATCAATTTTCACAAAAAAGATGAGCACACATGCAGAATATAGTGTCCAAAGCAACATTACAGTCCATTCCCCCAGTGTGGGGTCCAGCTACAGTCTCCAAGGTTTTACTGAGATTGTACAATTGCACTTCTACTTCTTATATTGTTAGAAGACAGTGAAGAGTTGATTGAAGAGTTGCGTCTACTGGAGTGTCCTCAAAAGCTTGCCAACGTCTAATCATGTGAAGGTACCTGCCTATAAACCAGGGTCTATGAATACTTCGTCATATGTCTGTGTCCTGTACTATACAATCGGGATAAGGTTTTTCACACTCAGAAGTAGTAGTCCCTTAGGCAGGCTGATAAAGGAGACATTCTTTATCACTGTTGTGGGATGATGTCAGTATTAGATCCCATACATACAGTATCATGATGGTTTCAGTGTCATTGCTATGTACAGTATGTTTCCTCCTCCAGAGGCTGAGACATGTTTTTTTCTCTAACCAAGGTAAGGGCATGATCACACTGGAAGTGAACTTCTGTAATTTATATACCTTCTCCTTTACAATTTCACCTCTTGTGGACTCCTCATCCCCCTCCTGGGTTGGGTCAGTTTCTGTTTTTGCCCAGGAGGAACCTCCTCTGAAACTTAGTCTAAGAACACTGTAAGCGTTTTGCTATGAACACTTTAAGCGTTTTGCTATGTTCTCAGGAGAGTGACTTCACTTTTTGTCTGCCTTTTTTCTTCATTTGTGGTGTCTTGCATTTTCCTGCACTCTTGCTTGTGTTTGCTGTACACTGTCTTGACAGTTGAAAAATTAATAAACCTTTTGTGAAACACTTACAGCTACCACTGAAGTTATCTTTGTGCTTTTTATTTAAAACATGGGTCTCCCTACTGGCATGTTTGGGGCAGTCCTGGCTTTAATTGTAGCAAACAATGACCTATCCACCCTCTGAAATATATTCCTTCCAAAATCAGGAATAACAGGTGTGAGGGATTAGCTCGGTGGTAGGCGTGGATGACCCCTTGGGGGGGTGCATTTACACATTAAGATAGCCGAGAAGTGGTTGCAAAAACAGTGCATGAGGTTTATTCTTGCAATTTTTCTTCATACCAGTGCAAGCATCAAAACAGCCAAAATAAAATAAAACAAAATAAATCCTTGCCACGGTGGGCGGCTACCTTCACACACTGGAACCTACCTAAGAGTCTGTCTCCAACCTACTGTTGGACAGACTTTCTTGTCCTACAGCGGACACTCAATAGTCCATTTATAATCTCTTCACACAGCACAAATGTCCATTGAACATGTCGCTTAACTCATCACAATGAGAATGTCTCTTGGCTTGTCTCTCCACATGGCAAACATTCCTTTATTTCTTTCACATAGAAATAGTTCGTTTTCTCACCTTTGAGACGTCTTCACACTTGGTTACCCACCTTAGCACACATCACTTCAGGGGGTCTTCTCCCATGCCCACACAGCTTGTCGGGAGGCACTCAGCTGACTGTCTTCCTTCTCCCAGCCCACACGGCGACAGGAGGCAGCAATCAATAGGACTTCCTTTGGACAAATTATAGAGACCTTCATTTCCTCATTCCGAACAGCTGAAGGCCTTTCAACTTCTTTACACCTTCCTGCTGCCTTTGGCAGCCGACACCCTATAATAATTAGTGAACTTTTCAAACCAGGTGGGAATGTGTCTCCTCTCTGTGACTACATCCCCAGATTTACCTGACTTCCTGTCACATACCCCCCCCCCCTCTTGTTTCAACCCTAGGGTTGGGAAACAGATTTCCAGACACGCATGTGTCAGGCACTTCTCTTGACTCTCACTGATAAGCCTTCTATTATCCTCACGCTGACGGATGAAACTGTTTCTGTCATCTTCATTGACAGATTTCTCATAAATGTCACACAGTTTGTCTCTCATCTCATATACACATTCTTCCACTGCATTTTTGGCATCATTTCGCTTCTTCTCAAGTTTCTCTTGCATACAAGTTTGTCCTATCCGCCATGGAGGACCGTGATCCATAGGCAACTCAATTGGGCTAGTCTTAATGTCTTCAACATTCTTGAGCCGCCTCTCTCTGCAATCCATAAATGTTTTCCACAAAACTTTGAGAACCTCTGCTTCACTAAACTTTGTTCCAAGTAATATCTGTACTTTTTCTGGTGGACCCGTTTTGTCTTTATCCACGCTGACTGTTCCTACTACTGTTTCCTTTAAGGTTTGAAGGACCCCTTGAGAGTCTGCATGTATTCCCAAGAACTCTCTCAATCTGGACAGGGACTCTTGACGTCCCTCTGTGACTTGAATTGCCTCTCCATACAGCTGTACACAATCATTGACTCTTTGTTGTAAAAGGGAATGATCTTCCTTCTTGAGCTTGGCTTGTTCTAAGATGCTGTGCAGAGGATTTTTCATTTGCGACAACAGGCTGTCACACATTTCTTCAAAGTGAACCCTGTTCATTTTTCCAGCGACATCATTAACTTTCCTTCCACCAACATATGGGTCAAAGGCAACAACACAGTTGAACCCAGCGATCTGGGTGGTATCCATTATAGACCTCCTCTCTGCATCAGTGAAGAAGCATGGAACTGCAACACATTCTTTTACAGGTTTCTTCAATGCACTTTCTGCTGAACTATTTGACCGCTCAAGGTCACCTAGTTCCTTTTCTCTATCTGAATTCCACATGGAATGTATCTCAAGATCACGATCAAACTTCTGCCACCTGTCTTTCACCAGTTCCATTTTGGAAATATTCCCTGAAAGGCATTTGAAATTCATTTGCTTCACGTTTTCATCAACAGCCTTAGTTTTCTCCACTAGGTGGCGTTTGCTTTTTTTTTCCAGATTTATATCACTTGCTTTAGTTTTCTCCGCTTTAGTTTTCTCCACTAGGTTTTCAACCTGAACTGAGAAATCATCACATTTCTTACACAGCTCCTTTGTTTGCTGAAGTTCTAATGATACATTTTCCAATGCTTGAAGTTTTTGAAGGAACGGTTTACTCCAAAGGGGTGATTCAAGCCACATGTCATCACATTTCTGAGGCTCACTCAGGACAGACCCCAAAACACTGATCCTTTTAAAAACTGCATCAGGCACACTATCCCCTCTTTGGGACAGATCCTCTGTTGCCTGTAATTCCTCTTCCAGTTCCTGCAACGGAATCTTCATCTCTTCTACTTGCTGTTCTAAGGCTCGCCTAGACCTTTCTAGCTCCCGAACGCTTTTCACAACATCATCCTTGGAGCTGACCAAATCTTCCATTTCTGTACACAGCTGTTGGTTAACTCTTTCTAGTTCAGCCTTACACTCTAGAGCTTCCTCCAAGGAGCGAGCAAAGAACAGGGCTTTGCTCTCGTTATCACGCGCCTCCATTTTTGCACGGTCGCGTTCTACTGCATATTTTGCAGACACAGTCTTCTCCTCACCAAGCATCTGATCAAACTTCTTTTGCTTCTTCTTCAGGTTGGACACAATCTGATTCTGGTGATCCAGATTCACACTCAGTTCATCCAATTCCTGCTGAAGTCTTGTCTTGGTCTTCTCAAGCTTGTCATAAGCAGCTGTTTTTTTCTCATAGCGTTGATTAGCAACTTCAAGGTCTTTCTGCAGTTTCTTTTTCACAACTTCAACACTGTCTAATGAACAAATGCTTTCTTCCATGCGTTGTTTCATAACCGCTATCTGAGCTTGCAATGTTGCGACTTGCTCTGATAGGTTTTTCTTTGCTTCCTCCTCCTCTTTAAATTGTTTCAGGAAGCCATTTTTCTCATCTTCCATTTGTTCGAGCTTTGTGCTAAAACTCAGCCTTTGACACCTCTCTTCCTGTAAGAGTTCCTGCGTGTCTTGCAGCTGCGATTCCAAGATAGAAAAATCCTTGGCAATTTTTCTAGATTTTCTGTCTGCTTGAGAAAGCTGATTTGTAACATTGTCCAGCTCAACCTGCAGTCGGTTTGCCTTCTCTGATAGCTTAGCACACAATCGGTCACTTTCTGACACCTTGACTTGCGATTCCTGCAGCTGTACCTCTACTTTTTTTCTCTTGTGTTCAGAATCTCCTTTTCCCTGCATAAGAGCTTTCACCTCACTGGCTAGCATCTGGGAATGAGAATGTAATTCTGCCACACAGGCTTCTTTCTCCTTTAACTGCTGCTGGACACGTTGGGCTTCCCCTTTCCAACTTTCACAGTCCGCACGCAATTCATCTACCACATTGCTCAAAGTAGTGAGCTCATACACAGTACTCAGTAATTTAGCCTCTCTTTCACTTTTCTCGTTGTCGCTGAGAGACAATGTCGTTTTCAGAGCGACATTCTGTTCCTGTGCCCCCTGCAGGTCTATTTTTGTAGCTTCCAAACACTGAAGACTTTTTGCCAGCTGATTACGCAACTCCAACCTTTCACACATACTTTGCTTCTGCAAAGTCTGAATTTCAATTTCCTTTTCCATGAGGATGGTATCTTTCTCCATTATAGGCTTTCTAGGGTTTTTCAACTCGGAAAAAAGAAGAGCAGTGGTTTCTTCCCACTGTAACTGTACCTCCAGGGGTTGTTCCTTTTCTTCCATTTTCCGTTGTACGGCAGCCAGCTCAGCCCTGCACACATGCTCGGTTTCCTCCATACCGATGGCCTCCATTTGCTGCTGGCGTCTCTGTTTCCAGCCTGCCATGCTCTCTTGATGAGCCTTTTGTTGAGCTGCAAAGCTCCGCTGAAAATCCGCATTTGCCTGCTGTTGAGCTGCATTTGCCTGCTGTTGAGCTGCATTTGATATAATCAGTTGTTTCAACATCTCCTCCATTTTGGGCTTACTTTCCATCTGAGAACACTGTGTCTCCATAACCGTGTCATTTACACCAGCGTTGCTAGGGACAACAACCTTTCTCTTTAGCCGATTCCGTTCAGTCATGGATGGGGCTGGTTCAGAGGGTAGCATCCCCTCCATCATTTCAGCGATCCTTGCATCTTTCAAGCGCTTTGACTGCCCCATCTTCGGTCACTCCAAAATAAATTTTTCACAGTCCAGCAAAACTTTTAAGGCCACTGTCTCTTTAAAACTTAGTAGTTTTTGTTTCTCTCTCTTTCAGGATCTCTTTTCCTGCGCACACAGTTTGTGCAGTCCCTTGCACCAGACACAACAAAGTTCATCAAAAATTTTGAGACCGCTGTCTCTTTAAAACACGTTTTTTTCTCTTTCAGGATCTTCTCTCTTGCACACATAGATTGTGCAATCTCGTGCACCAGACAAAGTTCATCAAACATATGTACTTCTTTGCAGGGATCTCTGCTTCTGCCCGCATCCTCCACCATATGTGAGGGATTAGCTCGGTGGTAGGCGTGGATGACCACTTGGGGGGTGCATTTACACATTAAGATAGCCGAGAAGTGGTTGCAAAAACAGTGTATGAGGTTTATTCTTGCAATTTTTCTTCATACCAGTGCAAGCATCAAAACAGCCAAAATAAAATAAAACAAAATAAATCCTTGCCACGGTGGGCGGCTACCTTCACACACTGGAACCTACCTAAGAGTCTGTCTCCAACCTACTGTTGGGCAGACTTTCTTGTCCTACAGCGGACACTCAATAGTCCATTTATAATCTCTTCACACAGCACAAATGTCCATTGAACATGTCGCTTAACTCATCACAATGAGAATGTCTCTTGGCTTGTCTCTCCACATGGCAAACATTCCTTTATTTCTTTCACATAGAAATAGTTCGTTTTCTCACCTTTGAGACGTCTTCACACTTGGTTACCCTCCTTAGCACACATCACTTCAGGGGGTCTTCTCCCATGCCCACACAGCTTGTTGGGAGGCACTCAGCTGACTGTCCTCCTTCTCCCAGCCCACACGGCGACAGGAGGCAGCAATCAATAGGACTTCCTTTGGACAAATTATAGAGGCCTTCATTTCCTCATTCCGAACAGCTGAAGGCCTTTCAACTTCTTTACACCTCCCTGCTGCCTTTGGCAGCCGACACCCTATAATAATTAGTGAACTTTTCAAACCAGGTGGGAATGTGTCTCCTCTCTGTGACTACATCCCCAGATTTACCTGACTTCCCGTCACACAGGGCATGGGAAAACATGGACCAGAGCACACAACTAAAGTTACTGCAACATAATTATAACAAAACCAATGCAAAAATATACAGATACCAATGTTCAGCATACCTGATTCTGAGAGATCTACTAGTGAAGCCCTCATAAAGCATTTCACATTTAAAGCAAGTAATGTCAAAAATCACATTGATGGTATTGCAATTCAAAATCTCTTCTATGGAAGAGTCCTGTTTGTATATTAATGATTACACATATTAGGTTTCTGATGACAGACATGGAGAGGCCGATTTACTAAAAACATCTTTTTCTAGAAATGCAGAGAGCAGAGAGCAGTGACCCTAGAGCCCTATGGCTGTTTTCCTGTACCCAATTATCCCTATTTTTAGGAGGTGGACAGGTCACTGATGGTCACAGATTAGGAATCCACTTCCACTAGGGGCAAACCTAGTGGACTTGGTTCTAACAGCTGGGGAAGACAGTGGGAAAAGTCACAGAAAAGGCACCAAAAATTCAGCATGCCTGCTCATTCAATGAGCAGAGGTGAGAGCCCTAAGTAGGGCCAAGGCACTGAATTCAAGGAACAGATTTAGCTCTAGAGCTCCTGAAGGTGGAGATGTTACTGTGCAGGGGATTCCCTGCTAAGTGTGAATGAGAGTCCCTTGCAGAGCTGGAGCAGATAACAACACACAGAGGCACAGAGGGGAAACAGATGTACAGGTGCTGGTATTAAGGGGCTGGCTTGAACCCACATGAAATAGCACTGGTGCAAATGAGCAGGTACTGTAGGTGACTGGTGTGCAGAGGGAGACAAGATGGTAAAGGAAGACTGGCTGGGGTGCATAAGGTAACTCGATCAGGATATGGAATGGAGAACATGATGATGGGGCATTCTTAGGGTCACAGGCACAAGGTATAGGTTGTAGTACACATGAATCCCAAGACTGGAAGCAGGCTGGTCCCTACACAGGGATGATGAGGTTGGAATGACTGATGGCACTGGTGAACACTGGAGTCACTGAGACATTGGAAGAAGGTACTAGGATACACAGGTGGCCCAGGTCAGCAAGCCATACACTGGTCCTTTTAAACAGAACTTCCTTCATGTAGCATTGACAGAATCAGGAAGGTAGTTACTACACACAGAGAGGAAGACCCAGCCAGGACTGGCCAAAATGCATCAGCAGGGAAGACCAATGTTTTAAATGAATATGTGCTAATAAACTACAGCTATAATAGAACACATGCTGGCTCCTTGGAGCTTCAGTTTACTATTTACTTAAAACATTCCCTGTCAAAATAACCTGAAATTTGGCAATCAGAGGAAGGTTTGGGAGGCTGCTGCAGGTATAGAATATGAAGACTTTAGGTGCCTTCACATTATGAAACTCATCATAAATACTGCTGATAAGGCACAGGCGTAACTACAACCTTCAGGGCCCCAGAGCAAGAAACCATAAAGGGCCCCCTGACCTCTGGTTCCGAGGCTCTTTACTCTTGTTGTGGGGCCCTTTATTAAGGTCCCACAGAAGCCCCCTTCCTTCCATCTTAGCCCCCCCAACGGTAGTAGAAAAACAGGGTCCAGTCGCAAGTGCAACCTTTATGACGCTGGCAGTTCTGCCTGTATTTAGGTATTGTCATAAAAGTTATAGTTTTTACCGGCATGTAAAGCTGCACTCCCAGCATCCGAAAGGCTTTTAAATGGGATGTTACTGACAGGCTCAGTGAGCGGACCCTGAGCAGATCTCCCATGACAACATACCTCTTACCGACCCCCAGTAATATGAGCCACAGTGGTGTAGGAGGAGAGCTCTAACAGCAAGTGGCTCAAACTGGGGACATTGATGGAGAATGGCAGGTCAGACTGGCAGCATTGGGCTAGCAGAAGTAGGGAGCAGTGGGGCGGGAGGGGGGGTCAATTCAGACGGTGGTAAACAGTACCAGCGGGGCTGGTAATTGTCAACACAGGGGCGGGTGTATTTTGACATTTTGAATTTTGATGCCCTTCCACTCCACCATCCACACCCACTTGCCCCCCCCCTTTCCTCTCCACAGGGCAAACCCCCCACCCCCCACTGTCTACAGCCATTCTGGGACCTCCTTTACATTATGCCTGTATTTTTGATGGGGTGCAACATGAAGGAAGTCTCTTCAAACCCACCCCCTCCAATTTCCCTCTCAGCAAAAATAATTTCCCCACTTCTAGCACAGATCCTCTCCCCCAGGTCCTCTCTTCCAGTAAAACCCCACCATCCCCCCTTCCTGGGTCAAATCCTCTCTCTCTCCCATCCTCCCCAGCACAAATCCTCTTTCTCCTATACCAGCATAAGTATTTAAATATTCTCCCCAGTTCTGTCACAAATCCTACTACCCAAATCCCCCTTGCTAGTACAACCCCCCCCCCCCCCCCCTCCACAAAACACAAATCCTCTCCCCTTCTAATACTAATCCATACTTCCCAACTGTCCCGATCTTGTTGGAACCTTCCTGAGATACAAATAAAGTCCTATGTATTCAGAATAAGGGTCTGTTCACACTAGAATACCGTGAGATAACCTGCGTTTTGTGTGCGTTTCCAACACTGCATTCAAAATGCACTGCCATAGCAATCTGTAGCTGGTGTCAACTTAATGATTCCCCAAATGCAGGTCAAAAATGCAGTGTTTGCCTGCACCAGATTGTATGATCAGCAGTACCATGCAATCCAGTTGCTGTGTGTTTTGTAAAGTAGTGCATGTGTGCTCTTGGTGCAGACCAGCACAATTTTAGCCCATTCAAATGAAAGGGCTGAAATCGCACAGCAACTGGAAGGCATGTGAATCACACAAGAATGCACAGTGTGTTCCTTTGTGATTTGTGGTATGAACTGGCCAGGAGCCCAGTGCCGAAAAAGTTCCGGCACTTGGCTCCACTAACTTGCCTGACAGGGGGGCACTAGCATGAGTGCCTGGGGTGATTGCCCTGAATCTCTAGCTAGGTGCCTGGGATCCCAGTCACCATGATTGTCCCCTCACTAGCAGCCAGCCTCTTCTTCTTAGGAAGGGGCAAGTAGTCAAAGAAGAATACTTGCAGTGATTTGGGGGGGATAAGAGGATGCTGTATGTGCTAGGGAGGCATGTGCATGTGGTATGTGCTTGGGAGAGAAGAGAACTTGTGGCTGTTACATCAAACACTGGACCAGAAGTCTTTTGTGCTATCTTGAGGCCCCCCCACAGTGGGGGATCACCTGGGACCTGTCGTAAGTGCGACTGTTGTGATCCTGGCAGTTCCACCATTGTGATAAGGTATTTCAAAATAGACACAATCATAACATGGTTGATGGCTGTACCCCCACACAATGCTCTGAGAGCTCTTTACAACTGTGTAGTTAATTAGGTTGCTGTTGTGTTGATGGTTAGAAACTAGGGTTGAGCGAACCTGGACTGTATTGTTCGGGTTCGTACCAGACTTTTGGGTATTCGGTACCCGGACTCGAACCAGAACATTTCACTGTATGTTCGGGTACTGTCCGTTGTTCGGTAACGTTATTTGATGTTTTGGCACGGTTTTAATGGCGCGCTTTCAACAGGTGCAAGGCAGCCAATCAGTAAGCGTTTAACTAGTGTGCCCTAGAAGCCATCACAGCCATGTCTACTAATGGCATGGCTGTGATTGGCCAGTGCAGTATGTGACCCAGACTCTATATAATCTGGAGTCACACAGCGGTGCGCGTCACTCTGCTATAACTATAACTATACTAGGGACAGGTTCCTGACTGCTGCTTCTGAGGGAGAGATAGGAGTTTAGTGTAGGGCAAGGCTGGAGAGATTGCTTGTAGGGAAAGCATAGGAACAATCTGCTTTATCATACAGCGATCTACATTAATTTGATTGTGTGGGGGTGCAGTGCACAATCTTATTTCCCGGAGGGAGAGATAGGAGTTTACTGTAGGGCCAGGCTGGAGAGATTGCTTGTAGGGAAAGCATAGGATAGGAACAATCTGCTTTAATCAGACAGCGATCTACATTGATTTGATTGTGTGGGGGTGCAGTGCACAATCTTTATGCCCTGACCTGAGCCAATTTAGGAGGAGAAAGGAGAATTTTTTTTTATCAGTCTGTTAGGCATGCGGTGCTGCACATTTCATGCAAGCTCAGTGCATATGTGTCTGCTTAATCTGCATTTAAAAAAGAAAAAACATTTTTTCCTTCATATTTAACTTTGACATACAGTCTTAAGACAGACACTGCTTTTCTAACCTGCTCTTCAAAAAACACCAATGTGAGGGGAAAATAATTATTTTTCAGTATTTAGGGTAAAAAAAACTATTTTTCAGTTTTTCATTCAAATGTTTTTTTTTTATTCAATAGCGGAATAGAACAACAACAGTATCCAACCAGTTAGGCGTGCGGTGTGTAGCGGGCATTTCCTGCAACTTCAGTGCATATGTGTCTGCTTAATCTGCATTTTAAAAAGAAAAAAACTTTTTTCCTTCATATTTTACTGTGACTTACAGCGTTTAGACAGACACTGCATTTCAAATCCGCTATTCAACAAGCTCCAATTAAGGGGACATTATTTTTCAGTTTTTCATTTATACATTACAGTGCGATACACCCATTGCATGCTGTTGTATTGCACATTGCAATAAAAAAAAAACATTTAGGGGCAAAAAAAGTTGATTGCGGCCCTGTCCGCGTATGTTACAGTGAGATACACCTATTGCATACTGTTGTATTGCGCCTTGCAATAAAAAAAAACATTTAGGGGACAAAAAAAGTTGTTTGCGGCCCTGTCTGCATATGTTACAGTGAGATACACCCATTGCATACTGTTGTATTGCGGCCCTGTCCGCATATGTTACAGTGAGATACACCCATTGCATACTGTTGTATTGCGCATTGCAATAAAAAAAAAACATTTAGGGGAGAGAAAGATATTAAATTGCGGCTTAGTCTGTATCTGTACGTGTGAGATACACTCGTTGGTTACTGTTGTTCTAGTCCGCTATTCAATAAACACCCATTTAGGGAAAAAATATTAAATTGCAGGCTAGTCTGTATCTGTACGTTTGAGATACACCCGTTGAATACTGTTGTTCTAGTCCGCTAGTCAATAAACACCCATTTAGGGAAAAAATATTTAATTGCGGCCTAGTCTGTATCTGTACGTGTGAGATACACCAGTTATATACTGTTGTTCTAGTCCGCTATTCAAAAAAACACCCATTTAGGGAAAAATATTACATTGCGGCCTAGTCTGTATCTGTACATGTGAGATACACCCGTTGTATACTGTTGTTCTATTCCGCTATTCAATAAACACCCATGTAGGAAAAAAATATTACATTGCGGCTTAGTCTGCATATTTTACTGTGAGATACACTCGTTGGATACTGTTGTTCTATTCTGCTATTCAATAAACACCCATTTAGGGAAAAAATATTACATTGCGGCTTAGTCTGCATATTTTACTGTGAGATACACTCGTTGGATACTGTTGTTCTATTACGCTATTCAATAAACACCCATTTAGAGAAAAAATATTACATTGCGGCCTAGTCTGCAAATGTTACAGCGCAACAAGGCACACAGGTCTCACATGGAGGCCCAGTTACTGGTGGTGAAGTGGTGCTGTTCCGCAGAGCGACTCATGCGTGCGTGCTGCAGCTGAAACTCCACTATGGCCTGCTGCTGCTCGCACAGTCTGGCCAGCATGTGCAAGGAGGAGTTCCACCTTGTGGGCACGTCACATATGAGGCGGTGAGCGGGAAGGCAGAAGTTACTCTGCAGCGCTGACAGGCGAGCAGCAGCAGGGTGAGAACGCCGAAAGTGCACACAGATGGCCCGCACTTTCTGCAGCAGCTCTGACATATTGGGGTAATTTCTAAGGAACCTCTGCACCACCAAATTCAGCACATGCGAAAGGCAAGGAATGTGTGTCAAACCGGCTAGGCCCAGAGCTGCTACGAGATTTCACCCATTATCACACACCACCAGGCCGGGCTTGAGGCTCACTGGCAGCAACCACTCATCGGTCTGCTGTTCAATGCCTCTCCACAACTCCTGCGCGGTGTGTGGTTTTTCCCCCCAAACAGGCAAGTTTTAAAACTGCCTGCTGTCGTTTACCCCTGGCTGTGCTGAAGTTGGTGGTGAAGGTGTTACGCTGACAGGATTAGGAGGCGGTAGAGGATGAGGAAGCAGAGTAGGAGGAGTTAGGAACAGGAGGCAAACTGAAGCGCACTGCAATCCTCGGTGGTGGAAGGACATGCGCCAAACTGCTATCCGCCTCAGGCCCAGCCACCACTGCATTTACCCAGTGTGCTGTTAGGAAGTTTATAACGTCCCTGACCAAGCTTACTGGTCCACGTATCCGTAGTTAGGTGGACCTTGCCACAGATGGCGTTGCGCAGTGCATACCTGATTTTGTCACCCACTTGGTTGTGCAGGGAAGGGATGGCTTGCCTGGAAAAGAAGTGGCGGCTGGGCACGACATACTGTGGGACAGCCACCGCAACAAGGCTTTTAAAACTCTGCGTCTCCACCAGACGGAATGACAGCATTTCAAAGGCCAGGAATTCTGAAATGCTGGCATTCAGGGCCAGGGATCGCGGGTGGGTGGGGGGGGGAACTTCCTCTTCCGCTCCAGTGTTTGGGAGATAGAAAGCTGAAAGCTTCCACGGGACATTGTGGAGATGGTTGTTGGTGACCCAGGTGGTGGTGTTGCTGGCAGATCCTCTGTTTGCGGGGTGGCAGGTGCCGGTCTCACTACAGAGGTGGATGAAGAGACCGAGACTGCAGCAGCAGAAGAGGAAGCAGGAGGAGCCAGAGACCTTTCTTGGTTTTTGAGGTGTACACTCCACTGCAGCTCGTGCATTGCACTTAGATGCCTGGTCATGCAGGTTGTGCTCAGGTTGAGAAGGTTTATGCCTCGCTTCAGGCTCTGATTGCACAGCGTGCAAACCACTCATGTCCTGTCATGATCACATTGTCTGAAGAACTGCCATGCTCCTTTGAGCTGGCTTTGGTGTGCTCGGTCCCTTGCTGCGTTGGGCAGTAGCAGGCGTAGTGTCTAGGGCACTCCGCTTTTGAACCCTGCTCCCTTTTCTGATGTGCTGGTGGCTCTGTGCGACCACCGCCTCTTCCTCCAAACTACTCAGGTCACCTGCATGACGTTTATTGCATGTGGGGTCGAGGACCTCATCATTCTCCACATCATCTTCCACCCAGTCTTCACCCCTGCAACCCTTGTCGGTCTCCCCAATTTGGAATTCCACAGCAGTTGGCACCTGTGTTTCGTCATAATCCGAGACGTGCTGCGATGGTCCTCCCATGTACTCATCTTTCTTGAGACATAAGTGGTTGGGCATCGGTGCACTCAATCTCTTTCACTTCTGGGTCAGGGCTAGATGAATGGCCCTGGGAAAACATGCTAACAGAGTCATCAAAAATATGAAGAGACTGCTGCATGACTTGGGGCTCAGACTGCTTGGCTGATTTGCAAGGGGGTGAGGTAAATGATTGATGGACATCGGCTGCAGGTGTCAACTCTGACCTTTCAGCAGAAGACTGGGTGGGAGACAATCTGAAGGAACTGGAGGCACTGTCAGCAACCCAATCTACTATCGCTTGCACTTGTTCTGGCCTCAACATTTGCTGCCAAATACTGCTGTAAGGTTCTGTCGCCTACTCGCAGCTGAGAAAGGTGTTTCACTTGTGCGTGTAGCTGGCACAGATCGACCACTTCCTCTCCGTACAACAGGAGCTCCACCAGCATCACCACGACCCAGCACTTACATGTTGGAGCAGTATGTGTGCACACGCCTAGACGTACTGGATGACGGGTCTGCCCCCTTCAACTTCTGGGTCTCCAAATTGGGCACATGGCCTGAGCTTGCCCTTTACGTCTTGGAGGTGCTGACCTGTCCTGCAGCCAGTGTATTATCTGAATGTGTATTTAGCACGGCTGGGGGCGTTTTCACAGACAAGCGCAGCCGCCTGTCCATAGCCAATGTGGACAAGCTCACGTTCATTAAAATGAACGAGGCATGGATCCCACAGGACTTGTCCATACCTTGTGCAGAATAGACATGTATACCGGCCTTACCAAGCCATTGTTGTGTTTTTGATCTTTCTCACTCTTTTTGGGATGTACCCTAATTTAAAAAGAAATAAAATTAAAAACAAAAACCAGTGTTGGCTACCTCGTCCTCCTCCACCGTCGCTTCCACCTACACCACCACATCCACCGCCCCCTCAACCTCTTACTCCATATGGGCCTCGTCCTCCTCCTCCTCCTCCACCGCCGCCGCCGCTTCCACCTTCACCGCCATATCCTCCGACACCTCAACCTCCTACTCCATATGGGCCTCGTCCTCCTCCTACATCATCCAAGATGATTATTTTTTATTTTTATGTTTTTTATGTTCTTTTAAGTTATTTCCCTACCCACATTTGTTTGCAGAGCACTTGCCATGCTCTTAAGATGATTTTGATGCAATTTGCTGCCCTCTAGCCCTTTCCATGTTTGTTTTAGAGGCATTTTAGTGCTCAAAAGTTCTGGTCTCCATTGACTTTAATGGGGTTCGGGATCGGGACAAAGTTTGGGTTAAGTCCGGGTCACGAACCCAGACTTTTTTTTCAAGTTCGGTCGAACCCGCCGAACCCGAACATCCAGGTGTTCGTTTAACTCTATTAGAAACCTAATCTAGTTAAGTTTGTAACTACTGTGCTTCCCTAGTAAAAATGCATAGTACAAAAACCACATTCCATATTTCTAAAAGGCTTTCAATCAATTAAAAACATGAAATAAAGTGCTGACATGACAAGCAAATTATGATAAAATATAATCAAGTGCTGTGAATAAAGTGCAAAAAAAAAAAATAGTCCATTCACATCTTCAAGTCCATTAAACTCTTGTGATTCTTGATATAATTTGACTCCAACGTGGCGTGCTCCCCTCCTATGTGCCCCCACTCACCAGCTGTATGCATAAGACAAGCCCAGATAATGTTATCTCTTTTCTCCACTCCTTCCACGTGGTATTGTTAGGGTCCTTTCACACTGTGCGCCTTCCGATGAGGTCCGTTCTGCTCAACGGGGGATCGAACCGCCAATCCCCACTGAGCAGGCGGATGGACAGCTCTGTCTCCGCTCTATGTGCGGAGACAGAACTGTCAGATTCCCCGCTGTCCTCTATGGGGGAATTGGATGAGAATGGACCGCCTGTCTGTTCTCATCCGATCCCACCTGATCCGCTGGATGGATGGAAAATAGGGTTTCTATCTGTCCAGATTTCACGGAAAGGATCGGAAGTGGATAGCAGCGGGTGTCAGCGGAGATGTCTCCACTGACTTCTGCTGCCCCATAGGGATGCATGAAGGATCCGATCAGGTCCGCCTAAAAAACTGACAGGCGGATCTGATCACATCGTTCGCGTGAAAGGACCCTAAGGTGCTCAGTGACATTTCCATGAAGCTGGCAGAATAGATGCCATGTAGGGGGAAACATACTTTTCCCCTCCTTGTCAGGTACTTCTTTAACAAGCAGGGTTCTATCTCTGACCTACTCCTGAACTGCAGGTATAATTATGTGACAAGTTGACCACCCAAACCTCAAAGGAAATGCCATACTCCCTAAGATGGTATGCCTGGGCAAATTATTCCCGATAGCTTCCTGCCAGACTGAAGAAGCCACATAGTGCCACCTTCCCGTCAGCAAATAAGCAAATAAACTGCAGCCCAACACCTGCCTACATGCATTTTTAGGGGATCATATAAAATAGGTAGAAAACATGCAGGAATAGCAGGAAAGAAATACTGAGAGGGAGGTAAAGGCAAAAGATTCAGTATAATGCTTAATTTATCTAATTTTAAAGCTATCATTGCACCTATCATTTTGAAATGTGTTTTGTGAACTTCATTAAGCAAATGAAACCATAGTTATACTAACTGAAAATCGTATTTGTTTTACTGTGCCAGTGCAAAAACATTGTCATATAGGCAATACTTGGAAATCAGGTGTAACATTAAAAATTCTTCTGCTATTAATATATTATATTATATAGTAAATGTTCAGTTTACTATCTTTTTTTTAAATAAATCATTCACACAGTTTTAAATGCATTTATAAATAAAAAGTGCATTAAGACTATCAGAAACATCTGCTATGAAATACTAGCAAAGCCTAGGTACGCATGAAGTAGCTATAACTGCAGACTTAACAGTCTCTGGAAGAGTACAGCTTGTAATAGAATATAGCATGCAAACATATAATTACTGTCAAATAAAGCCAAAAGTATGTTCTTCATGGTGTTTAAAACAATTCTTCAAGGTTAATGTGTGATAGAAATCAGTTCACAGAAAAGCACTTCACCATTAACTGCTCGGCAGAATGAGTTTCTCATTTTAACATCCATCCATCAATTTTTTGTGTACTCTGAATCACAGTAAGCCAAAATAAGACAGTGTCTTTATATTCACTTAAACAAGTGTGAGCTTTAAAGATTAGAAGCAAAAAATGTCAGGTGTGTCTAAAATCGTTTTGATAATAGGGGTTATTTTTATTGTTTTATTTTTTTTTTTTTTTTTTTATCAAGCAATGATAAATAAATGATAAATATTCAGTTATTCATACAATGTTTACCAAACTTGAAACATAATTTGCCAGTTCCCCGAAAACATGCAGGCATGCAGAACTACTAATGGCAAAACCCAAGCTAATCGTAAATGTGAAATTCTATAAACTTCCATCCAGGCAGCGATATGGGCAAAATGTTTTCTAAATGTCTGCGATAAATGTGGAAGCATATGGATCATCTGTAAATACCGCTCAGTCGGATATCTCAATCATGCCTTTTTTTGTGTTATTTGACATGAATGGTTTTGACATATGAACTTTTATGATGTCTACCTTATTGACAAAATAACCGTAGTTAACAGTTAGCCCTACTGAAGTGTACAAGGAAATATATCAATCTGGTGTGTGGGGGTGATGGCGAATGACCAATTAAACCAAAGTTTAGTATTGATGGATTTATTTGTGGAGTGGGTATTCCCTTCGGGAGGTTAGTTCCCAATGGAGGTGTAATGGCAGTAGACCCTGAGGTCTTGGGCTGCTACCTCTCTGATAAGACAACTAGGACGTTTACGCAGGGGACACTTGGATGGCATCAAGGCGTGTTCGGTAACAAAAGATTGTCAAACCTGAGGGTTTGTTTGAGCAGTTTATTGAAGGGAACAGGTAACAAGAATAGTCAACATGTTTTAGGGGAATTGCTCCCCCCCCCCTTCCTCAGGGCTGGAATTCTGAATGAAAGAAGAACATTGATGAGGTTTAAATTGAGGCTCGTTTAAAGCTCTCTTCTCATGGCTGCAGAGTGCCATCAACCTGTAAATAGGATGTATCTTATTCACAGGATGCCAACACTGTGGTGCAAATCAGTATGATTTTATCCTCAGTGTAAAAAAAAAAAAAAAGACACCCTTTTTTATGGATGCTAAATGCCTGCGTAATCTCTCAGAAATTGTGACATGTTCAAATAGGCTTTCTAGCTGTGATGCAAATCTGCAGTTTCTGCATGACAGGGCATGTTTTTTTTTTTTTTTGCATGGAAAAAGCATACAGCTTAGCAGCAAATCTAGTGTGGAGAGTCCACAATTTTGGAGAGATAGAGCAGGCAGGCAGTTTACACCAGAACATTGTATGCCTGTTTTAGAAACCAAAGATGGAAACAGCATAAATCTTTGCAACATAGCTTTGAAGTCCAAAATTCATGGGTAACCAGATTGCAATTTGCCCAACAAAGGGTCTTCTTTCTCATAAAGTGAGAAAGGACACATTTTAAAGATTTGATGCACACCTTTTAATGCAGTAGATGGAAAAATTAAAGTACTTACCAGCACAGTTTTATACTTTTTTTTGGAGAGGCCAATATTGCTGGGGGACAAAGCAGGTATATTTAACTTTATTAACCTCTTAAGGACCGAGCCCATTTCTGACACATGTTGTTTACAAGTTAAAATCAGTATTTTTTGCTAGAAAATTACTTAGCTCCCCCAAACATTATATATATATATATATTTTTAGAAAAGACTCTGGAGAATAGAATTGCGGTCATTGCAATATTTTTTGCCATGCGGTATTTGCGCATTTAAAAAAACCTAAACCTTAAAGTTAGCCCATTCTTTGTATATTGTGAAAGATGATGTCACACCGAGTAAATAGATATCCAACATGTTACGGTTTAAAATTGAGCACACCCACGGAATTTACAGTCAATAAAAATCTCCATAGGCTACGCTTTAACATTTTTTAACGGTTACCAGTTTAGAGTTACAGAGTATCTCTTTTTTTCTAAATTATTGCTCTTGCTCATCTGATTGCAGCGATACCTCACATGTGTGGTTTGAACAGCGATTTCATTTGCGGGCGCGACTTCCGTATACATTTTCTTTCGTGCGTGAGCTCACGGTGACTGGGGCAGTTAAAGAAATTTTTCTCCTATCTATTTTATTTATTTTTTTAATTTTAGCACAGGTTTTTTTGAAAAAAAAAATCTAATCACTTTTATTGCTGTCACAAGCAATGTAAACATCCCTCGTGACAGCAATAGGCAGTGACAGGTACTCTTTATGGAGGGATTGGGGGTCTAAAAGATTCTAGACCCCTCCACTGCACTTCAATGTATTCAAAATGCCAAAAACTGCATTTTTGAATACAGTCACTTTTTAAATTCAGGCGCCTTTAGCAGCCAAGTAACCCGGATGTGACATCATAGACGCCGCCTCCGGGTTACGTCATCGGAGACCCGATCAAAGTCACATATGGCTTTGATTGGGACTCCAATCAGCAGGTGGAAGTGCCGGCTGGTTGCTCGGGTCACCCGGGGGGCTCGATTGGCTCCCGGGCCGCATCTTTTATTACCGTTTAAAAGCCGACCACCGGCTCTAAAAAATGGTACCAGGATGATGCCTCTAGCTGCAGGCATCACCCCGGTACAACCACTTATTACAGCCCACATAGAGCTACGTCGATTTGCGATAAGTGGTTAAATTAATTAAAATAAATTAATACTGTATATTTGTGTAGATAGTATATACATATTGTAAAGAGTTCAGACAAAGAATCTCCTCCTTATTATTGAGAGGCCAATTTGAAGACAAAGAGTTGACTTATTTCAGCTTGAAATTGTAAAAGAAAATGTATTTAGGTGCACACTGATAATAGAAATAGGACACATTTTTAGAACATAATCTAATCCTTCTTGAGACTAGGCAAATATAGAATCAGAGTCAGTTTATTTCAGACATCAAATAAAACATGAATTATTTAGGGCATGCTTTTCTTTTATATTTATTTATTATTTATTTTTTTCTCCCTGGGACAAAGGAGAAACATATTTTGAGGAATTATCTGCACATACAGTAATTGAAAACATATTTTATAGAATTTCAGAATTTCATAGATAAATAGTGAGGCTGAGTGTTTTTATGTAAGGAATCACTGTTAGAGTGTGTATTCCAATTTGTTCCACTGGGGAGTAGTATGAGGAAATGCAGTGTGTTAGCCAACCCAGTATTTAGCCAGCCCAAAAAAAAAAAAAATTACCAATTTCTGCCTCTGTAAAATAAGTTTAGTAAAAAATTGGTTTTAAAAGACATAAAACACTATAGCCCAACACCACAAATATTTTTTCAGAGAGGATTGTGCTTGACCAAAAATTGTATATTTTGTGCTACAATCACACAGCCATAAAAAAAAAAATTTGTTTTGCGCACAAATAAAATCTTCCAGAGCCCAGAATAGACCCCTTTAAACAAAATTCACAGCATATACAAAAGCTGCTGAAACGTTGATGTGCCACATTTAAATTGCTATTGCAACGAACAGAAGCTATGGCCCCATATTTAGGTTAGCATTGCTGGCCTACAACGGTAAGAACTTGTTCTTCCAGTCTATGAAAATGAGTGACACAGGTTCCTCCTTAGTGTAACCTCATAATGGTTCACCCTATGCTCCCTCTGAGATGGTAGGATCAGCTCTGCAACTTTCCATTTGTAATGTAGATCAAGGTGAGTTGACAATCAGTGTGCATGCATTGTCAGGCTCACCATTTTTGTTGCCTCCTCAAATGGTGGCAATACAGTTCAGGCATCCTGTGTCAGCAGCACCTGGTATTGGAAAAAGAAGACCAGCTTCCCCAAGCTTTTCTTTGTGTCACAGGTACTCATTGATGAACCTCTGCTGCATGTGCAGTCGATTTCCACCTGGTGGGCATGAACCTGCTGAATTTCACCCAGCCAAATACTGTCTTGGCAGGACTGCCTGAAGTGGCAATAAAGTTTTCTGACCTGCCTCAGAAGATCTTGCAACCAAGGATACCAATTTAGGAATCGGTGCACCACCAGTTTGAGGTCATGTGCAAGCAAGGCACCTGTTTCAACTCTCCCTGCTGGAAGGCCGACAGGAGTTTGGTGCTGTTATCCCACACCACAATTCCTGCACAAGTTGTTGCAGGGCTAAACACCTCTGTGCCTGCCTCGGCAATGCTTAAAAAAATCTCTTCTCCAGTGTGGCACCCATCCCCTAGGCATATCAGTTGCAGCACTGCAAGGCATCCTTTTGCCTAAGCCATAGAATAGGAAAATGACCCATGCTGTGCTCAAACAACTAAGCTGACTCTATGCCAGTTGGCAGGAAAAAAACAAAGAGTAGCTGTGGATGAGGAATCATACTCAGAATATGCTATTTTGGCAACTGCAATGTACTGGAAGCTGGTCTGAGCCTGGGTGACAAAGGAGGAGAACAATTAATGCTTGATTAGCCACTCCACCACCTTCTCCACATGCTCTCACAGTATACTCTCTGTAAAGCATGCTCAGCACCTGAAACAAATGGTAATTGTGTAATGTTTGCCGATGATGCACCACATTCACAACCACCGCAAAGCAGTATTTTCCTCTTTGGGAATTTGCAATAAAATACCCTTTTTGGCAAAAAAACAAAAAACAAATGCTACATATATAAGCTGTGTGGTATTTTTTAGAAATATGTGGTATTTATTTCACAAAACCATGCAGTATTTTATCTCATGTGATATCCAGAGGAATGGATACAGTGGAGAAGAATTAGAAGCCCTGTCAGTTTTTATTGCTAATAAATAGGTAAAATGGTTTAAACTGTAGAAATATGCCAACTCAGTAGGTCATTGTGGTCCCTGCAGCATATGTATCAATACAAAAGAAAAAAGGTGACTGTGACGGAGGTGTGGATGGAACACGTGACAAGTAGGAGTACACACAAGGCTTTTATTAGACATATGCAGAATGAAAACATTTGTTTTGATTTGGTATTTACATAAATTAATTTACTTAAATTAATTTAATTAATTTCTTTTGTTTTATTCATATATTTTATTTGAATCAATTTGAATTGCATTTGAATAAAATGTATTTTATTTGAAATTTGAATTTTGGGAGATGCTTATATTCTTTCTATTCTATTATATTTAATTTATTTTCTGTTCTATTCTTTTCTATTCTATTTTATTCTAAATTCAAATTTGAGAAAACAGTTATATTATTGTATCCTTTCTACTCTATTCAAATCTTTTTATTATTCTATTCTATGTTATTCTATTCTATTCCATTCTATTAATTTATATGATATTATTTAATTTTATATTCTATTCTTTTCTTTTGTATTTGAATTTATTCTATCTGAAATTCGAATATCAAATTCTAATATATTTTTTCTATTCTATTATATATTTTTTCCTTTTCATTAGTTTCTATTGTTTTTAAATTCAAATTTATTCAATTTTTTTATTTATTTTTTTCTATTCTATTCTATTATATTCTATTCTATTATATTCCTTTTCTTTTATTTTCTATTCTATTCTATTTTATTCCTTTTTTTCTATTCAATTTTATTCTCTTCAGAAATTTGAGTTTGATTCAAAAACTGTTCAAATTTGAAAACTACTAATAACGATCAGTTTCAATTTGGAGCAAAACAAACAGCACACGTCTAGCTATTATTGAAAAACAGGTGGTGGGCACACAGCAGGGATAGCAGAGTTCAGGTAGACAAAGGACTAAGTCTGTAACACAGGCTGGGCACATAGCAGGGATAGCAGGATTCTGGCAGGATCAGGGCTAAGTCCAAAGCACAGGGCTCTCAGGGTTAAATCCTCAGCAGAGGAAGCCCAGGCAGCTTGGCAGGGAAAAGGAGGTTTGGTCCTTCATAGGCACATCATAGGTCCTCAGGGGGCTGTGTGTCCTGGCCGCAGCATCTAGACCACACAGACAGCAGTTAGAGGAAGGGCAGAGAATAGAGTAAAGTTCCAGTGTCCAGAAAGCAACACAGACAATGCAGAACTACAAGTCCCAGTAGTGCAGAAAGCAGAACACAGACCATAGGGAACTATCTGTCTCCACAGTTCCAATGCGTCTTCTAGCCTCCTAGTGAGACCCACAGCCATCAGCTACTCTGTCCATCACCGAAAAGGCTCTCAACAGTCTGATACTTTCTGCCAGCATAGGGAAATTAAATTTTACGTTGAATTGAACACCCAGTATTGGCACGTCTGGCTTCTCCAGCTACAGGACACCATTCTGTCTGTGATTCCTGTGGAGATCAACCTCATCTCCCAAAGAAACTCATAGATTAAATAAGCAGACAAGCTAACTGCTTCCATTACTGTTGATATCAACAAAACAACACAAAAAAATAATAATAATATTTCTGACCTCTGTTACAGTGGCTAGAATCTTAGTCAAAGGGAAGCAGCTTTTACGGGACAAATGTGATGTATCAAAAACAACTAAGTTAAAATAGGTTAGCACTAAATATATTTCTAAATGTCAAATACTGAAAGAACATAGTATAAAAAAATCCCACACATAAATAAATAACTTTCTTTTAAAACGTTGTCTTTTTTGGGTGGAAGAAGGGTATTTATATATGTGTGTGATTTTTTTATACTAATTTCTTTCAATATTTGACATTTAGAAAGATGATTTTTATTTACTGAAACTGAAGGAAAAATGTTTTGTTTTGTTTCGGATAGGGTGGAAATTCAGACACCTACTGGGTTTTTATTGCTGTCTGTGCCTTCATTAAGGAAATTCACCCTTTCTATTTGTCCTGTTTACCATTATCATTAAAAGTGAATGAAAATGAAATTAAAAAAATTCAAATTAAAAAATTAAAAAAAAAAAATCCCAAATGTGGGGTTGTCCTGAGAAAAGTAGTAGAGGGGAAATCTTCTAATAGGGGCATCGATGTCAAAAAATAAAACAAAAGAAAAAACGGGCAGGGGTTCTAATCCTTCATTACTCTATCCAAAATGGAAAAAAAAAGTGCTGCCTTTAGTTACACTTTCAAGCAGTCTTTTCAACACAGGGGAACCCTTGAAATATTTTTCCAGTCTCAGAAAACCCTTGCTAAAAATTACTATATTGTCTCAGAAAATCCCTGCTAAAAATGACTATATCTACAACTTGTGATACATTAGTGTTATGGTCAGTGCGAAGAATCATCCCCTTATAAAAAAGATCAATGTTGTCAGTGGGAACTTGTCAGTGGGAAGATATCTCTAAAAATAATTGTGAAAAAGTTATGTATCCCAACTACAGTACATATGACGTATGCTCCAACAAGGGATTAGACCATTGTGATATGCATGTACATTGTATTATGTTTGCAGTGATTGGGAGGTTTGCAGCAAATGATGTATATGTTTGTATATTCACAAAAAATGTCTCTAAAATCTGGTAAAATTATAGGAGAAAATACTGTAAGTATATTTTACTACATGTAATGGGGTGGATTTACTAAATGAATGGGGTTGATTTACTTAAGGCACATAGCACTTTGCAAGTGAATTTGCTCCAGAGCTTAGTAAATGACGGAGAGCTCTGCTGACTTCCATCATCCAATCATGTGCAAGCACAAATGCAGTTTTTTTTTCCCCTGCATGTGATTGGGTATTTTTTGTACAGTGAGGCTTTACCTCATGTACTAAGTACAGTTTATTTACCTTAAAGTAGAACTATAGGCAACACTTACTTTGCATTTTGGATAGAGTAAGTAAGGTTATAACCCGTGTCAGTTTTTTTGCCATCTGTTTCCACCTTGGAAGATGTCACCTCTATTACTTTTCTGGGGTCAACCCCCCCCCCCCCCCCCAAATTTGGGATTTTCTTTTCATTACACTTTCAATGATAATGTTAAACAGGGCCTCTTTCACACGGCCGCTCCGATTCTTTCGTCTGCTCCGGCACTTTTTTTTTTTTCACAGACACGGATGACACTTGTGTCATCCGCTCTGTATGTCCGCACATCATCCCATCCGTTTGCGGATGATATACGGACATAATGTATGTCTATGGGGATTGCGGATGTCAGCGGATGACACCGCTGACATCTGATTTTGCATCCGTTCCATTTTTTTTAACGGAAGAAAAATAGGATTCTGTTCTGTCCAAAAAAACAGAACAGAACTGAAAGGACACAAATCGGATGTCAGCGGATGGTCATCCGCTGACATCCGCAATCCCATTGACATGCATTATGTCCGTATATCACCCGCAAACGGATGGGGTGATATACGGACATACGGAGCGCCCGTGTGAAAGAGGCCTAAGGCTTGCCATACATGGGTCGAATTTTGAAAGAATATTCTTTCAAAAATCAGAAATTTTGTGTTACATGATCCAATAGTGCCACAGTTGATTTCGAAATTCAACCAACCAAGCCTTCAGTTTCACCTCATGTTGCTACAAAAAAGAATTTTCGTGGCTGGGAATCTTCTTTACTTTCCAGGAATTTTCTTTTCTTGCATTTATGTGCATTTCTTTTTCAATTAAATTTATTGCACGATTCTCCCATCATTGATTAGAAAATCGTTAGTTTTTTAAAAAATTTCCAACATGCCCCATCACTTAAATTTGATGACTACACGAAAATCGGCTGTTGCCATGGCCCACTTATGGTGCGAAATTCGAACGAAAATTCTTAGATAAGATTTTATAAAGAAAATTCTTTCGAAATTTAACCCATCTATGGCCAGCCTTACTGTTGGGACAACTCATCCAAAAAGGCAGAAACTACTCAGAATTGCCTATTATATTTTTACATTTCTTAAATACAGCATGCCTGGATCACTACTTAATTACTGGATTGACTTATTTATTTCCTTCTGTGAACTGAGTTTAATGCTTTTTCATGTGGTACTTACAGAGTGTCATGAGCGTTTTGAGGTAAATACCGCAAAACTGTAGAGTGAATTGACAGTTTCAGGATCGCATTTGATACTTAGGCAAAATGTGTCCAGACACCTACATACCACATGCAAGTTGCCTTTGTAAATGGAGCCCACTGTACAGTATATAGCATTAATATTGTAAGCACAAAATGCTAGTAGCACAGTGCACTACACTATCCAACTCTCTCTCTCTAAAAGCAATTTAAGCTGTCCCTAAATCTCTCTAAACTCCCAAACACTGAGAAATAGCTGCTGGGAGAGCAGCCTTTTATAGCGTATGGGCTACAACTTAGCTCCAAACCATCACTGACCAACGTTTTGTACTTGACCATAGGCCAGGCCAATGATGGCTTTTGGAATGCATTATTTGACATTCACTGGAGGCATACCCGTCAAACATCTTTAAACTTTGGGATTAAACTGAACTTCCAAACAGCAAATGTTCAGTCCAAACTTTGGTTTGGATCCAACAATCAGCTCATCATCACTAATAGAAACACTATATTCTGCTAGTTATCCTATATAACACTTTAAAAAATGCAGTATATATCATGCTAAAATACAAATACATATAAAAGTTGACAAAATTTAACCTATTTATACACTAAATCCACAAAGCAATATGTTAAGAAATGTCCTAATAGACATGTTAAAAATGGGATACCGGTTCTATGGTGCCCCAAGTCTCAAATGTAAGAAAACACAAGATGATCAATAGTGATTTTCTTCATTCTAGAAAACTTATGATGATAGAAAAAACCCCAAGCAGACTGCATCTGATGAGGTGAGATTGACATTAAACTCATATCAACATCAACTTCAACATCAAAAACAGGCTTTTTACAGAACAATATGCTGCGAAGTGGATGGTTCTGGAATCTGCTTCCCTAGGGCACTTTGATATATTTATGGTTCAGATAAAGATAGACCTTATAGTGCGTTCAGTAAAACCATAAATTCACTTTATTAAAAATGTATAAAATTCACATTAGGTGGTGCAGCTAAATTGTGTACTAGATATAAAATGCATGTAGCAAAACTCCAATCTGTAATATTGCACCTAAACCCCACCCCTGGAAAGCATTCCCTATGCGTTATATTATGTAGACTTCATCAGGTTCATGTGCCCTGGCTTAAAATGAGAGAGAAGCTTAATTTTTGGTGAAAACTATTCACAAAGTGTTTGCAGATTTAAGACTTACAGGTAATGGAATTTAATTTGTGTTTCTATAATGCTTCTTTCCCTGGGGATTCAAAGTGCTTATTGCAGCCATCAACATGCAAATTTCTTGTAGATAGTGACCTGGTCATGTTTCAATTCAAGCAAAGTGGAAGTGCTAACACCTAAGCCACTGTGCTGCCCTTGGTTAGGAATAGTGATGAGCTGAACTGACATGGGTTTGGTTTAGCAGGGCTTCTACAAAGTTCAAAAAAGTTTAGATGCTGAACCTAATCCCCAATTAATTTAATAGGAGCCAAATCCGCCAAATTAAAAATGCCCTTAATTTGTGTTAATAAGGAAATGGAGTGTCGATAATGAGTTGGTGTTCACTGCCCTGGGGTACAGGTATCAATGCAAAAACATTATTAAAAATTCCATGTAGCTGGGAACAGGAGAGCTTTTTTTTTTTTGAGCACTGTAATTTACTAAGTAAAAATGTTTTAAAAATGCAGGTAAATGGGATTTACAGCGGTAATTGACAGCTTCTTTGTGAACTGTTAGACAGTGTAAACTCATTTGCAGGCTGGCTGGTAAATGAGCTGGGAATTTTTGTTTGTTTTTTGTCATGTATCACCCTTCCATGTGCACCTTGCTACAAGGGCTAGTTATAGGTTGGGGTGGTTGCCATTTGTTTGTACTGTTGGGGAATTGGTGAGGTGACACATTGGATACCTTTTCTGCCATTGTGCTATTACTGGGTGTCCAGTGCATCCCTATACATTTTAGGAGGGATGGGCTCCCTTCAGGAATATCTGCCCTTAGTCTTACCATTATTATATATGTGTTCCAACTTGGGAGACTCTCAAAAATATAGAGTTAGGACTGCAGTTAACTGGGGTGCCACAACATAGCTACTGCAGCTTGCGTATATATTTGCAAATGTGTGCATTTGCAATGTATTTGCAAGCTAAACCCTTTTTTTTATTTCAATAAATTTTTATTCAAAAATATCGAGTACAAACAGTAACTGGAATGGTACAGAAATGAAAACTGTAACACAACATGCGGTAGTAGAAACATGAAGTACAGCAATATGGGGAGGATGTGCAGCAAGCAACACGTGTATATATATAAACACCAGGAATAAGTCAGTGTAAGTGGGACCAAAACTTGACTCAGAAAAGCTTAAAAAGTGGGACACCAGCGGATAACAGGGGCGACCCCCCCATGGCAGAGCTCCACCCCCGAGACACCCCAAAAGGGAACTTACTGTGCCTCGAGGTGGGAGCACCTAACCAATATTATTGAAACGAGTGGAATCCCAATCACCAGGACTCCAAAGGAGAACCAGGTATAGGTAAGCAGATCCCAGTCCCTAGCTCAAACAGAGATGGACCAGTATTCCCGATTATAGAGAAGAACAGAAAAATAAGAAATTATCGTTATCAAAGACCCATTCCAAACTTTTGGCAGGGGCTCTGGGCTTAAACCAAGAGACCCCACCAAGCGGGTTAGTAACCAAACACTCTGAGTACAACATAAACCAAATGTGAGCAATCAAGAGGAAGAAAAGAAAAAAGAAAAGGAAAAAGAAGAAGGCAGAATAGATAGGATAGGAAACTGACAGGCATCAAGAGAAGAGAGGAAAGAAAGAGAGGAAGAGCAAAAGGGAGTAGAAGGTTCCAGCGGCCCGACGCCGGTCAAATAGTAACGTTAACATAAGCTGCCCAGGGTTCCCAGATCCGCTCGAATTTCGCTCTGGAGTCGTCAAGAATGCTATACATCCTCTCCTGTGCCATCATCCACGAAATCTTACGCTTAGCCAGCTGCAACGGAACCGAAGGCATTTTCCACTGCCTGGCTATCGCCATTTTGGCACCGAGGAAGATGTAGAAAATGAGGGCCTGGGTGTGTTTGGGAATTGTAGGAATGCGCTGACCCAAAAGAGCATGCGAAGGGGACGGATGTACCGCAAGACCAGTGATTCGCCTGACCATACCATAAATGCGTCCCCAGAACTTCCGCAGCCTTGGGCATTCCCAGAAGATATGGAAAACCGTTCCCGTCAGGGTACAGTCACGAAAGCAAGTGGGTGGCATGGAGGGGTAGATGGCAGCCAGCCTAGCCGGCACCATGTACCATCTCATAATTACTTTTAGGTTAGCCTCCATGAGCCCAACATTGTGAATACCCCGAAAAGAACGTCCTACACATGTGTACCAATTAGGGAGGTCCCATTCTATATTGAGGTCCTGTTCCCATTTAAGCATGTAGGCCGGTTTAGTTTGAGCGTCAGTCAGTGAAGCATAAATTAGGGAAATACCCCCCTTAACATCAGTAATTTGGGCACACCATTGTTCATAAGGCGACACCCGCAGGGGCTCAGAAGAACGGAGCCTGAGGGAGTGAATATAGTGCGAAATTTGAGTCAGACGGAACTTCTCCGCAGATGGCATCTTCAGCTTAGAAGTACAATGTGAGAATGTTATGGGACCCGAGCTATCAACAAAGTGTCCGATCCTATACATGCCCTTGTCAGTCCACCACTTAAAAGCCCCTATGTTTTCCCCTGGAGGGAAGGCCGGATTGTGAAATAGATGAGTGAGCGGAGCCCAATGTGAGGTCACTTTGCGCGTCTTGTGAATGCGATCACAAATGGAGAATGAATGTGAAAGGGTTGGAGACAATATTGGAGGACGGGTAGGGGCAGGACTCCAAACCAAATAATCAATAGTGTGTCTGGGGACAGCCTGACGTTCCATATGGCACCAGTCGGGTTCCCCCCCCTGGAATATATAACAGAAAACTGAGTCAGCTGTGCTGCTAGATAGTAGTTCCAGAGGTCAGGTACACCCAAGCCCCCCTGTTTCCGGGAGCGTAGAAGTGTATGTTTATTGATTCTATGTCCCTTCTGTCCCCAGATAAATTTAAAGATGTGGCCTTGTAAACTCTGAACATGGGATTTACGCACAGGGATCGGGAGAGACCGAAATAAATAGAGGATCCGGGGCAAAAGAGTCATTTTAACTGCGTTGACTTTCCCCATCCAGGAGGTGATAGCGTGACCAATCAGAAAGTTCCCGCTTCAGTCGTCGGAACATGGACGGGTAATTGGATGGGTAGAGCTTATCTATAGAGGGGGTTAACGACACCCCTAGGTAGGGGATGGAATCCGAGTGCCAAGAGAAAGAGAAATGGTCCTTTAACCGATCCACTAGAGAAGAGGGGAGGTTGACATTAAGGGCCAGAGATTTGGACATATTGACTCGTAATCCAGACGCTGCCTCGAAGGCGTTAAGGAGGGAGACGATATTGGGTAGAGAGATCAAGGGGGAGGTGACAAAAAGCATAATGTCGTCTGCGAACAGCGCAACTTTGTGGGTCGTGGGTCCACACTGTATACCATGAATATCAGGATGAAGGCGGATGGCTGTTGCTAAAGATTCGAGAGCCACCGCAAAAAGGAGCGGAGAGAGGGGGCATCCCTGTCTCGTGCCTCTCCGGATGGGTATGTGCACCGAGTAGTAACCCTGCATCCGGACCTGAGCTACCGGTTGCGAGTAAAGGGCCCGAAGAGTGGTGAGGAAAGAGGGGCCAAAGCCCCAACATTCCAGAGTGCGGAAGAGGAACGGCCAAGAGAGGGAATCAAAGGCCTTGTGGAGATCAAGGGACAGGAGGAAACCATGTTGGGGAGGGCCACCGTCCCACCCAGAGTTCAACAAAGAGATGACGTCAATCACCCTCCTTACCTGGTCAGGTCCCTGCCTACCTGGAATGAACCCCACCTGATCCTTATGAATGTATTTGGTAATAAAGCTAGATAAACGATTAGCGAAGATTTTTGTCAGGATCTTGAGATCGTTATTAATAAGCGAAATTGGTCTGTAATTGCCCACCTCAGAGGGATCCTTCCCAGGCTTGGGGATAACCGATATGTAAGCTGTATTAGATGCTTCCTCAAGACTAGCACCTCCCCTGAGGGCATTAAAGAACCTGACCAAATAAGGAGATAGGACCGACATGAAAGTCTTGTAATACGAGTTTGAAAAACCATCAGGGCCTGGGGCGGAATTGGATCGGAGATTCTTAATGACATCAAGCACTTCCTGTTCATCAATAGGGGCTTCAAGAAGGGATCTATGTGTAGCCGATAGGCGGGGGATAGGTACTTTGTTCAAGAACGAATCAGGATCATCCCCCTTGTGGGGGGCAGGGGCCGCATAGAGATGTGAATAGAAGGAGTGAAAGGAATCCATAATGGAGACGGGATTGCTCGAGAGAACGCCAGAGGGAGATTTAATCTTAGGCATGGAGATCGCCCGAAATTTGGGGGAGAGTTTCCGCGCTAATTTCGTGCTCAATTTGTCCCGAGAAGCGTAAGAGCGAGCAGATTGCCACCTCAAGGCCTTCTCCGCCCTGGAAGTCAGGGCTAAGTTCAACGACAGCTTGACAGCATCCAGTTCTGCCAGCGAGGTAGGGTTTGGGGATCTCCTATGGACTCTGCGGAGACGATAGTATTCAGTCTCCAAACGGGCAATGTCGATCAGTCTTTCCTTTTTAATTTTTGCCCCCAGTTGAATGAGGTAGCCCCGAATAACCGCCTTATGAGCCCCCCAAAGGGTGGAGGGGGACACGTCAGGAAGATCGTTGAGCTTGAAATAGTCACGGAGTGCAGCCTCTACCTGAGAACATCTAGCGGGGTCACTCAGGATGGACTCGTTAATTCTCCAAGGCGAAGGGCCTCGGGGAGGCAAGGAGCAGGAGAGCTGAAGCGAGACTATGGAGTGGTCCGACCAAGGAACATCCTTAATTTTAGACTTCTGCGCAGATGGAACATCAGTTGTGGGGATGAAAATGTGATCTATACGCGCAAACGTATGATGGGGTGCCGAGAAATGTGTATAGTCACGGGAAGAGGGGTTAAGTTCCCGCCAGATATCAATCAGACCTAGCGAGTGAAGTGTTCGAGCTACTCGCAGACTCTGCTTGGAGGGACGTCGAAGCCGACCACCAGAGGAGTTAGATTTATCTAGGGAGCAATCAAGAGCCAAATTGGAATCCCCCCCTATGAGAACTCGCCCCTCGAAGTGGGGAGAGAGTATGAGGAACATGTCCGAGAAGAATTTTGCCTGACCCCGATTGGGAGCGTAATAGGATACAAACGTGTATAACTCCCCTTGTATGTGGCCCTTGACTAAGATGAAGCGACCGTGGGGGTCCCGAACCGTTTGTAGATGGGAAAAGGGAAGGGATTTAGCGAAAAATATGGCCACCCCTCTCTGCTTGGAGGGGGCGTTGGCCAGATAAAACAAGGGGTATTTGTGGTGGACATAGGAGGGTTGATAAGAATCTGGGAAGTGAGTCTCCTGAAGCAGGAGAACCCCTAGTCCCTGGGAATGGTAATGTTGGAATGCCTTCCTACGTTTAACCGGGGAATTTAAGCCCTGGGTGTTGTGTGATGCCACCTGCAAAGAAGATACCGTACTCACGTTAGACGTCATGGTGTGCCATCATAGAGTGCGCTGGAGTGAGCTCAGTAGTGGATTCCCAATGTATCCCATGGGAGAGGTCAGGATCTGTAACGCAAGGGAAGAAAGGACATAAATAGACCAGTCGGACCGCAGGAACCCCCTGAAAAGAACAAGAACCCCGTGAAGGGAGAAAAAAGAAAAAGAAGAGGACAGTAAAAGGAGAAAAAGGGCGCAAGAGCAAGCCCTTGCGCATGGATGAGGTGACCGCAGGCAAAGCCCACAGCCCCCCATCAAACGTACGGATGTGCCCTGATCCAGTCAGGACACATTCCTGTGGGAAGCAAGAAGTAAACAACTTACGTCCGACAGGAGGAGGCGCAATGAAACCTCCCCGGTCAAAGAGCCCCAACCCAGCACCCCCATAAAACATTAATACAAAACAACTTCAAGGCACCACGATCCCTCTAGTTACAGAGCGGGATCAACAACCCAGCATATACTGTGAGGAGCATGGGAGTAGATGAAATGAGGGGAAAAAAGGTCTGGGGAGAGAAGGGAATCGGGAGGGGGGGAAGGGATAGATAGACGGTGGGAAGGGAGGGAGGACGAGGAGGGGTAAGACAAAGAGGAAGTATGAGGGAGGGGAAAGGGACCAGGAACAAATTAGCCCAAAAACATTCAAAGGAGAAGGAAAAAATAAATAAATAAATAAATAATAATAATAATAAATAAAAAAGAAAAAGGAAATAATAGAAAAAATAAAAACAGCAACCAGTTCAGTTGTAAAAAGTCAATACCAGAAATGGCCTAAAGTATGGGAGAGCCAGTTCGCTGAGGAGAGAAAAAAAAAAAAAAAAAAAAAAATCACAGTGAGCAGTCCAAACACGGGCCAAAAAAAGGGGGTTCAAAAAGCGAAGGCCAGGATCAACGGGGACCCCAAATCAGGCTAAGTAGAGTAAACTCTAACAGCCTAGAGGAAGTGTTGAAGGAGAATCCACGCGGTCATCAGGGTGGCTTGACATCACGGTGGCGTTTCGTATGTTGTGCGTTCCATACCGAGGACACAGGGCTGATCGGTGGAGGCCGCTTGGCAGATTCTCTCCTGTTGGTAGATGAAGTGGGGACTGGGTCCCTGGTGAGAATTCCCATCTGTAGGAGCAGGTGTTCGCCTTCCTGGAAGTTGGCAAAGCTGTAAGTCTTGTTTTGAAATAGAAAATTCAGGCGGAAGGGGAAGGACCACCAATATTTCAGCGCCCTAGCAGATAACGCCAATGTAAGCGGCTTAAAGGATCTACGGCGTTGAATGGTAAAGGGGGAGAGGTCAGCAAACAGTTGAATCTTGTGGCCTTGGATGCTCAAATCCTCCCTACCCCTGCTCTTTCTCATGAGCTCCTCCTTAACCCCGTAAAAGTGCGTTTTGACGATAACGTCTCTGGGCAGGCCATCTTTGCGGGGCAATTGCAGGGCCCTATGAGCTCGGTCAAGTTCCAGGCGATGTTCAGAAATGTCCGGTATAAGGTCCTTAATAAAAGCTTTAATAGTGACGGGGATATCTGTGATGGTTTCAGGGATCCCCCTGACTCTGAAATTCAAGCGTCTGCTCCGGTTTTCCAGATCATCCAGTTTACTGAGCGCAGTGTCCAACTGATCCTGCATAGTCTGGATGCAAGCTGTATTCTGATTGGCCCGTGCTACTGTGTGGTCCAAGGTGCTCTCAATCGCTTCTATCCTGGTACCAAGATTCTGGAGTTCTGCTTTAATAGACCCAGTGATTTGTGCGGCATTGTGAGCTAGACCAGTGGCTAGCATTTCCGAGAAACGTGCCATAAGTACTGACAGGTCCGGGCAGTGACCAGGCAAATTGAGGCCTAGTTGAAGAGGCAAAGCAGGGGCCTCAGGTGATAGCAGCCCTGGATTCCCTGGGGCCTGCTCCACGGTCCTGCTTAGCAGGGATTCCGTGGACGCTGGGGAGGCTAGTGGGGGCTGATGGAGGTATGCGGGGGTAGAAGGTGATGGCCAGGGGTCTGGAGAGGGAGATTGGGAGTCCATTTGGAGTGCCTCAGCGTCTCCTACCTCCGGCGGGCCGCGGTTCCCTGAGGTGAAGGAAGGCGCGGTCGCCATTTTATTTGTATCCCGCTCTGGGGAGAGAAAGAGTAGACGGCGGGAGACTTCCGGGCGGCGGTCCGCCGACATCCACCGGAGGTCCGCGGGAGGAAGGGGCAGCGGAGTGTGCCGATCGTAGGGCACAGTGCACAGGAATGCCGGCGTCGGGGCTCTCCGATGGCCGAGGAGGCGCGGAGCTCCGGGCTAAGGCGCCATCACGGAGCTGCCGCGCATGCGCACTCTAAACCCTTTTTTTTAACGTGAATTGTTAGACAGCGTCAATTCAGTTTGTTGAAGTCTGTCTGGTAAGCAGTAAAAGGTCCAGAGCTCAAGGTGTGGGCACACAAGCCAGCCAACAAGCCCTCTAATACTGATGCAGGTATGGTATGGTATGGTATGATAAGCAAAATATATGTAGATATGCAGGATGGGATATGTAGAGGCTACACCACAGTAATAAACACCCACCAGGGCTGGGGTAAGTGGCACAAAACTTGGGTCTCAAGTTGTCATTTAAACATGACTGTATAAACTCAACATAGATGTGCAGGGTAAGGAATTCAAAAATGAATGCAAAGGCTAAAGTACATAGCTTGTAATATGGATCTCAGGTTAGCATGGCTTGTTCCTATGCTCAAAGAGTAATAGCACATGGTGTTCCTCATTGTAAATCCATTGTCATTCAGATCATCCAGCAATGCAGATCCGCATCAATCATGATGCCCAGTAGCCGATGACTCACCAAAAGAAAACACCAACCCCAAGAAACATTCCACTCATTTGCAAAGTCTGATGGATGAAAGCTGGTAAACACAGGGGGGTGGTGTCTCCCAGTGATGTTATTGACCATCTGTTGGCATGACCATATATGGTCAATGATGTCACCAGGATCCCACCCCTTTGCTTACATGGCTGAGGATTCATGGGCATGTAAGTAAATGTCACTGGTTATTAAAGACTTGGTGGTGCCTGTACAGCTGGTATGATTACCAATCATTAACAAGCTGGTGTCATTAACAATCAATGACAGCGGGAAGCTAGAAATAGTAGTAATACTAATAATACTGCTTTTGTACATGACGTTCAGCTCCTGCAGAGCAGGTAAATGTTTAAATGTTTGTACTGAACCTTGTGTTCAGTCCAAACCTTGAGTTCAATAATAATACAGAAAGTATATTATTTGATACTCACCTAGAACAAGTTGTACATTAGAAGTTTCAGAAGTCCTTTTTGATTTGGACACTGATCCAACGTTCTTAAGCTAAAGGCAATGGTGTATTTTGGATTTGTGCTGCCCTAGGCAAGACTAAAATCCAGCATTCCCATCTTAAATTTGTCCCACCCCTTCCTGTCCATTGACACCTGCTGCCATCAAATCCGATCCTGTCCACCAAAAGCAGACTAATAGGGGATCTATTCCCCATCTGTCTTGTGGATCCGATCAGATGGCAGTTGGATGGAAATGGACAGGCGGTCCGTTTCCATCCAGCAGCCCCATAGAAGAGAGCGGGCTGTGTCCCTGTCCACCCTGCATAGCGGACAGATCCCTGCTGAGCAGACAGATTTGCTTTACAAAGCCTGCCTGAGTGAAAAAGCTCTTACTATATATTTTTTTTTTTTACAACTTTATTTATTTATTTTTGTATAGGTACAATTTAATTTTTTTTTAAATTATTTATGTATTTTTTTTCATTTTTTCTTTTGGGGGGGGGGGGGTCTTTGGAGAGACATCAGTGATGATTTTTTTTTTAGACCGAAGACAATCCCTTTTTCTGTAGCTGAGTTGCACTGTGGATGAATAAGATAGGAGTCTGTATAGAGACTATTGATATGAATCCTATTCATTCATAAATTGAAATATTGTAAACAGTGTTTACTATGATTCATTCACAAACTGAAAAATAGTAAATACCATTTACTATGTGTCAGTGATTAATGAATACAGTAGTGTTCAGTACTGTGATTACTGTCTGCATTCTTTTAGGAAAGGAAGGGGGCTGGTAAACACATGTTTACCAGCCCCCCGCTCTCCATCCATGCAGTGATCTCCCTCACTAGCAGTGGCTGCAGCCTACAGGAGCAAGAGGAGCGAGAGTCGGCAGCAGATGCATGGAGGGGGCGCCCTATGATCAGGGAGATAGGGGGTACTGAAGGGGTGTTGCAGGAGCAGACGGAGGATCCATTTGGGCAAACAGATCCCTCTGTGGCTGCCATAGAGCTTCCAAACTCGAAAGGAGGCAGAGGAGGGGAGCCAGGGCATCGAGTTTGCAAGGGAGGAGGGGAATCGGTGCAGCAGGGTAAAGTGCCAGGGAGAGGGAGCTGGGGATGGCGCAACTCCCCTGAAAAATGTCCTCTGAAGCAAACGTCTTGTTTGCCTTGTGGTAGATACACCCCTGGCTAAAGAGCCAGCATACAACAAACAAGAGGACAAGGCACCTCTAAGTGCAGTAGGCTCAGTGTATTTATTAAAATGAAGGATTAAAAGCACTCACATGAGTAATAAGACAAGAACATGGTATAAGAGCATGGTATAAGGTCCATCCAGAGTCTTCCAAGCCACTATGCTGAATACTGTAATGCTGTGCTGCGGATGTCCGGAGAGCCGCTTCCGGTGTGTGTATGTGTCCACTCAGCTGTGTCTAAGCTGTCGGCGTGAGCTTCCTGAGAGCAGGGCAGGGACACAGGTGGCATCCAACGGAGCGGGTGGTGGGCCGCAGCACAGCATCACAGTATTCAGCATAGTGGCTTGGAAGACTCCGGATGGACCTTATACCATGCTCTTATACCATGCTCTTGTCTTATTACTCATGTGAGTGCTTTTAATCCTTCATTTTAATAAATACACTGAGCCTACTGCACTTAGAGGTGCCTTGTCCTCTTGTTTTTTGTCATTTCCAGAGCAGCTTCTCCTCTCAAGTGCCGCCGAGGTGCATTGACTCAGATATAGCCTGCTAAGATCCACGGAAGCGCCCTAACACCCCCTTTTCTTTATAAAGAGCCATGTTTTTATGACAAGTTTAAAAGTATTTGAAGTTATACTCATTTATTACTTTACAATTGTATCCAGTCCTTGTTTGCTCTGGAAGTACACTTAATTTAAAAACATATCTTCCTTTTGTTTTCAAATGTATTTCTCTTTTTACCCCCCAGTTGAATGCCTACCCAGCATATGGATATGATTTTTTTTTTTACCTTTCTGTGGGAAAAAAAAAGTAAAGATGGTAAAAAAGTAAAATCCTATATTCATTTACACACTGAACTAACATTTTTTTCCAGCCTAGTCCTATTAATCAGAATGATCTTGAAGTTTGAATCTTGAAGTTTGAAGCTAATTTTTCCTTAAATTCTATGACACTTGTTCATGCCTTGTGAGTAGGGACTTTACACATTTCACTGCTGCCTTCCTTCTGAACAACAGAGATGCTGAGAGTAGGTTTTTCAGGAAGCAGAATCATCAGAGGTGGGGGACTTGAGTCACATGACTTGACTTAAGTCACACTTAAGTCACCAGTTTGAGGACTTGAGACTTGCTTGACTAAAATCAATAAAAGATTTGACTTGACTTTGACTTGGTATTCATGACTTGAGACTTGACTTTGACTTGAGACATACTGTATCACTCGAAATTACTTTACTTTTTTGTTATTAAATATTTGCATTTTCTCAAGATGTGTTAAAGCAAAATGAATGTGCCTGTTATGTTTCTGACACCACAGCCACTTAAAACTCGTAAGTGTGTTCTGATTTTTAGGACACTGGCTGTTTAACAATGGAAATACTTAACATGTTTTTAGTGACTGTGGTGTTGAAACATGACTGGACGAAGGGTTTTGAGCTGTTTGGGCATTCAAAGTGTTTCTTTAATATGACAAGAAAAAAGCACTAAGCAGTTTTGCTAATATTGAAAATAAAACAAAACCTTTCCTGACCACTGACTTTTAACTGATTTAAAGGTGAAAATTGGGGTAGATCAGTATTTTGACTTGATTTGTGACTTGACCAAAATAAATGACTTGACTTGACTTGCTTGACTTCTACCAGGGACTCGACTTGACTTGCTTGCTTTTTGCCACAGCAACTTGGGACTTGCTTGTGACTTGAAGGTTAAGACTTGAGACTTGATTGTGACTTGCACATGTGTGACTTACTCCCATGTCTGGTAATCATCACTACTTGCAGACAGCAAGATGACATGGGATATGTAGTCCTTCAAAATTTTAAGGAGCAGCTGCAAAGCATGCAGGGAATTCTGGAAGTTTTGGAAAGACATGGTCAGCAGACAGGCAGCTTTCACAACATGAAAGTTCAATTTTTCAACTAAGCTAATATTGGATTGCCACTAGTAATTATTGTTTGTATTGCTATTGCAAAGCTGGTGTAAAGTGTATGCTGTGACTATACTGTACATCTTCTTTGAACAACTCTGCTTCACCACTTAATATATTTTGAAATAAACACTTTGCTTTGCAGGTCTAATATAACGTACAAAAATAACAATTTCTAAAGGTGAGGTATGGTTGGCCCTTTGTTAGACATCAAAGTAAGGATCATTCTTTCTAGCTTCAGGCAACAGATGTTTCCAGACATGAAAGTGGTTATGTATGCAATAGACAACAATAGATCTGTTAGCTGTCTATAGTTACTTGTTTACATAAATCAGAAATAACAGCAATATTCCTGCCTTTTTTAAATATCTCTGAATCTGATTTGAAGTGCAGTTATGTGTTGTTTATCGGCTTGTCACTGCAGATGTTTGACAGAGTTTTATAGTACCAGATGGTAAGGTTCTCTCAAGCTATTAAAATAAATAGCTAAAAAACTAAGAATCCTTTGCATACAAGGAAAATGTAAACACACAATTTTATATACATATTTAGTTCACACATGCATACCTCCCAACTTTTTGAGATAGAAATGAGGGACACCTTCTAGCAAAAGTATGAAGGCCTAGGACACACTCCCTGCCATGACCCCTTAAAGGAGAATCATAAAAAAAAAAAAATGATTGGTTAACCATTGCCCACCGGCTGCTGTGTATTTACTGCGACAGTGTGGAGCTATTCCTTCAATAGCCACTAGATGGCACCATTGCGCGGTGATTGGCTTGTGGGGATGTCAATCAGCAGGTCTGGTGGACCCAAGGTTCGCCGGCCACCGGCGATCATCCCCGGGAGAGGCAGAACGGCGATCTGCTTATGTAAACAAGCCAGATCGCAGTTCCGCAAGGGGACAAGATGGAGATCTCTCTGTCTTCCCCCGATCAGTGCAAGCCCCCTCCCAGTTAGAAAGCACTCCCTAGGAACACACTTAACCCTTTGATTGCCCCTAATGTTAACCCCCTCCCTGCCAGTGTCATTAGTACAGTGACAGTGCATTTGTTTTTTTTTTTTTTTAGCACTGATCACTGTATTAGTGTCACTGGCCCCTAAAAAGTGTCAGTAAGATGTCCAATTTGTCCAGCGCAATGTTGCAGTCCCGCTAAAAATCGCTGTTCGCGGCCATTTACTAGTAAAAAAAAAAAGATGCTATAACTTTGACGCAAAACAATCAATATACGCTTATTGAGATTTTTTTTTTACCAAAAATATGTAGCAGAATACATATAGGTCTAAATTGATGAAAACATTTGATTTTTATTTATTTTTTTATATTGGTTTATAGCAGAAAGTAAAAAACATAGTCTTTTTTTTTTTTTTTTTTCAAAATTGTCGCCTTTCTGTGTTTATAGCGGCAAAAATAATAATAGTGATCAAATACCAACAGAAAGCTCTATTTGTGGGAAAAAAGGAAATCAATTTTATTTGGGTACATCATTGCAAAACCGTGCAATTGTCAGTTAAAGTAACGCAGTGCGCTGGCGCAAAAAATGACCTGGTCATTAAGGGGGTAAAACCTTTCTAGGCAGGTAGCCGTTCTGCTAGTAGAGAAGACAGCGATCTTGTATTTCTGCTAAGCAGGAACACAGATCTCTGTCTTCTCACAGCCAAAGCAACCCCCCCACCACAATTAGAAAGCACTCCCTAGGAGCACATTTAACCCATTGATTGCCCCTGATGTTAACCCCTTCCCTGCCAGTGTCATTAGTATAGTGACAGTGCATTTTGCTAGCACTGATCACAGTATTGGTGTCTCTGGTCCCCAAAAAGTGTAACATAGAGGTTGATTTACTAAAACTGAAGAGAGCAAAATCTAGAGTACCGATGCATGGCAGCCAATCAGCTCCTCACTTCAGCTTGTTCAATCAAGCTTTGGCAATATAATCTGGAAGCTGATTGGTTTCTATGCAGAGTTGCACCAGATTTTGCATTCTCCAGGTTAAAGCCCCGTACACACATACCGATCGTCGGCGTACGATCGGCCGTCTTTTGTCCCCGGGCTGTCGGTGTCTGTTGAAAAGTGCAAAGACAGCACAAGAATTTTGTCCACCGACTACAGCCGACTGCAGAAGTGATGTCATGTAATGGTTAACTTTCCCTGTGTTTTTTCTTTTCTGAGCATGCCCAGTCTTGCAAATCTGCGGTCTGTCGGCCGAATTCTGTACTGACTGGCGAACAATCGGCCGCTCTGGTGTCGGCATACAAAAGTTTTAATGCTTGCATGACAGATTCTTGTCGGCAGAATGTGCGCTGACGGCTGTCGGAGGCATCATACTAACAAGCGTACAATCGGCAGATCGTTCGTCGGCCAACGCTTGTCTGCCGACGATCGGTACGTGTGTACGGGCCTTAAGTAAATCAACCCCTAATGCCCCATACACACGTGCAGATTATCTGCAGACTTTTGTCTGCAGACTTACCAAAACCATATAATATGAGGTCAAACCTAAACACTTTCAATTTGTATGCAATCCGGCAGGCCCTTGCACTACATAGAAAAGGTAAGTCTGCAGACAAAAGTCTGCAGATAATCTGCACGTGTGTATGGGGCATTAGTGTAAGATTTGTCTGCCACAATGTTGCAGTTCTGCTAAAAATCTCTGATCGCCACCATTTCTATTAAAAAAAAATAAATAAAAAAATTTAAATTCTATAAATCTATCCCATAGTTTGTAGACACTATAACGTTTGCACAAAAAAGAAAAAAAAATCAACACTTATTGGCATTTCTTTTACCAAAGACTTGTAGCAGAGTACATATTGGCCTAAACATATTTTATTAGGTGTGTTTTATAGCAGAAATTAAAAAATATTGTTTTTTTTTTCCAAGATTGTCGATAAAGTAACACAATGCTGTATTTCAAAAAATGGCCTTGTCATGAAGGGGGGGGGGGGGTAAAACTTCTTAGGCTGAAGTAGTTGAAATGGTTAAAAGCAAAAGATCATAAAAAACATTTATGATCTTTTACTTTAAAGCTTTTTGTTTACTTCCACCTTAGACCAGAAGTGACAAAGTCAGAGGTGATCAGAGATGATCTGGTCTCTTTTCGCCTCTGTGACCAGCTGGACACACCATTGGATTGGTTCTTGGGAGCACCAATAGAAATGGTAAGCCTGGGAGTGGCGGGAGGGGGGATCTCCCCTCCTGCTGCTTCTAAAACCATCAGCAGATAAGGAACCACTCAGACAACTTTAAGGGCTCTTTCACACGGTCCGCCTCCGTAGGCGGATTCGTGCTGCTCAGAGGGGATCGATCCGCCGATCCCCGCTGAGCCGGTGGATGACAGCTCTGTCTCCACTTGCAGTGCGGAGAGGGAGGTGTCACAGCTCCCGCTGCTCTCTATGGGGGATGAGAGCGGACTGCCTGTCCGCTCTCATCCGATCCGATCCCTGAACGGATGTAAAAATAGGGTTTCCATCCATCCAGATTTCACAGACAGATCAGATACGGATGGCAGCGGGTGTCAGCGGAGGTGTCTCCGCTGACATCCGCTGCACCATAGAGCTGCATGGAGGATCCGATCAGATCCGCCTAAAAAACTGACAGACGGATCTGATCGGATCGCCCGTGTGAAAGAGCCCTAACGAGAAAGCCAGCCACCGGCTGCAAAAAAAGATACCGGGGTCATGGCTGATATGCTGAGGTTTTTTATTTGTAACAAAACGAATCGCACATATCTAGTTTTAGCAGAGATTAAATTGTCACAGATCAGATACTGAGCAGAGGTATCCCACTAATGTTAAAGACAGACAATATCACAGCACTATCAGAATATAACAAAAGGATCATTGATTACAAGCAAAATAAAGGTTAAAAAAAAGAGAAGCTTATATATTTCTGAGGAAGTCACATGAACAGTGACGCAACGTGTTGGGTGAAGCCAGTAAAGTCACTTCCGGGTGTCTCCAAGACAGGGATGTTTCACAGAGAAGGATTGCTGTCGATTCACATATACTTTGTGTATGCCCTATTCAAGCTACACTATATTACCAAAACTATTGGGACTCCTGCCTTAACACATACATGAACTTTAATGGCATCCCTGTCTCAGTCCAATATTGAATTGGCCCACCCTTTGCAGCTATGACAGGTTCAACTCTTCTGGGAAGGTTGTCCACAAGGTTTAGGAGTGTGTCTATGGGAATTTTTGACCTTTTTTCCTGGAAGCACGTTTGTGAGGTCAGACACTGATGTGGACGAGAAGGTCTGGCTTGCAGTCTCCACTCTAATTCATTCCAAAAGTGTTCTATCGGGTCGAGGTCAGGACTCTGTGCAGACCAGTCATGTTCCTCCACCCCAAACCCACGCATCCATGTCTTTATGGACCTTGCTTTGTGCAGTGGTACACAGTCAAACCAAACTATTCCTACAAAGTTGGGAGCATGAAATTGTCCAAAATGTCTTGATATGCTGACATCTTAACAGTTCCCTTCATTGAAACTAAGGGACCAAGCCTAATCCCTGAAAAACAACCACACACAATAATTCCCCATCCACCAAATGATGTGAACCAGTGCACAAAGCAAGATCCAGGAAGACATGGATGAGCGAGTTTGGGGTGGAAGAACTTGACTGGCCTGCACAGAATCCTGACCTCAACCCGATAGACCACCTTTGGGATGAATTAGAGCACAGACTGTGAGCCAGGCCTTCTCATCCAACAGTAGTGCCTGACCTCACAAATGTGCTTCTGGAAGAATGGTCAAACACTCCCATAGACACACTACTAAACCTTGTGAACAGCCTTCCCATAAGAGTTGAAGCTGTTATAGCTGTAAAGGTTGGGCCAACTCAATATTGAACCCTACGAACTAAGACTGGGATGCCTTTAAAGTTCATGTGCGTGTAAAGGAAGGAGTTCTAATACTTTTGGTGATATAGTGTATATTACATGTGAGCGCATATACTTTTTAATTAACAGGTTTTTTATTAAACATATTGTGCTATGAACAGATCTTGCTTATATATCTGAGCCATGCTCATGGACCATAGGGGACAAACACAGTTTGAAGGTGATATTATAAACTGCATGGTGGATGAACATAGCCAGCCTTTATCATCTGCATTTACCGATCTTTATGGTCAAATCTCAAGGTGAGTAAGCATTGCACCTGGAGGTGATTGGTGATCGGAAGCATGATTTGGGCATTCACTTTATTGCTTTATACCACAAATATGGAATTTATTAGGAGCTCTGAATATCACATTATGGACATTTTTCACCGGATTCATTTTGCAGTGAAAGTGAAATGTTGATTTATCAATAATTTATATATTTATATGACATAGTAAGTTTGATATGTTTAGCACTGTAACATTTATTTATTTTTTTCTATTTAAAGGAACAGCGCACCATTATTCGTTTTTTTCATTAGCTTATTTAAAGTGATTGAGTACACTTTGGGAGGTGGTTGCAACAGTTCCAAGCAGGCACACAAACACTTTTTTTTGTTAACTAGCAGCACATGAGTACATCTTTATAATTATATTATGCAATATCTTGCTAATTCAAATTCAAATTCATTTTCAAATTCAAATTTATTTTCAAAATCTGATTATTCAATTTGTCATAATTTATTTAGGATTAATTGAAATTCCTTACTATTGGGATTTCTAAATTTGAATACAACCGAATCTCCGAATAACGAAAACTTTCTTCAAATTTAGATTTGTATCCAAATGAAGCACACGTCTAGTTTTAGCAAAGGTTAAATTGTCATAGAGCAGAGTAGGAATGGGCTGAACCCCAGAAGCAGGAAAAATCAAAAGTGCCCCATTTTAATGGCTTATATGCAGGTAATTGGCCATAAAAGGGGTATGGGGGTATGGGGGTCTGGGTACTGCCCTGGAGAACATTTATCAATAAATGCCCCATACCAGGTCACATTCCCTCAAAATGAGGGGTGGGTGCTTTGTGGGAGAGAAAGCTTTGACCAATCTGGGTGCAGTGTAAGCTGGTTGTTAGGGAGCAGGGCCGAAAAACCCCCATCCCAAAGCACCTTGTCCCCATGTTGATGAGGACAAGGGTCTCTTCCCCACAATCTTGGGCTGTGGTGGTGCAGGTCTGTGGGCAGGGGCTTATTGGAATATGGAAGCCCCCTTTAACAAGGGGGCCCCCATATCCCAGCCCCCCTATGTGAATTGGTAAAAAAAAAAAAAATAGTGTCCATCAATGTAAATCCATTGTAAATCACGCTGCCCGCCGGACCTGAAAACAAAAATCAGAAATGATCTTGACTCCTGGGAGGCCTACCGCCGTATGCCTGCTCTGTGCTTTGACATTTCTTATATAAGCAAGGTCACCCTGTGGCCCCACAACCCTGTGATGTCACAAACTGGTGCATTCCCCCGCCCGCAGACCCCCACAACCACAGCCCAGGGTTGTTGGAAGAGACCCTTGTCCCCATCAACATGGGCGCAGAATGCACTGTGCAGCACTCGTTGGTCGCAAACACCCTGCAAATTCATGTGTTTAGTGAATAGGCCGAACAGGCAAATGTTCAGCCCAAGCATGTGTTTGGGCCAAACATTTGCCTGTTCAATAATTCTTCCATCCATAGAGCAGAGGTATCCCACTAATATTAAAGACAGAAAATATCACAGCCCTATATGAATATAAGAAAAAGATAATTGATTACAAGAAAAGTTAGGGGTATCTCCCAATAATAGTTATTGGCAAAAAAGGAAAGAAAAAAAAAGCTTCTGTGTTCCATATACCCACACACACAGTAAACACAGGACAATCTAAATCTAAGCAGCTCAGCCCCACAAATATACCCCAGCTATGACCTACTTTGCACAAGGCTATGATGTTCAATTGTTCATAGTTCAATCAAATAATCCTGTTTAATATGCTCTGTATAATGTTTTAAAGAGAATTAGCAGTATACTATCGTAGTTCATATGTCATATGCAGAAACAACTATGTAAACTTTGAATGTGTGACCTGGTTGCATTCTCAGTTTGTCTCCCACATACAATCCATATCTGCAATTTCAGCATGGAGAGAGCTTACTTCTAAAATTGTTCCATTCAATGACCAATACGTTTTTCCACAACCTTGCCATATTAACTGGTCTGATTACTGCTCTTCATTTCATAATTCACCAATTACTTGATTTAAAAAGGTCACATGCTGCTACTCATAACCTGCTTTCAGCCACCCATGGCAAGCTAGGGAATGGCTGTGCCAAAAGATGAATAACATAATTTGGTCATTGGTAGAGTAACCATCTAACTGAAGGAGATTGTAACAATTGTCTACAACCTGTACTGATATCTCTGAGAATTTAAATGATACAATATTCAGAAATGATCAAAAATGGTTTGTCAACTGTAACACTTTATTAATATATAAATATCATATAGTCAGAGCTAATATACTTGTACAAGATATTCAAAACTGAAATACAACAAGCAAAAAAAGTGTCAGTTTAAATACATATTTGAATTAATTCTTTATAATATGATATCACTCCTATGAATACTTCCTGGCGAAAAAATAAATGATACGATATTCAGAAAGTATCAAAAATGGTTCGTCAACTGAAACACTTTATTAATATATACATATCATATAGTCAGAGCGAATATCCTTGTACAAGATTTCCAACACTGAAATACAACAAGCAAAAAAAGTGTCAGTTTAAGTACCTATTTGAATTTATTCTTTATAATATGATATCACTCTTATTTATACTTCCTGGTAGATCTAGCAAGAAAATAAACCTCATGACTCATTTGAGAATTATGACTGCCTTTCAGCAGTGAGGATTAGTCAATATCCCATTTTTCAAATCCAGATTCATTATTGACCAGCAGGACATGATTTATAAAGCAAAACAAATCCCAACAAAATATATTTTTCCTTTTTCAGTTCTTATCGTTTACCCGACATTATTCATAAATAACTAGATTGTTAACTGCTTAGGCGTAGGTACCTTTTGATGTGATCAAAACTGGTTTAGAAAATATTACATGAAATGCTGCTTGATTTTCTTTTCAACTAAATCATTTGATAAAGTTGTTGTGCATCAATTTTACAAAATGATACACTCTTTAATGATGGAAGACTAATCATATGTAAATAAAATAGATGAAAATGCTATTTATTAACACCTAAGTAGGGATGAGCTGAACACACTTGGGTTCAGTTCACAGAGGTTCACCAGATGAAGAAACTGAAACCTGTTGAAGTCAATAGAAGCTGAATCTATCAAAGCAATTCTCTACATTACAGTATAAAGCTACTAGCCTAGGGATTCACACAAAAAATGAATTAGAGGCAGGGCATTGGCCAAGGGGACATGTACCAATGCTAAAAATCTTTTTTATTTTAAAATGTCATAGAGTGGTGAGTTTAATATTGCTGAAAGTGCAAAATTAAAGTACACCATTCCATTAAAAAAGTCTGCTGGGGGGAGGGCACCTAAACCTGCATGTGAAGTTCCATTTGCACTTCACACTTTGTGAATTTTCTTTTACTTTTCAATATTTGCAAAATAAAAAAAGCTTTCTGATAAAAGTGAATTACTCACTTCTTCCTTTAAATTATTTTTTTAATATTTTTTTAGATTTTGGGGGCACCATGCTAAAAAAAACAAACAAACAAAGAAATGGCATGGGGTCCCCCTAATCCATACCAGACCCTTAATCCGACCACACAGCCTGGCAGGCCTGGTGGTTGTTATGGTGCTGGGGGGACTAATTGTAATCTAAAGCCCCCTTTGGGATAAATGGGGCCTCAGACATTCACCCCCCCCCCCATGTGAATAATGTAAAATAATTACGGGGTACATACTATCCCTACTCATTCACAAAAAACTCATTCTTGCTGCATGTATGCGTTCCTTGATGAACCAATTGAGGGTGAATACTGCTGTGCAAGATGTGAGCGACTTGTTGCTCTGGTAGACCAGATCCTGGACCTACAGAACACAGTGGCAACACTGCGTGGCATCAACAACCTGGAAAAGAGCTTGGACATTACCTATCAGGCGCTGGCAGGGGCCAGCATAGAGGAGGGAGGAATAGAGGAGACGCAAGCAGCAGAGGTACGCAGCTGGGTGACCGTTAGGAATGTTAGTGGGAGGAAAGTCAGGGAGGCCAATCCTGAGTTGGTTGACCCTAACAAATCTGCCGAGTTGCAGGTTGAGGGGAATATCAACTCAGGGGTGGCAGAGCTGGAGCATGCACCCTCCCCCAGCTGCCAGGGGAGGGACGGCTCCAGGAAGAAGGGGGGCCGTAACTCAGGAAAGGTTAGAAAGGTTGTGGTAGTGGGGGACTCAATTATCAAGAGGACAGAGAGGGCAATCTGTAAAAAAGATCTCGTGAACCGAACAGTTTGTTGTTTACCGGGCGCCCGCGTTCGGCATATCGCAGATCTGGCAGACAGATTGTTGTGTGGGGCTGGGGATGACCCAGCGGTCATGGTGCATGTGGGCACTAATGACAAAGTTAAAGGTAGGTGGAGGATCCTAAAGAACGATTTCAGGGACTTAGGTAATAGATTGAGGAAAAGGACCTCCAAGGTGGTTTTCTCTGAAATACTGCCTGTACCTCGAGCCACACAGGAGAGGCAGAAGGAGATTAGGGAACTTAACAAGTGGCTGAGGAATTGGTGTAGGAAGGAGGGGTTTGGGTTCCTGGAGAACTGGGCTGACTTCTCAGTCGGCTACCGGCTCTTTAGTAAGGATGGGCTGCACCTTAATGGGGACGGTACAGCTCTTTTGGGGAGAAAGATGGCCACCAAGTTGGAGGGGCTTTTAAACTAGGAGACGGGGAGGGGGGGCTCAGAAGTAGAGTCAGTCAGGAGGGAGCAGAGGACAGAAGGCAGCTGTAGTGTCAGCAGCGACAGTAGGTCCACAATGTCAATTGGCAGGTCTGTGCGGGAAAATCTCAGACCAAACAGGAATAAACATAACCGCCAATTGCGCTTAACTTCCGTAAAACTAAGAGGGGTATATGCTAATGCCAGTTGGAAATGTTAGTACATGAGGAGGACATAGACCTTGTGGGAATAACAGAGACTTGGTTCGACCCCTCACATGACTGGCTGGCCAATATCCAAGGGTATTCGGTGTACCGGAAGGACAGGGTAGGAAAAAGAGGGGGAGGGGTATGTCTCTATGTCAAGAACAATATAAAGGTGATAGAAAGGAGTGACATTACGGATGGGATGAGCATGGATTTAGAATCTGTGTGGGTTGAACTCCATAGGGAAGGAGAAAAGGGGAAAGTAATTGTGGGGGTTTGCTATAGGCCACCTAACCAAGGGGAGGAGGTAGAGCTGGAATTTTTATCACTAATGGGTAAAGTGGCAAAATTGGGATCAGTCATCATATTGGGGGACTTCAATTATCCCGACATTGACTGGGAAGAGGGGACTACACACTCACAGGAGGCCCGTCTATTCACGGAAACCTTACTGGATAATTACATGTCACAGTTGGTGGATTCCCCTACCAGAGAAAACGCAGTCCTGGATCTATTGCTCACTAATGACCCAGACCTAATCTCGGAGGTAGGAGTCCAGGACAGCCTGGGCTCTAGCGATCACAGGATGATCACATTTAGTATAAATAACAATATAACAAGGCAAGTGGGGAATATAAGAACCCTAAACTTCAGAAGGGCAAACTTTCCAAAATTGTACTCATTGATGGAAAGGGTAAACTGGGACCAAACGCTGGGATCCCTGACCACAGAGGAAAAATGGGAATGCTTTAGGAACATATTAAGCAAAGGCATCTTGCAGTGCATTCCTATGGCAATAAATTTAGAAGAGACAAAGCCAAACCTGGCTGGCTAAACCGTAGCGTCAAAAAACTTATTAGGGGAAAAAAATTGGCCTTCAAGAAGTATAAATCAGAGGGCACAGTATAGGCTTTCAAGCAATACAAGGAGGCAAATAAGAAAAGTAAACAAGAAATCAAGATGGCTAAAATCAACTTTGAGAGACAAATAGTAAAAAAAACCCAAAGAAATTCTTTAAATATATCAACAGCAAAAAAACTAGGGCAGAGCATATTGCACACATAATTAACAATGATGGGAGGATGGTTACAGAGGACACTGAAAAAGCAACCGTGCTGAATGCTTTTTTCTCGTCAGTCTTTACACAGGAAACGGAGGGGTACACTGACCATGACTGTATGGTTAGTAGTAATATACAGGACTTGCCACTATGGCTAACAGAGGGTGAAATCAGGGAAAGGCTGGATAAACTTAACACAAACAAATCACCAGGTCCGGATGGCATAAATCCGAGAGTACTCAAGGAACTCAGTAAAGTTATTTCGAGACCACTGTTCCTGATCTTTGCTGACAGTATTAGGACAGGAGATGTACCAAGGGATTGGAAGAAAGCTAACGTGATTCCGATATTCAAAAAGGGCCAGAGGCATATCCCGGGAAATTATAGGCCCGTCAGTTTGACATCAATAGTATGTAAACTTCTGGAGGGGATGATAAGGGACTATATCGTAGAGTTTGCTAAAGACAACAACATCATCAGCAGTAATCAGCACGGGTTTACAAATGGGCGTTGTTGTCAAACCAATCTCTTAACATTCTACGAGGAGGTGAGCTGTGAGCTAGATAGGGGGAGACCGGTGGATGTGGTGTACTTGGATTTCGCTAAGTTCCCCACAAGCGCTTAATTTATAAAATAAGGTCTGCAGGTATCGATAGCAGGGTTTGCTCTTGGATACGGAATTGGCTTAAAAGGCGTGTCCAAAGGGTAGTAATAAACAGCGCATACTCAGACTGGTCTGAGGTGGTAAGCGGGGTCCCCCAAGGCTCAGTCTTGGGACCAACCTTGTTCAATTTATTCATAAACAACATTGAGGTCGGGATCAGTAGTTCGATATCAGTTTTTGCAGATGACACAAAATTGGCCAGGGCAATAACTGCACAGCATGAAGCAGATATCCTACAGAATGACCTGGACAAAATTACAGAGTGGGCAACGACATGGCAAATGAGGTTTAACGTGGAGAAGTGTAAGGTTTTGCACTTGGGGACTAAAAACATAAAAACACAATACACGTTAGGAGGGGAACCCTTGGGGGAATCAAAAATGGAGAAGGATCTGGGAGTCTTGGTTGATGATAGATTAGGCAACAGCATGCAATGTCAAGCGGCAGCTGCCAAAGCCAGCAGAACATTAGCATGCATAAAGAAAGGGATGTATTCCAGAGATAAGACTATAATCCTTCCACTTTATAAAACTCTGGTCCGACCGCATCTGGAGTATTCCGTCCAGTTCTGGTCGCCAGTCCTCAGGAGGGATGTGTTGGAGCTGGAGAGAGTCCAGAGAAGGGCAACTAAACTAATTAGGGGATTGGAGGACCTTGACTATGAAGAGCGTCTACAATCGCTCGATTTATTCTCCCTGGAGAAGAGACGTCTGAGGGGGGACATGATAGCAATTTATAAATATCTTAATGGGGATCCCAGCTTAGAAAAAAAGCTGTTCATTCGAAGGGATTGCATGAGGACTCGAGGGCATACAATGGGATTAGAGGAGAAGCGTTTTAACCTCAGGCAACGTGGGGGGTTCTTTACTGTTAGGGCAACAAGATTGTGGAATTCTCTACCACAAGAGGTGGTTTCTGCGGGTAGTATGGTGGCTTTCAAAAGACTCTTAGACTTACATCTCAAGGATCAGAACATTCAGGGGTATGTGAGATGATTACAGCCACACACACCTACACAGGTTGAACTGGATGGACTATTGTCTTTATTCAACCTCACCCACTATGTAACTATGTAAATAACAATACACACGTTTAAGTCCTATGTTAAAAAATAAAATCTCAAAGGCATTTATTCTCGTGAACACAAATGCACTATTCGCGGATGATATTTTGATGCTCCTCTCTTCTCCAATTACTTCATTACCAACATTTTTCTACATTTTACAGCAATTTATGGCCTGAAGGATAACCATTCTAAATCATTGGCTCTAAATTTAAACATTGAAATAAGCATAGTCTGTACCATACAGACCTCCATCCCTTTTCAATGGTAAACTGAAGCCCTACCTTATTTGGGAATCTTCATTACCCCCTCTCTAAACACATTATATTAAAAAATGATTCTCCATTTATACAAAAAGCTATTAAAGGAACTCGACAGATGGACAAACAACCCACCCTCATATACTCGATATGAAACAAATCTTTTGCAGAGGATCTTATACTTATTCAGAATCTTAACTTAATTTGGTTGATCAAAAATGTTCCAACAGAAATTGTTAAAATATATCTGGGGGATAAGGGACCTAGAGTGAATCAATGAATACTATATACATCTAAATTGAGGGGTGGCCTAGGTTTTCCAGATTTAAGAAAATATTATTATGCTGGCACAATTAATAAGATACCATTCAACAAAGTCTCACCCCTTGTGGATGAAAATAAAATATTCTCTTCATCCAACTAGACCCATAAGTCATTTGATGTGGTTATGACCCTAAAATAGACTGGCTATTTTGTGTCCAACTGTATCTTATTCCCTACACACATGGGACCGATTAACAGCCACACACCATTTCAAATTCCCCCATTACTCCATTGGCACCCTTGGTCCATAACCCTGCATTCACTCCAGGTCTCAATCCCCAAACTTTTCTTGGTGGACAAACAAAGGTCTCTTACGCATAGCCAATACGTGTGATCATTAAGGTATCCTATTGAGGCAAATCCTAGAGAAAAAAGTATTAACTTCCCAACTCAGAAGTTTATAGATATACTCAAATCACACAATAATTAGCAACTCTAAGCCATGCCTCTGATCTAACTTCCTCCACAGCAATGAAAATACCTCTGTAATACTTTTGATAGGCATATCCGTCATATCTAAACTCTATGCTATATAGTTCTAATAAGTTGTTCTACATGGACAAATGGGAACAAGACTTAGGCTAAATGCTGGAGATGACTGATTGGTTTAAACTGGCACAACTCGCTTCCAAATCATACATTAATACATCTCTGATTTAAGAAAACTATAAAGTGCTATTAGGATGGTACATGGTGCCAGAGAGAGTGGCTTCCTGTGTCCTGGGTGGACAGCATGATGTTCCATGTCTTGTGGACGTGCCCAAAAATGATGTGGTTTTGGATTTGCATATACAATTTCATCTACGCCCTCACACAGGTGAACCCTATTAAGTCGCCATGACAGGGGCTCCAAGACACGTGAGGAGACTCATAGCATTTATTTTTGGGGCAGCCAGAATCTCTGTGGGTCATGTCCCCCAGGATCCCTTTTGACTTGGTGAAGATCATGTTGTGTTGGATTATGGTCAATGAGCATCTCTTGGCATTGGCAATACTTCTTGATAAACAAGCCTTGATCGATAAAATCTGGGAGCCCTGGATTAAATAATTGTCGGATGCTTTATAAGTTGACCTTGTTATTCTGGATCAGGGTCCCAATAGGTTGCAATCTTTACTGCATTGCCCCTTTCTTCTTTCCACTTTTTGTTTCTTCTTTCTCCTTTCTGTTTCTCTCTATAACAAATGTCATTTTATAGTAGAAACCCATGTTATTCATTCCTCTTGCATTACATTTCAGTATGCATACCTGGAATATTGACTGTTTTACATGCTAATGTTGGAGCTTTGTATTTTTTCTTTGAAATATTCAATAAAAATTATTGGAAAGAAAAAAAATAAATAAAATATCCTAAAAAATCTAGCATTGTAAAATCCAGTGACATGGCCCTTTTTGGTCTATGACTATGGCCATGTTTGGTCAGCGATGTCACCATCTCCTTTGCTTACATGGCCAAGGATTGATTTCATTGACAGTGGGAAGCAGTAGTAATACCACAAATTTACTTAATGTTCAGCTCCTGCTGAATGGGTAAATGTTTGCATGTTTGTATTATTGTCTGAACAGACAAGGCTGTGTCTGAACGTGTTTGAACCGAACCCCAAGTTCATACCTAACTGCAATAGGGTGATTCATCATCTTTTTCTTCGCCACAAACACATTTTAGTGTTTTTTCTTTTTTCATTGATTATACCAGGGCTTTCCAACACATGTACCCTTTTAAAGCCTCAAACCAAATTGGGTTGATTTACTAAAGACAAGCAGGTTAAACACTCTGCAAAGTATTCATCACTATCCAAGGCAATCTTCACATATCACAATAGCTAATCACTTACAAGCAAAAAAAAACAGTATTTCATGTTTTAAAATGATTATATAGTCAGCAGAGATTCACCTCATTCACTAAGCTGAAGGAAAATGTCCTTGTAATGGGAACAGCCTATTTGGCTTTAGTAAATAAACTCCACATTGTTTATTTCAGAAGTTACTCTATTATATCTCAAATGGGCACACAATGCTCATGCCCATGAATCATTTCTTGTTCCCTAATTTTGTTCAGTATGTAGGGGTTTTTGAATCAAACATATACAAGTGTACAAGTGTTTAACAGATGTTGCCCTCAATATGTGCTCCACTATGGCAAAATGAACATAATTGTAAACTCTGATAGATGTGCTGCTCTGATACTTTATCTTGCTTTTTTTCCTGGTAGCCCCATGCCAGAAGAACATTTGACAGCATTTTAATGGCATTCCTTGTGTAAAAGAGCACATCTTCTGACTAAAGATATATGACTAAAAGATTGACAGCCCAAGAACATTAAGCGTATGTTAAGACAAACCTAAAACAAAATATAGTACATAGGAGTATAGTACACACCTGCAATATATGCATATTTCCCAATTTTGTAACCCTTTAAGCACACTACAAGTACTGAAAAATATCTGTTAATGGATATAGTGTGCTTTTACCTCTCTGTTGAAGCTGACAACACAGTCCCTGGAATTTATTAAGAATGTCACCTTTTAGAAACTGGTACATGAAATTGCTGCATGAAGGCACCCTGAGAGTTGCTACACGGAGGCTGGACACTTAAAGTGATTATAAAGTCTTGTTTTAAAAAAAAATAAAATAACAAACATATTATACCTACCTGCTCTGTACAGTTGGTTTTGCTCAGGGCAGCCTGGACCCACCTCTTAACGGGTCCCTCACTGCTTCCCTTCCCTCCAATTGAGTGCCCCAACAGCAACAGTTTGCTATGGGGGAAACCGAGCCAAGCTGCAGCTCCATGTATCCATTCAGACATGGAGCTACCGTTCGACCCCGCCTCCTGATTGGCAAACTAACTTTGATTGACGGCCACAAGAGCCAATGGCAGCATGACTGTGTCTCAGCCAATCAAGGGGGGGAGTCCCAGGCGGCCGAGGGACTTGTGGACATTGCTGGACAGAGATGGGGCTCAGGTAAGTATTAGGGGCTGCTGGGGAGTCAGCTACACGCAGAAGACTCTTCACCTTAATGCATAGAATGTATTAAGTTAAAAAACCTTCTGCCTTCACAACTCTTTTAAGGAAGTATAAGGTAAAATGAAGTAAGCAGCAGTCTGCATCTAATGTCAGTTTTGTTTTTGTAATTTTATATATAATGTTACAAATTTTGTTCCAGGGAGAATCTGGGGACAATGCCACCAGCTATGAATTAGTGTACCAACACTTTGTTTACATCTCCAACAGATATTAGAGGTTTGTGGAAACCATTTATGAAGTTTATCAGGTGTAGCGTACCATTGCATAAGAATTTAGTAGGATGTTTCTTGCAATTTTGTACTTATTGAACATTTGCCTGCCAAGATGCAAGAGTTTTCCCATTGTGCATCTAAAATTGTCCAATCAAGGGCTTCTTCCCAACTCTGCTTAAAGTAATCAATCTGATTGTCAATCTTTTTTTTGGAGCCATGAGTAAGCAAGAGAGGTAGTTGTCCTAACCTCTTTATGTGCTAGGCACATGCTCGCCATACAGTATGTGAGGGAGCAATGGCAAAGGAATGTTTCATTTTGGTATTAATCAAAAATATGCATACTTGTAAGCATGTCCATTGAGGGACCAAATGGCCTCCACAAATGTCCCTTCAACTCCTCTCATGTTACTATTACCCCCTTTTTCAATGAGCTTCTAAGAGTAGAAGACTGTGTTCTGTGTTGGGTATTAAGCATCCCTGTAGGCCTGGGGGGAAATCTGGGTTATTTGCTAAGGGGGACTGGGAATAGAGGCTATATTGTAAGTAGCAGCTACGGCATAGAAAGCCTGGAGGGTAGCACCTCTAAGAGGATGTGATTTTATCTTGCTTGGGTAGTGGTGTTTTTGAATTCATGGTAAGTATTGAATTGGATATGAAGTAAATGAATTCTCTAGAGAAACCCAGTCTTTGATTTGTGAGTTACAATTCCAGTCTATTATTCTCGCCAGGTGTGTGGCCAAATAATTTATTTTAAAGTCTGGAAGTCCCATACCATCATGGGCCTTAGTTCTCATAACTAGATTGAATTTGATACGAGGCTGTTGGAAAGCCCCTACGAATTGTCTTTGTATGAATTGAAGATTAGAGTTGAGTGGACACCTGGATGTCCGTGTTCGGCGGGTTTGGCCGAGCTTGAAAAAAAAGTCCGGGTCCGTGTCCCGGACTTTTTTCAAACTTTACCCGGACACCGAACCCCATTGAAGTCAATGGGGACCCGAACTTTCAGGCACTAAAATGGCTCTAAAAAACAAATGGAAAAGGCTAGAGTGCTGCAAATGGCAGCAAAATGTAGTTAAGAGCATGGCAAAAAAATTCCCCTTTAAATTTGTAATTTTTAAATAGCAGATTAGAACAGCACTCTGTAGTAAAATATAGCTGAACGCTGCACACAACAGACTGATAAAAATATATTTTTTTTCTCCCTCCTCCTCCTCAGTGGGCTCAAGTGAGGGCAAAAGATTGTTCACTGCACCACCCCCACACAGCAAAATCGATGTAGATCGCTAACGGACGATTGTTCTGTCCTGTGCCTCCTAATCTCTCCCTGCCAAATCTCTGGAGCCTGTCCCTAAAATGCTCAAATATCTCTCCCTGCATAATCTCTCCGACCTGTCACTGCATTCTTTTCAGCACAATGTTGTTTTACCCTGTCTGTCCATAATCAGCAGCAGCCAGCACCGTTCTGTGTGCTCTCTCCCTACACTACAGCAGACTGACGCACCGTGCTGTGTCTCTCGAGCTTATAAAGACCTGGGTCACATGCTTCAGCTGGCCAATCACAGCTACTAATACATTAGTAAACGCTTGTTGATTGGCTGTTGAAAGCCTGCCATTAAAAGCGTGCCATTACATACAAAGCAGGAAATAAAATTACCGAACACGGATTTTAAACCCAAACATACAGTAAAGTTTTCGGGTCCGTGTCCGGGTAACAAAAATCCAATTATCCGGTATAATACAGTCCGTGTTCGCTCAACACTATTGAAGATGCTTTAAAAAAAATTGAGGCATTTTAATAGGTAGGGCATAAATACAATAAAGAAGTCTTGGTAGAATAGTCATCTTGACAATTGGTGCCTTGGCAAACCAAGAAAAACATTTTCCATTTTTTTAATTTTTTTAAAATCTGATTTAATATTTTTAAGTGAAGGATTGACATTTTGGCTATATAGGTCCTCCAAATTGGCCTTTGGCTGGATTTTTTGAGGGAGGGAGAGAAAGAATAAGAGCTTCTGATTTAATATAATTAATCTTTAGATATATAGCCACATTTTTTGAATGCATCTAAGAGCTTGGGTACCGAGGTATGGGGTATAGTGAGAAAAAATAATACGTCGTCTACATAAGTAGCAAGCTTGAAATCCCTATTGGCTATGGAGAAACCTTGTATGGCTTAGTTTTGCTTAATCATAATGATGAATAGCTGTAGGGTAATAATAAATAATAATAGGGATAATGGACATCCCTGTCTAGTGCCATTTTTAATGGGAACTGTATCTGATAGGGCTCCATAGATTTTAACTTTTGCTGAAGAGCTACTGTATATGGTGGAGATCCGCAAAAGCATGTGTTGAAAAGGTCCAATGTGGGAACAAGTTGCAAATACACTGCTCAAAAAAAAATAAAGGAACACTTTTTATTCAGAGTATAGCATCAAGTCAATTTAACTCCTTGGATATTAATCTGGTCAGTTAAGTAGCAGAGGGGGTTGTTAATCAGTCTCAGCTGCTTTGGTGTTAATGAAATTAACAACAGGTGCACTATATGGGCAACAATGAGACAACCTTCAAAACAGGAATGATTTTACAGGTCAAGGCAACTGACATTTTTTTTTCCCTACTCATCTTTTGCTTTACTGTTTTTCACTAGTTTTGCATCTGGCTAGGGTCAGTGTCACTACTGGTAGCATGAGGAGACACCTGGGCCCTATAGAGGTTGCACAGACAGCCCAACACCTCCAGGGTGGCACATCAATATGTGCCATTGCCAGAAGGTTTGCTGTGTCTTCCAGCACTGTCTCAAGAGCATGGAGGAGATTCCAGGAAACAGGCAATTACTCTAGGAGAGCTGGGCAGGGCTGTAGAAGGTCTTTAATCCATCAGTAGGATCGGTATCTGCTCCTTTGTGCAAGGAGGGACAGGATGAGCTTTGCCAGAGCCCTACACAATAACCGCCAGCAGGCCACTAGTGTCTCTGACCAAACAATCAGAAACAGACTTCATGAGGGTGGCCTGAGGGCCTGATGTTCTCTAGTGGGCCCTGTGCTCACTGCCCTGCACCATGAAGCTTGATTGGCATTTTTCCATTGAACACCAGAATTGGCAGGTCCCCCACTTGTACCCTGTACTTTCCACAGATAAGGCAATATGGCAGCGGGGCGCCGGACACATTGTTGGCTATGGGAGGGGTGGGGGCTTTGGCATCATGTGCCTCTTTACTTGTAAAGTGATTGGCGGCCTTTTAGAGTGTCATCGGGGCGAACACTCCCACTCTCCGTCTGCCGTCTTGTGATTGGTTCAACCAGGCAGCATAGCACCAGGCTGGACCGTGAAATGCTGCATCCAAGTATTGTGCAGCCTGCAGGTTCACATTCAGCAGATAGTGAGGCTTGTTCAACAGCGGTGATGTCAGGGGTGGGCGGGACTGAACAGCTATCAAACACCAGCCAATGGGATGGGGTCTGAGCAGGGCCGATCCTAGGGTCACAGGCGCCTGGGTGCAGAAATGTTTCTGGTGCCCCCAAATGGGCGTGGTCATCTTACAAACTCCTCCCCTTTACAAATGTTTCCATGGCAATGGCTCAAACACAGAGATGCTCCCCTAAGAAGTCTTCCTTACCCCGGGACCCTCCCTCGATCTCTTAACAATAAACAAATTACAGTAAGAAAAGCAGAGTACTCTAATGGGAACTGGAGGGGGATCTCTCTAATGGACACAGAGAGGGCATCTGTTAGAGAGTCTGTTAGACATAGCCCCCAGACAGGAGATGGTAAGAGACTGCAGACTTGATACAAGAGATGGTCAGAGACTGCGGATATGATACAAGAAATCAATGCATTGATGCAGCCTCATCAGTGCCCATCAAATGCAGCCTCTTTAGAGCCCACCAAATGCAGTCTACCAGTGCCCACCAAATGCAGATTACCAGTGCCTACCAAATGCAGCCTACCAGTGCCCACCAAATGCAGCCTTATCAGTGCCCACCAAATGCAGCCTTATCAGTGCCCACCAAATGCAGCCTACCAGAGCCCACCAAATGCAGCTTACCAGTGCCAACCAAATGCAGCCTACCAGTGCCCACCAAATGCAGCCTACCAGAGCCCACTAAATGTAGCTTACCAGTGCCCATCAAATGCAGCCTACCAGTGCCCACCAAATGCAGCCTACCAGTGCCCACCAAATGCAGCTTACCAGAGCCCACCAAATGCAGCCTACCAGTGCCCACCAAATGCAGCCTACCAGTGCCCACCAAATGCAGCTTACCAGAGCCCACCAAATGCAGCTTACCAGTGCCCACCAAATGCAGCCTTATCAGTGCCCACCAAATGCAGCCTTATCAGTGCCCACCAAATGCAGCCTACCAGTGCCCACAAAATGCAGCCTACTAGTGCCCACCAAATGCAGCTTACCAGAGCCCACCAAATGCAGCCTACCAGTGCCCACCAAATGCAGCCTACCAGTGCCCACCAAGTGCAGCCTACCAGTGCCGATCAAGTGCAAGCCTACCAGTGCCCACCAAATGCCAGTGCCCACAAAATGCAGCTTACCAGTGCCCACCAAATGCAGCTTACCAATGCCCACCAAATGCAGCTTACCAGTGCCCACCAAATGCAGCTTACCAGTGCCCACCAAATGCAGCTTACCAGTGCCCACCAAATGCAGCCTACCAGTGCTCACCAAATGCATATTACCAGTCCCCACCAAATGCAGCCTACCAGAGCCCACCAAATGCAGATTACCACTGCCTACCAAATTCAGCTTACCAGAGCCCACCAAATGCAGCTTACCAGTGTGTCTATAAGTATAAACACCCATTTCACCCAATGAATCCCACTGATGATTACATAAACTCCCAAATAAATATAATCACTGACCTTACTTATCCTCTGTAATTCCGATTTCCTGCTCCTCTTATAATCTCTTCCAATAGTTTTCGTAATACTTTCCTAGGAGAAATGACGTCATAGTATTGATTATTGATCAGAAGAATCAGGCCCATCCTAGGTAGGGTGGCTGTAAATAGCACACTTACCCACATCACCTGCTTCTCTTTCCTGACTTTAGGGACAGACAACCTCTCCAGCTTCCACTCCATCCTTCTGATCTTCCTATGCTGGATCCAGCTTTGTCTGATCCCTGCGATGCTCCCCTGGGTCCCATTCTTCTATATAAAGGTGGAGAACAAGTGGCTGCAGCAGCGGGAATCACCTGTCCTGCGCCCTGATAGGTGGATGAGTTCCCAGCACGAGGAGGAAAGGTTGGATTGGTGACCTCACTAGAGAGAATCCCTCTCATCTGGCTGCATTGTTCTGCACATGGAAAGGGGCGCCTGCTGCGGCGGGAAGACCCCGCCCTCCTCCTTCTGATTGGCTGCCCGGGCTGAGGATTCCCCGTTCTTTCTGTGGATGAGAGGTTTCCTGTGGTTCTGTGACGTCACGCGATCGTTACTGTTGTGACATGTAACGGGAAGAGCCTGCCGTTATCCGAGGCGCTTCCATTGCCAAAGGAGCTGCCTTCTCCTTCACACCGGGCCGGCCTTACACATCCCCCCACCCGCCCACCCGCTGGTACGCCACTGCCGCTGAGGAGGGCGCCCCGCCTCCGCCTCAGCTCGCGACGCCTGGGAGCGGTGCACCCAGTGCATCCGCCCAGGATCGGCCCTTGGTCTGTGTGGTCGATTCGTTTATTTGGCTCCACCCCTTTCTTAAGCAGCCCAATCATTGGCTGGTGTTTGACAGCGGCTCGATCCTGCCCACCCCTGACGTCACCGCTGAGTTTTGACAGCCGGCCTTTCTCCCTGCAAGCAGTTACATTACATGACAGCGTCACACACACTGAGCGGCTCTGGCAAGCCTCACTATCTGCTGAATGTGAAACTCACCCTCTCACCTGTTAGTGTCCATAAGTGGTGCCTATCAGTCCCGCCTATCAGTGCCCACCAGTGCCACCTCATCAGTGCCCATCAGTACCACCTATCAGTGCCCACTAGTGCTGCTTCATCAGTTTCCATCAGTGCCACCTATCAGTGCCCACCAGTGCCACTTCATTAGTGCCCATCAGTACCACTTATCAGTGCCCACCAGTGCTGCCTCATCAGTGCCCATCAGTACCACCAATCAGTGCACACCAGTGCTGCCTCTTCAATGCCACATCATTGACACCTATCAGTGCCCATCAGTGCTGCCTATCAGTGCCACCAATCGGTGCCCACCAATGCTGCCTATTCATGCCCAGGAGGGCTGCCAATCAGTGATGCCTATCGGTGCCGCCTATCAGTACTCATCAGTGCTGCCAATGAGTGCCACCCATCAGTGCTGCCAATCAGTGCCCATCAGTGCTGCCAATCAGTGCCCATCAGTGCCAATCAGTGCAGCCAATCAGTGATGCCAACCAGTGCCCATCAGTGCTGCCTATCAGTCCCTATCAGTGCCACCTATCAGTGCTGCCACTCAGTGCCCAACAGTGCTGCCTATGAATGCCCATGAGTGCACTGAGTGCAGGGATGAGGAGATGAACTCAGTAACCAGGCACATTGTCCATGGGGGGGCTGGCCTGGTTGGACACAACTGAAATCTGATGATGTTTCTTAATGCCACATGCTGATCTTTAGTATAATAGGTAATCACCACACTACTATTTACAATAAACTACTGGTAAAATAAAAAGTGTCAGTAAAAGGCTTTCTGCTAAGCACTGTTAGATGTTCAGTAATGGAGGAAAGCTGCGCACAAAGAACAATGAGCTAAAAAGGCTGCTAGTACAAAGTATATCAAACCAAAAAGACAATGTGAAGATGGTACAGCGCCACTAGATAAATTAACTAACTAAAGGAAAAGAGGTGAACCAATGTCCATAAGTCCATATAGAGGAAAAAGAATCAAATGCTGAAAATGTAGCCACAGATCCAACAAAATTCTTGCAAAGGAAGTTTCTTGGCTGAGATCACACAAAAAAGAGGATGTACCCTTACCAGACAGTTGGACCCCCTATTAAGGAAGGTCAAACAGGCGTGCGAAATCAGTCACCAGAATTCCTCTCCGAACAACCACAGAACCTCCGGATAAGGACCATGGAACCGGTAGACCTCAATGGACTCCAGGTGTACAAAGGGGATGACCTCCAATAATACAAATGGGGGCGCACATGGTGAAGTATGTACGGATTTTATTAATAAAAAAAGGTTAAAAAACTCACATGTGACTGCTTGATACAGGCATGTTATTCGATTGATTGGCCGCGGCTGGAACAGCGTGACTGCATGGGGGCTAGCGTACCTGACGCGTTTCGTCCTGCAAAGGCGTTTTCAAAGGCAAAAGCCCCCCACATGCAGCACGCTTTTATAGGGTGCCCCTGATCGTTTGGAATGCGGCCATGTTGTCACTTCCGGTGCGCGATGACGCACTTCCGCTTCCGGTGCGTGATGACGCACTTCCGGTCGCGGCGTGCGTGATGACGCACTTCCGGTTTATCAATCGGCATCGCTGTGAGGCGGTGCTGAACTACCAGAAGCCTGACGTGGGAAGCTCAAAAAGGAGGCAGAGAAGACAGTCAGCAATGGAGGATGGAAGTCACCCGACCGCCCAAGGCCAGCCGGAAAAGACCCATCAAATCGCAAACCGTCCCCCCAAAACCATAAGCTTTCAGCAAATTGAAAAATATGGTCCAGCCACATTACAAACGATCTAATATGCAATGTATAATTACATAGTGGAAACAAATAAATTTGCAACCAGGTTGAATACAAAAAACACACATACAAACAAGTGCATTATATGTAAAACCTAATTAAATGAGTTACAAACTAATACCGATAATAAAATTAATGATAAAATTTAAACCCATCTGCATGCAATGACTTAAAGTTGAATACATTGAAGGTCACATAGTATATATGAAATACTATAGTACTCAATCTTGCCCGGTGGTATCTACATATCCACTGGGACAGCAAAACCTCCAAAACTGTTCAAAGCAAGGAAAAATGTAGTAAGCAAATTTGCAGTGGAAGGATGGTGCTTCCTTAGCAATCTTAGTCTTAGGGGTACAGAAAAAAGTTCCCAAGCAGTGCACTCAAGTTGTTGTACTTAGATGCGGGTGCAGTGCCGGGGGTACTGGGACACTAAAGAAAAGAAGACAATAGACAGCAAGTGAAAGAGGGTCTAGGGAGTCAATCTGCCAATCAACTATTGTTGATAAAGCAGTTGACGTCCCAATCCACGTTGAGACCAAAGGGGGTGTAACACTTCAGGTCAAAAATCCACCTGGTCTCAAGTCTTGAGATCTCCCTCCTCACATTGCTCCCCCTGCAGTGTGGGGTAAATTTGTCAATGCCTATAATCCTGGTCCCAGCAGCTTTTTTATGGTGACATTCCAGATAATATCTCGAAACAGAATGTTTCGGAAAACCTCGACGGATATTACCAAGATGTTCATTCACTCTGGTTTTCATGGCTCGGGTGGTCCTACCCACGTACTGGTACCCGCACGGGCATTCCAGCATATAGACTACGTTCTCTGTTGTACATGTGATGAACGTGTCAATAGGGTAGCTTTTCTGTGTTGCTTTGGAACGAAATGATAGAACCTTTCGTTCCTTTATGGCATTAGCTTTGCAAACCACACATCGCCTGCAGGGGAAGAACCCTTTTATTTCAGGAAAGAGGTGAGTGGTCCTAGCAGGAGGGTTATAGGCATTGACAAATTTACCCCACACTGGAGGGGGAGCAATGTGAGGAGGGAGATCTCAAGACTTGAGACCAGGTGGATTTTTGACCTGAAGTGTTACACCCCCTTTGGTCTCAACGTGGATTGGGACGTCAACTGCTTTATCAACAATAGTTGATTGGCAGATTGACTCCCTAGACCCTCTTTCACTTGCTGTCTATTGTCTTCTTTTCTTTAGTGTCCCAGTACCCCCGGCACTGCACCCGCATCTAAGTACAACAACTTGAGTGCACTGCTTGGGAACTTTTTTCTGTACCCCTAAGACTAAGATTGCTAAGGAAGCACCATCCTTCCACTGCAAATTTGCTTATCCCATTTTTCCTTCTCTTGCTTTGAACAGTTTTGGAGGTTTTGCTGTCCCAGTGGATATGTAGATACCACCGGGCAAGATTGAGTACTATAGTATTTCATATATACTATGTGACCTTCAATGTATTCAACTTTAAGTCATTGCATGCAGATGGGTTTAAATTTTATCATTAATTTTATTATCGGTATTAGTTTGTAACTCATTTAATTAGGTTTTACATATAATGCACTTGTTTGTATGTGTGTTTTTTGTATTCAACCTGGTTGCAAATTTATTTGTTTCCACTATGTAATTATACATTGCATATTAGATCGTTTGTAATGTGGCTGGACCATATTTTTCAATTTGCTGAAAGCTTATGGTTTTGGGGGGACGGTTTGCGATTTGATGGGTCTTTTCCGGCTGGCCTTGGGCGGTCGGGTGACTTCCATCCTCCATTGCTGACTGTCTTCTCTGCCTCCTTTTTGAGCTTCCCACGTCAGGCTTCTGGTAGTTCAGCACCGCCTCACAGCGATGCCGATTGATAAACCGGAAGTGCGTCATCACGCACGCCGCGACCGGAAGTGCGTCATCACGCACCGGAAGCGGAAGTGCGTCATCGCGCACCGGAAGTGACAACATGGCCGCATTCCAAACGATCAGGGGCACCCTATAAAAGCGTGCTGCATGTGGGGGGCTTTTGCCTTTGAAAACGCCTTTGCAGGACGAAACGCGTCAGATACGCTAGCCCCCATGCAGTCACGCTGTTCCAGCCGCGGCCAATCAATCGAATAACATGCCTGTATCAAGCAGTCACATGTGAGTTTTTTAACCTTTTTTTATTAATAAAATCCGTACATACTTCACCATGTGCGCCCCCATTTGTATTATTGGAGGTCCTTATCCGGAGGTTCTGTGGTTGTTCGGAGAGGAATTCTGGTGACTGATTTCGCACGCCTGTTTGACCTTCCTTAATAGGGGGTCCAACTGTCTGGTAAGGGTACATCCTCTTTTTTGTGTGATCTCAGCCAAGAAACTTCCTTTGCAAGAATTTTGTTGGATCTGTGGCTACATTTTCAGCATTTGATTCTTTTTCCTCTATATGGACTTATGGACATTGGTTCACCTCTTGTCCTTTAGTTAGTTAATTTATCTAGTGGCGCTGTACCATCTTCACACTGTTAGATGTTCCCACACCACAATAAAAAAAAAAGTGCAGAGCTAAGTCACTAATGGTGGAACCCTCGAATGTATGGAAATCTTAATAAAGTTAAATATTACCACAATACCTGTCTCTGTAATATGTAACTGCACATAAAACACACATCTAACTGAAAACAAGACATAAACATGACGTTAGAAACTCCTCTTATAGATATTTGCCATACAGATTAACTTCAAGTGCAATAATTCCAGAGATATGTGATTTCACATGTAATACACATCAAAAGGAAAATAAGGCATATATCTTTTTCAAAACTTAGCAGGGATGGTGAAACCCCTCTTCAGATATTTGTCATACAATTTAAGTGCAAAAACGTTTTAGTTGGAAGGTTCACACCAGTAGAGAACTTTAGAATTTTTATTTTTTAGATTGTTACACTTAATTTTATATGTTTTAGTTACTATTATAAATTTATAATGTAAATGATTGCACTTAAAGTTCATTTTCCATCACCCATGCTAAGTCCATGTCTTTATGGAACTTGCTTTGTGCACTGGTGCACAGTCATGTTGGAACAGGGGGGGCCATCCCCAAACTGTTCTCACAAAGTTGGGAGCATGAAATTGTCCAAAATGTCTTGGTATGCTGACGCCCTAAGAGTTACCCTCACTGGAACTAAGGGGCCAAGCCCAACCCCTGAAAAACACCCCACACTATAAATCCCCCTCCACCAAATGATTTGGACCAGTGCCCAAAGCAAGGACCATAAAGACATGGATGAGCGAGTTTGAGGTGGAGGAACTTGACTGGCCTGCACAGAGTCCTGACCTCAACCCGATAGAACCCCTTTGGGATGAATTAGAGCGAAGACTGCGAGCCAGGCCTTCTCGTCCAACATGTCGCCCGTCATAGAGGTAAGAGAGCGGCGCGGCGAGGGCTCGTTCTAAGGTAAGTATTTGATAATGAGCTAGTATGCGATGCATACTAGCTCATTATGTCTTTATCTTTCAGGATGTAAAGAAAAGAAAAAAAAAATTATCGGTTTACAACCTCTTTAATAGCAATGAGTAACTCTTCTTCCTCTATTGGCTGTTCTAAATGTTTAATGTCTGTCAAGGGAAGAGTGAGTAAGTTGTTCTGGTGAAGGTCATCTTTTATGATTTCTGAACTAGCTCTTTGCATCCCTTGTGGTCTATGTTGAGGTGGGAGGTTATAAAGCTTAAAATAAAAGTTTTGGAACTCCCTCGATAGTAGAATGGATACAAAGAGTCGAGGATATTAGAAGAATGGAAGAGTTAATTGCTTCATCTCAAAATAGACAGGGAAAGTATAAAAAAATATGGGTATTATGGAATCATTTTATCGTCTCTGAGGAAGGGAAACAATTTATAATAGGATAAGTGGAAGAAAATCAGACATGGGAGGTAATGGGTCCTCCATATTACTGGTAGCGGAATACTTTGATAACTTTTATAATTTTTTTTTTTTCCTCTAAGGTTGGGGGTGGTTAAAGAGGGAGGGGGGAGATTAAAAAGAAAATAATGAAGGAATATAAGTCAAGCAAACAGTAAAAGAATAATAATAATACATGTTAAAATGGTATTGTATTATATGCTGAATTGTTAATGTATATATGTTGAATTCCTGAATAAAATTTATATTTGAAAAAAAAAAAAGAAAAAAAAAAAGTTTTGGAACTGAGAAGCTATTTTGTTCATATTGCATTCTAATTTGCCTTCTGCAGTGTGCATACAGTATATATTTTCTAATATTTGAGTGTCTTTTAGTGTATTGGACAGGAATTTACCACTTGTATCCTCATGTTCGTAATATAAACATTTTTTTAAAGCAAAGGATATGTCAAAACTCAGCAGTGATGTTGGGGGTGGGCGGGATCGAGCAGCTGTCAAACACCAGCCAATGATTGGCTGCTTAAGAAAGGGGTGGAGCCACATAAACAAAACGGCCTCCCAGACCCCATCCGATTGCATGGTGTTTGATAACTGTTCAGTCCCGCTCACCCCCGACATCACCGCTGAGTTTTGACAGCTGGTCTTTCTCCCTGCAAGCAGTAACATTACCTGACAGTATCACACACACTGAATGGCTCTGGCAAGCCTCACTATCTGCTGAATGTGAATCTTCAAGGTACACACTACTTGGATGCAGCATTTCACAGTCCAGCCTGGTGTTATGCTGCCAGGCTGGACCAATCACAAGACAGCAGACGGAGAGTGGGAGTGTTCGGGCGCATCACTCTGCGCCCAGATGACACTCTAAAAGGCCGCCGATCACCTTACAAGTAAAGAGGCACATGATGATCCCTATTGACCAGCTGCCACTGGTGCACACACTCTTTAGTCTATTTTAATTTCATATTTACTTTAATCCTTATTTATTTACATGTATAATGATTAAAGAAAGGTTGTTATGTGTTATAATCCTCTTTGGGGTTTATGTTTGAGGTTCTCTTTGGAGGGAACCCTATTGGGCCTCCTTTGTACACCTTAGTTAATAACAATATATATGGGTAAAATGAGTCAAGTTATAATTCTATGAAGCTTTTGATGGATTATTTAAAGCAATATTCCTTAATGTTACAGGTGTTGGTGTACAGCTCTAGAGGTTTCATCCCACTCAGTAAATACGCATTGTTTTACACATAGAGCTAATAGATGAGGGTAACTATAATATGGAATAGGGTTCCTGTCTCTCCTTTCCCGTCCCCTCTTTTTTCAACCATATGGGTATTCTGTATGGTATTCATCACTTTGGCGATACCATTACTTTCCCATAATATGATTTTTAAAATTTTTATTTTTATTTTTTTAACCTCTTTTATGTTGTTTCCTCTCCCCTCTTTTTTTTATTCTTTCTAGTGATTGTTTGGCCCTCCACTCAGGAGATGGTTTGGTGTGGTTGATGGTCCCCCGGTTCCTGATCCTAGGATTGGTGGTACAAAAAATGTATTTATTATTGACAAAAATATAAATTAATGTTCTACTTATTTTTTTTAATTAAGACTAGTGTTGAGCGAACACGGACTGTATTATTCGGGTCCGTACCGGATAATTGGATTTTTGTTACCTGGACACGGACCCGAAAACTTTACTGTATGTTCGGGTTTAAAATCCGTGTTCGGTAATTTTATTTCCTGTTTTGTATGTAATGGCGCGCTTTTAATGGCGGGCTTTCAACAGCCAATCAACAAGTGTTTAACTGGTGTGCGCCATCACAGCCATGCCTACTAATGTATTAGTAGCTGTGATTGGCCAGCTGAAGCATGTGACCCAGGTCTTTATAAGCTCGAAAGACACAGCGCGGTGCGTCAGTCTGCTGTAGTGTAGGGAGAGAGCACACAGAACGGTGCTGGCTGCTGCTGATTATGGACAGACAGGGTAAAACAACATCATTGTGCTGAAAAGAATGCAGGGACAGGTCGGAGTGTAGGCAGGGAAAGATATTTGAGCATTTTAGGGACAGACTGGAGAGATTAGGCAGGGAGAGATTAGGAGACACAGGACAGAACAATCGCCCGTTAGTGATCTACATCGATTTTGCTGTGTGGGGGGTGGTGCAGTGAACAATCTTTTTGCCCTCACTTGAGCCCACTGAGGAGGAGGAGGGAGAAAAAAATATATTTTTATCAGTCTGTTGTGTGCAGCGTTCAGCTATATTTTACTACAGAGTGCTGTTCTAATCTGCTATTTAAAAATTACAAATTTAAAGGGGAATTTTTTTAAGAGCACTTGCCATTACATTTTGCTGCCATTTGCAGCACTCTAGCCCTTTCCATTGTTTTTTTTAGAGCCATTTTAGTGCCTGAAAGTTCGGGTCCCCATTGAGTTCAATGGGGTTCGGTGTCCGGGTAAAGTTCGAAAAAAAGTCCGGGACACGGACCCGGACTTTTTTTTCAAGTTCGGCCGAATACGGACATCCAGGTGTCCGCTCAACTCTAATTAAGACTAATTATTTTTTAAGTTTCAAAGAACCTGAAAAAGTGGGGTGCTTGAGACTCACAAAACACCACTGTGACAAATAGTTAAAATCCCCCTTGCCAGAGCCATTCTGAACAACGTTAAGCTGTATAACTTTTAAAAAATAGTTTATGTTTTATATTTCTGTACATATAAAATAAGCCATGTTTGGCAAAATCAGGTTATATTTTATGTGTAATAGGGAGACCTTTTGGATCTTTACACCTAATACCTTGGCCCCCCAGAGGATTTAATGAGGAATTAGAGGTACATACCTTTCTCTAAATATGATATAATATTTATTGAGTCTTTATTTCTATTAAAATCCTTTTTATAGGTTTTTATTGTTTAGATTGTATTTATTTTTATACAAATACAGTATTTATAATATACAGTTCGGCGAACAAAGTATTTGATACACTGCTGATTTTGCAGGTTTTCCCACTTACAAAGCATGTAGAGGTCTGTAATTTTTATCATAGGTACTCTTTAACTGTGAGAGACGTAATCTAAAACAAAAATCTAAAACAAAAATCCAGAGTAATTGATTTGCATTTTATTGCATGAGATAAGTATTTGATACATCAGAAAAGCAGAACTTATTATTTGGTACAGAAACCTTTGTTTTCAATTGCAGAGATTATACATTTCCTGTAGTTCTTGACCAGGTTTGCACACACTGCAGCAGGGATTTTGGCCCACTCCTCCGTACAGAGCTTCTCCAGATCCTTCAGGTTTTGGGGCTGTCACTGGGCAATACAGACTTTCAGCTCCCTCCAAAGATTTTCTATTGGGTTCAGGTCTGGAGACTGGCTAGGCCACTCCAGGACCTTGAGATTCTTCTTACAGAGCCACTCCTTAGTTACCCTGGCTGTGTGTTTCGGGTCGTTGTCATGCTGGAAGACCCAGCCATGACTCATCTTCAATGCTCTTACTGAGGGAAGGAGGTTGTTGGCCAAGAGCTCGCGATACATGACCCCATCCATCCTCCCCTCAATACAGTGCAGTGGTCCTGTTCCTTTTGCAGAAAAGCATCCCCAAAGAATGATGTTTCCACTTACATGCTTCACAGTTGGGGTGGTGTTCTAGGGGTTGTTCTCATCCTTCTTCTTCCTCCAAACACGGCGAGTGAAGTTTAGACCAAAAAGATCTATTTTTGTCTCATCAAACCACATGACCTTCTCCTATTCCTCATCTGGATCATCCAGATGGTCATTGGCAAACTTCAGATGGGCCTGGACATGCGCTGGCTTGAGCAGGGGGACTTTTTTCAAAATTTTAGGTCTTTTTTTAATTTATATAATAAAAAAAAAAAAAAAAACCAGTAGTGATCAAATACCACAAAAAAGCTCTATTTGTGTGAAAAAAATTATATAAATTTCATTTGTGTACAGTGTTGCATGACCACGCAATTGCCAGTTAAATTAGCACAGTGCCAAATAGCAAAGAATGGCTTTGTTATGGAGGGGGTAAATTCTTCCGGAGCTCAAGTGCAAAACATGGTGACTTTACACTATATTAAATGCTTTAATGCAATGATTTCTTTATCATAAAGGACCATGATCCTGAAAATGTATTACCATTTTTCACATCCAAATATTTATTTGTGTTGAACTGTCAATTTACTAAATCATGCTAGTTATAGTAGTCCTCCTGCTAACATCCATAAGCCTCTCAGTGCAGCATGTCTTCTGTCTTGGGCTGTTCTTTAAAGCTGACTCTTTTTACCCCTCACACAGGCTTGGCAAAGGGGGTGGAGCCTCTGAAACATGTTGCTGCCCATCCACCACTGACATTGTGCAGGATCTGGTTTGTGTAGAGTGCATTGAGAGCAGCCATGGAAGCCACCGGCAGTCATCCCTCTTAGTGGGTTCAGCACTCTGCTTTGTGGCTTACTGAGCCTAGGGTTTCCTTCTGGCCATGCTGTACATCTGCCTGTCTGTACCGTGAGCTGAGCACAGACTTATTCCACATAAATGATGCTGTTTCTGTAAATACATTTTCTACAAGTATTCTAAGAATAATAACCAGTATAGATGTGCTTGTTTAAAATCAGTGTAAATTCACAGTGTGAAACAATATAAACAATAGAAAAAAATGTGATACCATGTAAACCGACTAACTTTACTTTTTACTTAAAAAGTAAAGCTTTTGAAAGCTAGATAATGCAGGTAGCCCAGAATGCTATACAACACACTACTAAGCTAACTCTGGAAGTGCTGCTTCGATCCAGCATGGGTGGACTGTGTGGCTGTAGAAGACAAAAAGGGGGGAAGGAGAGAGAAGTGAAACAACCATAGTGCAACATTGCTTCTTCTTCTTCTTCTTAAGGCTGAAAAAGAAGCAAGTTTGCTTTGAGAAGTTTATATTCCAGCTCTAGTTCCAGCATTCCCCATTTCTTTTTAACAATACTGTATAATGTATGTATTAATAGGCACATTGAAAGTCCCATGCTTGGTGGATTTTCTCGTTATTGATTAATATCTTTGGGATGGTGATGCCTATCCTGGAAACCCTGGCAATACATACATATATGGCTCATTAAAAATGTCTAATTTCATTAAATAATACACCTGGGATGTGCCCTAATCCTGCATGTGAAGGGGCAGATCTCTGTGATATACAGAAAGTGCTGAAAATTTCAAAGGAACAAAGTGTTTAAAATTGGCAACAAATGGCATTTCCTTTATGGATTTTATTTATTTATTTATTTTTTTTTGGGGGGGGGGGGCTTTTAAAGGGATCTGTGTGTTGTTTTTTTTTGGTAATAAAATATCATTTGTTGGCAATATAAACTGCATCTTTTTAAATGTCACTTGATGTAGCACATTTTGCAGCAAAAATAAAAAAAAAATATGGGGTAAGATACCCTCCTAAAATTCATACCCGACTTAAAGGATCTGATATGTATATTGGGCAGACTCTACACAATTTTTGTTTTTGCTGTAGGACGTGCTAGAAAAAATGTATGATGTCCCCTAAAAAACGAATACTAGATACTTGGGGGTCTGGTATGGATTTTAAAGGGGCTCTCCACGCAAAAAAAGTGTTAAAAAATCCATTCCAGACCCTAAACCAGAACATTTAGTTTGGCTGGCCAGGAAAGGGAGGAGATGAGCATATAATAAAATATCATTTGTTGGCAATTTAAACTGCATCTTTTTAAATGTCACTTGATGTAGCACATTTTGCAGCAAAAAAAAAAAAAAAAATATGGGGTAAGATACCCTCCTAAAATTCATACCCGACTCAAAGGATCTGATATGTATATTGGGCAGACTCTACACAATTTTTGTTTTTGCTGTAGGACGTGCTACAAAAAATGTGTGATGTCCCCTAAAAAACTAATACTAGATACTTGGGGGTCTGGTATGGATTTTAAGGGGGCTCTCCACGCAAAAAAAGTGTTAAAAAATCCATTCCAGACCCTAAACCAGAACATTTAGTTTGGCTGGCCAGGAAAGGGAGGAGATGAGCATATATCCTCCTTCATGAACCATACCAGGCCACATACCCTTAAAATCATGTGGTACCTTGCCGGCGGGATGTGTGACACTGGTGCCAATGGATGGCAATGGGTTTAAATGTGTGCAAAAAAAAGCAAAAATGACTCTAGCAGCAAAAGGGTTTTGCCTTATTAAAAAATATGTTCTCTACCAAATGATTTTTTTTTTAAATTTTTGCATTGGCAATCACTGGCAGTGATTTCCATGATAATCTTTGGCCTATTATGCTTGAAAAGATCAAGAATTGATTTTCAAGATTTGCTTCCCACTTCAATGGGGTCTGTATTAAAGTTTGCAATGTGCAGATGTTTGAACATGTTTATCAGAAGTGCCCACAAATCAATCCCAAGAAGATTTACCCTTCATGTGTGCCAGGGTTTAGCAAAGCCCATCAAAGAATTAGTATTTGATTAGTATAGTATTAACTAAAGCTGTTGTGCATTGAAACATTTGAATACCAATATATGGCCACAAAGTAAAGAGGTCAACTCCTATTTTTCTTTTATATGATGTACTGTATCATCTACTGGTAGCATAAAGCAGTCAAGCAGACATGACTTGAGAAGGGTTTTGTAAAGGTTTTTTTTAAAATTCACGTTAGGCTAAACATTTCTAAATACAACCAAGATAGTTGATATTTCTGTCATGGCACACCAATTTGGTTACTTTTTTGAAACCACCAAAGTTCTGAAGAAACCACCAAAGTTCTAGAAAATAGTTCTAACAGTGGTTTGATTTATCAAAGACAGAGCATGTTCACTTCTTCTAGAGAATGAGGGGAAGCAAAGTAAAAAATGAATTTGCAAAGCATACCAAACCATGTACAACCATGGGCACAAAGATTTTTTACTTTTCTGATTGAAAAAAGTAAAGCTGTACTGACTGAAACCACACAAGCATGTGCAAGCAAACAACCTGGTGTTTAATTTTTCTTGTACACCATTAGTGAATTTTTATTAGCTTCATCTAATTCACTAAGGTGAAAGAGAATTCACTTTGCAAAGTGAACATGCTCTACTATTTTAGAAAACTGTTGTTTTATTTTGATGGCATGCTTAGTTATTTATTTACAGAGCGTCAGCTTTGAGCCCTCTAACCCTTGTAGTTCCTGTATGAGTTTAAACACCTATGCTTTTTCAATAATTTTTTTTCAGGAGTGTAATATGAAGGGAATTCTTAAAAATGTTCTCAACTCACTTGATGGCAATATGACAAATATTGTTATTACTTGGTATAATTAAGTTTACAATTGCTGACTTGTTAAGCTAGAACTAATTGCTATTACTTCTTTGTTTAAAGTTAATTAAACAATTTATCATTATCTTTCATCCCACCTTCATCTCTCTTATGACTTCCATGCTTGTTCTGGCGCACAAATTAAATTTAGCAATGAATGCTTGTTTTTTTTCTGTTATGCAAACATTGTTTTGATCATCAGCAGAGGGACCTGCAAACTAATTTATTTGATTACAGTAATTATTAAAGAAATAAATAAATATGTTGTTAAAGTGTGTTAAACTATTGAATCGAAATAAATATGCACAACAATGCAAACAAACAAACAAGTTAGTTGTTCGGAAGTGAACCATGTGTGGCATGTTACTTATTTTAAAAATATATATATTCTGAAAAAGAAAAAGGTCTTATGGTGTACACATACAGCATGGTATATTGTATTATATTTACATATAACAAGTTTAAAAGGTGATATGAGTTCACTATGCATTTCCTATGCTTTAATAAAGTGTAAATATGACACGGTTAGTCACATGCTGACATAGATAGATTGTTGGGAATTTTCTAACTGAGACTTGACCTTTTGCCTGTGTTGTGGTGCGTTAGCACAACAGATGTTAACTTGATACAATACACATTATTAACACGCTGTACTGCGGTGCAAAAAATATTGTTTTTTCCTCAATTATGTTCTACCATCTCTAACTGGACAATAGAAAAAATTGAATAGCTAATACCATAACGTGTTTCAAGCTTCACCGCTGTAACCACTAAAGGATTTACTTTAAGTTAATCATGGTCATGCCAATAAATATAGAAAACAGTGGTGTTGTATTTTGCTATAGCACAAAAATACACTGGAGGTGCGCATGCGTGTCGGCTCTGTATGGACGCTTGATCCCAGAGCTCCGTCCCGCTCCGGCATTTAAGTGCTCGTTTCACCTGACGCACGGCACCTTCGGCAGCACCCCGGCACTCTATACACCCCTGTACCTCCCGGGCACCCCCCTATGTCAGGGCCTACGGTCAGACGGAACCTGGAGCGGTCCTTGACCCCGGACCTTCAGAGGCCTACCTACGCCATGATAAAAGAAGGGGGAAGAAGCGCCACTTGAGTGCAGTAAGAAAGGTTTTATTGGACAAGCAAGATATGGTGACTCACATCTGTACATTTATTGTGGTGCGCTCCGTGGTGTTGTCAGTGGCTGGGTGCCTGCTCTGGATCCGGTGCGGTCCGATCATCCGGGAGAGGCCCGGGGGTAGGCTCAGGCGACTTCTGGGTCGGATCGGCGGTGGAACTGCGGAGAGCTGTAGCTGCAGCCGGCAGCGTCTGACGTCACGGGCAGTGTGGGCTGTGTGGGTGTATCTGGGCTTCACTACGCGTTTCAGAGCATGCGCAACATCTGATGCAATATCTGATGCAATGCAGGTTTTTTTCCATGCAAAAGGTGCAAAACATGTATTACCACAAAGAATTATAAGAAGATCACTTATTTTAAGTTTAATAGCACTGTTTTTTCTTACAATATTAAAAAATGTATTACATGCCACTCTACTCATGTCACTTACCTTTTTTCCTGCCCTTGTGGTCTCCAATATACTAGGAAGACAACACGCAAGCAGAGTACTAGAATCAATGAACACATAAATAATATCTGTAAAGGATACCCTAAGCACAGTCTCTCCAATCATTTTCGACTATGCCATACCAGGGTCCAGGGATCCCATTTGCTTATCCGTATGTGACATTGATAAAATAGAACCCCATTGGAGAGGGGGGAATTTAACACAGAAAATATCCATGAATGAGACCGAATGGATTTACCGGTTACAAACTTTAAATCCTCTAGGGCTAAACATTGATATAGACCTAAATTGTTTTATATCTAATTGCTAATTTTTATAGTTTTAAAACTCTCCACTATTTTAACTTTTTTATGAATTAATAAATTATATAAATTTAGATTTAATTAATTATTAAAATATTTTACTATTTCAGCTCTTTGATTACATTATAATATGATTATTAATATTGATATTGGTTGATATTCATTATTAACTATTAATTTTAATATGGTCTAATTATTAACCAATAATTATTGATAATCATCATCATGGTTTTTAATTAATTATTATAGAGTTTTGTTTTAATATTGATGTAAGATTGGGATTAATGATTTAATATAAATTAGCATTGTTTAAAATATTTATATATTTTTATACATTAATGTATATCGATTTAATGTATTGTTAGCATTGTTGAATTGTATACTTATACATTAATGTGCATAGCTTCATGGGCACTTATCCCTCCGCCTTTCTATGGTAATTTATTGGGATGTGTATAATATCCTGTTTAGGATTTTTATTGCCAAAATTTGTATTGCCAATTCTTTCCCTCTTCTTTGCCAGTACTCCGTTCATTATATTGATGTTAATATGGCTCCCGTTTTCTTCCTTCTTCCTTATTCCGGTGGGAGGGTATATGATGTGGCGGAGTTGGATAGGATATGCAAATGAGGCTTGGTTGTATAACTAGCACAGACGCAGTCACAGTCACATGACCCTGATGACGTCAGATTACGAGCTAACGAAACGTGTCGGGACGTAGGACCTGTGACTGCGCCAATACGTCATTTCCGGCTCCCGGTGGAACGCAGATGGAACACGGAAGGTGTTCCTAACCCAGAAACCACGATCATCCTTAATGCCTGACATTGTTTATGTTTGTAAGTGCATCCATTCTTTAATAAATTACATTATTATAACGTACTTCACTATCAAGATCCTTCTTTCCTTCTGGGTATTGTGTGGGAGCCTATCCCCAGATCTAATGGTATTGGAGGAGGAATCGCTTTGGAGTATGTGAAGTTGTTGCCTATTTTGAAGCCTGGTGTCTATTATATCCACTCACTTTATAGACCCCCTATAACTGAAGGGGTCCACGGATCTGGTAAGCATTTATACCCTCTGGGTGTTCTGGTGGAGGAGTATATTGCTACCAATAATGTTTTCGTTCATCTATACTTGGATATTCATTGTCAACTCATGGACTATTTGGCTATATATCCATCTATGGACATTTTGCAGTGATTTTGCACATTTTGGGAATAATCCATATCTCCCATTATTGCACTTTATATTTATTTGGTATTATTTTCACAGATTTGGTGTGTTTATTTATATGTGCACTTTATTTTGCACTATCTGTACAATATTGTATTTTGTTCATATTAGTGTTTTAGTTGAGCGCAATCTCTTAATTAGTATTAATTATTTATTTTTTCATATACCCCCATATGTCGAGCACAGTTTGTGCTAGTTACGTGTTTCTCACGTGGTGTCCTGTTTCCAGACGCCATAGTTTTCCCGATTCCCATTCAGGAGTCCCCCCAGTCTCCCACCTGGTCTTCTTTCTTCTGTTCCTTCTCCTTCTGTCCCTCATTTTCCGTCTGTTCTCCTTCTTTTCTTGCTGTGCCTTGGCCCTCTATCTCTTGTTGCGGGTTCTGCTCCTCTGTTTCCCCCCTGTTTCCTGTCTGCCTATGTGCATCCCGCAATGGCCCGCACGGTGAGTACTCACCCCAGGCTGAACCTTGGTTCTTATAATGTTCAATATTGCCTCCAAGAGGGGCCAGGTTCTCTACCACATGCACAAATGCCACTTAAATGTATTGCTCTTACAGGAGACGCATTTTTGTTCCAACTCTGTCCCTTCCTGTTCCAAAAGGTACTATAACAGGTGGATACACAGTTCTCCGCTCCAGAAATCCAAAGGGGTGTCCATTGCATTCCATAAGTCTCTTCCTATCGTCCTGATAGACCATGTTGCAGATCCACATGGCAGGTACGTGCTGGTCAAGTTTTCTCTCTGGGGGTTTAAGTATACAGTTGCCAATTTTTACCTGTCGAATGCTAACCAGGTCGCCTCGGCCTTGCAGTACCTAGAGCTTCTCACTGGGTTCGCAGAGGGGAAGGTTATCCTGGACGGAGACTTAAATTTCCCCCTGGACCCTGTCCTGGATACCTCTTCCTCCCGATCATCCATCTCCTACGCAAAGTTGGGAGCCATTAAGGGCACCCTACATGACATGTACCTGGTCAATATATGGAGGGTTCTTCATCTTCACCCGACGTCTCGGAACTACATCCATTTTTCTTCAGCCCATTAATCGTACAGTAGAATTGACTATTTTTTCGTCGACCATAGCTGCCTTGACTGGTCTCCTGAAGACGACATTGGGACATTGGTCTGGTCCCATCACTCTCCGATTTTAATTACGTTGTCCCCCCCGGATACTCCAATTAAGGAATGGACCTGGAGACTAAACGACTCCATATTGGCGACCCCGGACTGCGTGGACACGTTCTCCACTGTCATCACAAACTTCTTCTCGGATCAAGCCAATGGCCTCACATCCCTCCCCCAGCAATGGGAGATGCTTAAGGCAGTGCTACGGGGAGCCTTTATTCAGGAACCCGTCTTAAGAAGGACAAGTTGGCTTCTATAGCAGCTGCAGTCCTTAACCTCTGTACGCTTGAGATGGCTCATAGGCAGACCACCTCGGATGCTGCACTTGCTGATCTATCTACAGCCCAGGCCCAACTTAGAGAGCTTTACATGGCCTCGGCCCGCACATATGACCAGAAACTGGCTTTGCACAGGTACAAATTTGAAGACAAATGCGGCTGACCGCTGGCTTGCACTCTCCATCCGAAGACCCCTTTCACCTTCATCACCCAGATTCCTGGCCCCACAGTGTCCCTTGTGACGACTCCGACGCAGATTGGTCAATATTTTATGGATTGTTACCAATCACTATACCACATTTCTGCATCCTCGCCCCGTGGCCCACATATAGCCTCCCATGCTGACAAAGCTGCATATATCTCAAAGACCGCCCTTACCGTGCGTAGACTCTGACGTTTCTCAACTCTGAAAACACTGATCTCAGAGGATGAAGTGGCAGCGACTATAGCTTCGTCCCCCTGTGGCAAGAGTCCCGGCCCCATGGCTTTACTGCCAAATTTTATAAGACCTTTGACTCTCTCCTGGCCCCTTTCCTGGCTCGGGTCTTTTTTATTTTTAAAAGAAACTTTATTCAGACCAATGAGCAATACATGAAGAATGCAAGAAGAATGAAGAACAACACTTTTTTACATTTGGTAGTAAACAGCTGACTAACATGCAGAGCTGTGAATTGGCACGGTAAGTGCAGGATACCAACAGTAAATCAAGTCAAAAATACTAGAACCCTAGTTGGATGGATAAAAGCTAGGTACCTGTTATAACAGCCAATACAATGGTTGTAAAATAGAGGAATAAACATAGAAAACAAATGGGGTAGGAGGGGGGAGGGGGGATTGGGGAAGCATGTCCATGTCCACTGCAGTAAGAGGCCCTAACCCGGGGGAGAAAAAGTCAAAGAACCATCAATCAAGGTTGGTTTCGCGTCCCGGGGGAGCGAGTTCAGATAGCCCTGCCATTTATCGTTGAACCGGTCAGTAGAGGACTTGAGATTAAAGTCCGTGTTGAAGTGGTCCGTTGTTACAAGATGTCGGAGCTCACGATGCACCTGTGAGATAGACGGACCTGGCGGTGAAATCCAATTGGCCAAAATGACTCTGCGTGCTATCAGCAAGCAAGTGAGTATCCATATGCGTGGATGTGGAGCCGGGCAGCTAGTCCAGATTTTAAGCTGTTTGTCCCAATAGCCAAAGATGAGTAGGAGAGGGTCTTTTGGTAGATGAATAAGAGTAACTCGTTTAATTAAGGAGAGCACTTGGTCCCAGAAGTTGGATATAAAGGAGCATGCCCAAGATCTGTGTTGCAAGGTGGGGCGTTGAGCTGTACAGAGGGGGCATTTGCTGGCATTAGGGTTGTCTTTAAGGAGAAGGAATGGAATATAGGCCCTGTGTAGAATCTTCAATTGCGTTTCTCTCCATGTCTCGTTGGGAGTTAGAAGTAGAACGCTGCGGTATCCCAGTTTGGGCACAATGTCCTCTGTTGGAAAGGCTTTAGCCCAGTGAGCTGCCGTTTTGCCGGCATGACGGAAAGAGACAAGACGTTGAAATGGTTTATAGATTGCTGATATGCTGTACTTCCCGGCAGCCAGTAGAGGATCGAGTAAGAGGTCGAGGAATCTCTGAAGCGCGTGTTGATGCGAGTCCAGGAGGAAACTATGACATTGCATTAGATAAAAAACATGGGAGCCTGGAAGATTGTGACCGTCCAGAACTTTGCGGACTGTGCGTGGTGGACCAGTCACGGGGTCACATAGATCCGAAAAGTATTTTAGCCCCTTTAGATGCCATAGGTCAGTGAACTGAGATTGTAATCCCGGGAGAAAGGCAGGATGTCCTTTAACCACTTATGCCCCGGAAGATTTTACCCCCTTCCTGACCAGGGCCTATTTTGCGATTCGGCACTGCGTGACTTTAACGAACAATTGCGCGGTCGTGCAATGCTGTACCTAAACAAATTTGGCGTCCTTTTTTCAAACAAACAGAGCTTTCTTTTGGTGGTATTTGATCATCTGTGCGATTTTTTGATCATGCGCTATAAACAAAAAAAGAGCATCTATTTTGCAAAAATAACAATATTTTTCACATTTTTTATATGAAATTCCCCCAAAAAATGTAAAATTTTTTTAACATTTTAGGCCAATTTTTTTTTTTACCATATGTTTGGTAAAAAAAAAATCGCAAAAAGCGTATTTTGATTGGTTTGCGCAAAAGTTATTGCATTTACTAACAAAGGGAAAGATTTTTGTCATTTTTGTTGGGTTTTTTTTAATGCGCAATGTCGCCGATCTGCGATTTTTTTTTTTGCGGGACTGCGACATTGGGGCGGACAGATCGGACCCTTTTTGACACTTTTGGGCTTACCAGTGACATTACTACAGTAATCAGTGCTATACATATGCACTGTTACTGTAAAAATGACACTGACTGCGAAGGGGTTAACTTTTTTTTGAGAGGGAGGGGTTAAGTGTGTCCCTAGGGGCGTGTTTCTAACTGTGATTGGCTGTGGCTTGATGTGTAAGAACAGTGATCAACGGTCCTACATAGTAGAACCGTTTGATCACCATTCTTACACAGGGGAGACTGACAGGCAGCTTTGTTTACACTAGCCGCCTGCCTTTCTCCTGCTGTCACGGACGATCGCGAGTGCCCGGCGGACATCGGGTCTGCCGGGCACATGCGCGGGGGGGGTCCGTGACCGAGCGGGAGCGTGCATCCGGTGTCGCGCGCTCGCTCCCAAAACCCTTACAGGCTAGCGACGTAGCCCTACTTCGCTTTGCCTGTGAGGGGCTGACTGCCGACGTAAATAGTCGTGCGGCAGTCGGCAAGTGGTTAATAGGCAGGTATTTGGAGATAGAGAGGGGAAGTCCCAAGCGTTTACTGGTGTCTCTCCATGCAATCACCGTGTCTCTCAATAGTATATTATGTTGTAACCTGGGAGGCATAGTTTTCCATTTAATGTGTAGAAGCACTGCCAAAGAGTAAGGAGCAGACATTTGTGTCTCCAAGTCATTTTTGGAGTAGTGGGAGGAGTTGAAAATCCAGTCTAACGCTATCCTAAGGAGGAAAGCCAAGTTATACATCCTAATATCAGGAAGATTTGCGCCTCCTTCGCTCCTGGGAAGACACAACTTAACACGGGAGATGCATGGTCGCCAGCCCTTCCATATAAACTTGGAAATGGCACTATTAATTTGCTTTGCATCGGAATGTTTAATCAGTAGCGGGACAGTTTGTAGTGGATATAATATAATAAGCTGACCATCTTAACCAGATAACATCTTCCCAAGAATGAAAGAGGTAGATCCATCCAACTATCTAGTTGCTGATATAGCTTTTGGAAGAGTGGGGGGTAATTCAAGGTATAAATGGAGGAAGGAAGTTTACCTATCTTAATCCCCAAGTACGTGATGTGCGACAAGGCCAATGTAAAAGGAGAGGAGGGAGCCCAAGGGGGTGTAGATGTGGTGCCCAGGGGGAGAATTTAGCTTTTTGAGTAATTGATTCTAAGGCCCGAACATAATTTAAATCTATCAAACGTAGCAATAATGGTATGCATGTCCATAGCGGGGTTGCGGGTGAAGATCAGGACGTCGTCCGCAAAAAGGGAGATGCGGAGCTCCCGTGGCCAAACCAAAATCCCATGTAAAGGAGCAACCTCTAAGAGGTATCTGGAAAGGGGTTCTAGCACCAGATTGAAAAGTAACGGGGACAAGGGACAACCTTGCCTCGTGCCTTTGAACAATCAAAATTCCTCAGTGAGAGACCCCGCCACCCACAACCTGGCCGCAGGAGATGCATACATGGCCCCGACAATGTGAGTAAAGGGTCCTGAAGAACCGAAGGCCTTGAGAACCATAGAAAGCCATTCGAAGCTCACATTGTCAAAGGCCTTCTCCGCGTCCAGGGTGATGATCGCCAGGTCTGCCCCCGAGCATATCCTAGCTTGGTCCAAAGCCAGAAGAACCTTACGAATATTGGACGTGGCCGACCTTCCCTTGGTAAATCCGGACTGGGCTGGATGTATCAAGGAAGTCATAATCTGGGCTAGCCGGGATGCTATGATTTTAGAGAGGATCTTTACATCCAGGTTCAAGAGGGATATTGGCCTGTTCTAGGGGGTCCTTCCCTTTCTTGGCAAGGAGTTTAATTGTAGCCTGGTTGCCAGTGGGGGGATAGGAGCCTCCCGACCAGATGGCCGAGTAGACCTCCAGCAGAGCGGGACCTACAGCTTCCAGGGCGGATTTGTAAAATTCCCCAGTAAGCCCATCCGGGCCTGGGGCCTTATTGGAGGCTAGTTGTTTAATAGTAGACTGAATCTCTGGGAGAGTCAATGGGGCGTTTAGTAATTCCAGATGCTCAGCAGAAATCTTGGGAAGAGTTACATTATCCAAGAAAAAACGGGCCTGGGTAGCGTCAAAAGGATCTATGGAGTATAATTGGGCATAGAAGTTGCGCATAATAGACTGCACCCCTTGTGGAGTGGAGTCAAATTTGCCTGACGGGTCTCTAAGGGAAGCAATATGTGTGGGCTTATAAGGGGCCTTGCACAGTCTCGCCAGCAGTTTACCCGCCTTGTTCCCAAACCTATGTAGCGTGGCCTGGAAGTGAGTGCGTTTAATAGATTCTAGTTTATCCACCCAGGCATCGAAGGCTTGTTTGGCTTTGGTCCACTCCTGTCTAGAGACAGGGGAGTCCAACGCCAGCAGAGCATGTTGGGCTGATCTCAGACGAGCACCGGCCTGTAAATAACTTTTAGAAGTGGACTTTTTATAGGCGGAGGCATAGGATATTATCCTGCCTCACAAGTAAGCTTTACTCACCTAACAAAATAAATTCAGGTCGAATGTGTGAGACACGTTGTCCGAGGCATACTCAGACCAAGCCCGGGCCACATAGGTGCGGAAGTCAGAGTCATTGTGCAGGTAACCGCGGAATCTCCACAAATGAGACTCGGCTTGCCTATCAGGGGGATCAAAAGTTAAGGATATGGGGGCGTGGTCAGAAATTGTCATGAATTTCCGTGTCCTCAATTCTATAAATGGCAGTGTCAGAATAAAAAAAGAAATCTATCCTCGTAAAGACATTATGAGGGTGGGAATAAAAAGTATATTCCCTGTCGGTGGGATGGTGGAGACGCCAGACGTCCGTGAGGTGTAGGGAGTCAACCAGGTTGGTAAGGGGAGACATGGCAGAAGCAGTGAGATGAGTACCCTTTGGCCTATGAGAGGATCTATCTAGCAGGGAATCCATGGGGGAGTTGTAGTCCCCGCCGATTAGATGCGGAGTGTCTGGGAATTGGAGAAGATGCGCCGATAGTTTCTGGAAGAAAGATTGATCAGGGGTATTGGGGGCGTATAAATTGGTCAGTATCAGATCTCTATTGTTTAGTTTAAGATGAGCCGTGACATAGCGACCCTCATCGTCAGATGAGAGGGATACAATGTCGCATGAGAGGCATTTATGTATTAAAATTAAAACGCCAGCTTTGCGCTCTACTGCTGCTGAACCCAGAACCGTACCCACCCACAACTTTTTCATTCTGGGAAAATCCTCTAAGGATAGGTGGGACTCCTGAAGCAGAGCGATGTCCATTTTCAGTCTCTTAAGGTGACGAAGAATTTTCATCCTCTTAATAGGGGACCTAAGGCCCTTGACATTCCATGAGATAATCTTCAAGGAGGGTCAGGGGGGGGCAAGGCGTGAAGCCGAAATTAAAGGTATGATAGATCCATACAGGGCAGGGAGAATGTGATTAATAAGTGGGGACATGGCAGCGGTGTGATTGGGTTTTGCAATGCTGTGGGGCTATGTTTGGACAAATGCCAACCATGGAGCCGGAGGGAGGGAGGTAGGAGTCATAAACTTAAAAAAGGGAAAAACAAACCAGCAAAAGGAAACAAGTAGCATCCATGACTTCTCTTTTTTCCGCATGCTGCAACTGTGAGAGACGGCACAGCCCTTGGCAATGGCTAAGCAGGCCTGGTCAGCAAATAACCGACCTCACCCCCCAAGCGATGGCAGTTGAGGTTGCTGGTAGGCCCTTGACAAGAACGCCTCAGTACTCCACAGTGACAGCATAGCACATATAAAAACATGGTCATATAACAATATGTAGCACATAACCAACTGAAACACATAGACAGAACCATGCTCCGCTAAAGAGCAGTTAGATCACCCACCAAGGTGAGCATCTGGTGAGGGGGCCAGGGTGCTGCGGAAGTAACCAGGAAAAAAAGATGATGATACCTTTGGAAGTGTGCCTGCACCACAATGAAAGGAGAGTCCTCGACCAGAGTTGGAGGAGATTCAGCGGTGAGGAGCAGAGGGAAGTCCACTGACCACGTCAGAATATTTCTGCCGTTTGGGTGATTCCTTGCGAGGACTCCTTTGAACTAGAGGGCGCGGGACTGCAGATGGTTTAGCAGCCAAAGAACCATGTCCATCCACATGGAGAGAGCGCAAGAAAGGTTCCGCTTCCGATGGGTCTTGAAAGGACAGCTGTTCGCCGGATGGTGAACGTAGCCGGAGGATAGCGGGGTATGCCAATGTGAACTTGATCTGTGCTTGATGTAACTGGGATGCATGGATAGGGGGGCAGCGCCCCTGCGCCCCCAACGCACCGTCTGCCACTGATATTGACCTCTTTTTTTGATAAGCTGTGCAGGGCTCTCTCACGCTTCCTGTGGCTCCAAAACCGCCCTCGCTTGAAATACACACTTACCCTCCCGAAGTCTAGAGGGGGGGCTAGTATTCCAGACTTCGCTCTATACCATCGGGAGGTGACCCTGACACACATGGTGGACTGATTCCACAACGCTTCCACTAAATTGTGGTTTCAAATAGAACATCTTCTCACCCCTTTTGATCTCAGAGCTCTACCGTGGACCCCGTTGCAACTTCGTTGACATGCTCCTTCTCTGGGTAATTTGATGTCCCAGACCATGCAGACTTGGTGTCAGGGCTTACCTTTGTTGGGAGTCATTCAGGCAGAGATTTATGCTCACCCTTGCAAACAAACACAGACCAGGGTGACCAGGTAAGAAGCCACCTGGCCTGTGAGTTTGTGCACCGGGGCTGTGCAGGATAACCAGGTCCAAATACAAGGACTAGAGCAGGAGAACCGTCAGGTGAAGCCAGGGGTCAGATGCCGGAAACAAACAGGAATGCAGGAACTCAAACAACAGGAACCAAACCAGGAAACCAGAATCAATGAACTGACACTGCCCTTAGGGAGGGGCAGTGTCTTATACCTTGTTAATTAGGTATCAAATACAGCTGGAGAGTTACTGACAGGTCTGAGCCTCTGGTGAAATCCAGCCCCCTAGTGCTGCAGGCAATACAGGAATAAACAGGAGTTCTCCAAAGTCCTGAAGTGGCTCAGAGGCTAGTTTGCAGACTGGGAAGCCAGAAGGACACAGGTTCAATACCTCTGAAAGGCACCAGTGGGGTGGCCACACCTAGCCGTCTGGTGGGTACGACTAGAACCCTGACACTTGGGATCGCCTGAATGAGTCAGGCCGTCTCTCAAATCCCCAGGGTCCCATGACGCCCTTTTTTGGCACTCCAGCCTTCCCTCCAGCAATCTCGAGCCCGAGATTTGGACCTTGGAACGCATCCGACCATCAGCGGGTGTCCCAACTTCTACGTGATGATCCTTCCTTGTTACTGCCTCATAACTCTAACCGGCCAGTCGATGACCTTGCAAGCTGGTTACAGTGACGCCAGGTCCTCTCTTATATCAGCACACTGCCCTGTCACTCGATGTCCCCTGCAACTCCCATCCAGGAGAAGGGGTTCAAACTCCTGACCAGATGTTACAGATGCCCTTCCTCGGCTAAGTATATTGACCCGCTTCAATTGGACAGCTGTTGGAGGTGCATGTCATCCAAGGGTAGCTTCTACATATTTGCTCGGAATACCCCCAGATCCGTAGGTTTTGAAACAAAATCATTGCTCTGTACTGCAGGCTCCAGGCGACTAAGAGGCTGGATTCACCCCTTTTTTATGGATAGTGTAGGACCCACTGATAATGGGGTACTTTGACGCAGTGGTGGGCTTGAGCACAATATGGCCATATGGTGGGACTAAGTCCCCATTTTTATTTATGGATTGTCTCCATATTTAATAGTCATTTCTTTTGCATGGTTGCGCTATTCTTTTTTAATATACATGTTGCTTGGTCCATAGCTGCACCGGCTTTAGATATACATGTTCAGGGTTTGCTCCCCCAATTTTTTGCTTGTTTATTATGTATTCGGTCTGACCAGACTTCTGAGGTTGGGCATCCCCCCACACACACCTGTATTCTATCAGAGTCCATCAAGTAGATATAGGAGGAGTCCTTTGTAGTGCATTAGCACATCCATCCCAGCAAGAAGTGTTGTCTCCAAGGGTTGGAGAGGCTGGATTCACCCCTTTTTTATGGATAGTGTAGGACCCACTGATAATGGGGTACTTTGACGCAGTGGTGGGCTTGAGCACGATATGGCCATATGGTGGGACTAAATCCCCATTTTTATTTATGGATTGTCTCCATATTTAATAGTCATTTCTTTTGCATGGTTGCGCTATTCTTTTTTAATAGACTACGTTTTCTGCTACACCGGAATTAGCCCCGTTGTCTTTGTTGCCTGGCTCCTTCCGGTCTATCAAGAGGGATGTCCTTCAGTTCTTCTTGGCGGCTGTCAGGATGGTGATCCCAGACATTGGAAAACTGTGCATGTACCCTCTAAACTTAATGGGCCCTGGAACTAGATAAAATCAGGGACATGGAGAATTTGTTGGCCCGGGAGTGGGGCAGGGAGGAACAGTTCTCCGTCACGTGGTCGTCCTTGGACATGTTTCGATGTTCCGATGGCTTCAAGTCCTGGATGGGGATGCCCATGGTGTTGGGTGCTGATGAGCTGTAATGGGATGAAAACAGACAGGGTTTGCATCTTGGTTATACAGAGCAAGTCATATTTTTTGAAGCATGAGTGCTACAGGTCTTTCAAACTGTTTGTGATGGCCCAAATATTCAGGTGAAATAAAAATAGGCCATTCACAAAAAAGGATTACACAAAGTTGGTGAATTCACCCAATGTATTGAACGATTTTTCTTTTCTCTTTTTACAACGTTGTACATGTCCTTTGTCAACATTTTGCACATACATGTAAATATACATGCCATAAGGTTGGGATGGGGGTGGCACAGTCAGTACAGATATGCAGCCAATTCTCCTAATTTTTCCTATCTGTCCCCACTATAAAGAAATGGCCTTGCTTGCAAGTGGTCTCTCTATATTGGTTTCACCTTGTGTGCCTACCTAATTTTATTACAGCTGTCAGAATGTCACTTCCAATAATTCCAAGGACTGTAACATATTTACTCTACCAAAACTGAAACCCCATGATCCCAGAGTTCACCAACATAAGGGCAATCTCCACTTACCAACAATATACAGAAGAATACCAGTATAAGAGGAAATTTCACTAACTACTAATCTGTCCCCCTTGACAACAAGTGTAGAGAGGGCACTTACTGACCACCACTGTAATAAGTGTGCTTCACTGACCACTAATATATTGTTGGTATGTCACTGACCATCAATGTCATGGCGGAATTTCTATAATCACTAATGAAAGGGGCTATGTATCTACTTGCTTGGCAAGGTGGAAGCGTTTACACTGACCACTATGGCATATTTATACAGCTACCAACAAAAGGAGACTTTGTTAGGTGTTGTGTCCTTTTAATCTATGTACAGAAAGTTTTTTTTTTTTTTTTGGAGGGGGAGGGGTCTCGCTGTCTATTAAAGCGGAGTTCCGGGCACAGAATCTTTTTTTTTTTTCAATCTCCCCCTAACAATCACCCTTACACATCGATACATCCGCTAATCCTGGTTAGAATGGTGAAATAATGAGTTTGCAAGAATAAAATCTTACTTTATATAATTTCTGATGTGCGGCGCCATCTTTGTTGTGGATTGCCGAGTCCGTTGTGGGGAAATGTCTTCCCTTCTTCCTGATTCCAGTGGGCGTAGGCCTGTGAGTCAAGAAATGAGAACAGTGGTCGGCCGCCCATGTGACTGCAAAGTGCATCATGGGAGGGCCGAGGAAGAGCTCCCAGGACGCATTGTGGCAGGAAGTGACGAGGAGAGCCGAGGCACAGGAGGGAGGAAGTCCTTTGAAAGGTGAGTATACAAACCTCTGTAAACAGGTAAGTGAAAAAAAAAAAACTATGGGAATATCCAATTCTGACTCAGCGGAGAGTAAGGAATACAATGCAGTAATTATTAGAAATTGAATTTTGTGCCCGGAACTCCGCTTTAACCATCAATGTTAAATTAGTAAAAATAAAAGGCATGTATCGGCCACCAGAAAGCACCAGTAAGTAGAAGGTATAGACTTGTGGCAATATATTGTAGATCACTGGCCACTAGAAGTATAGGAACCCGGTATTAAGAATTCAACCTCTGCAGAGATTCCACTGAAAAGGGGAGCACTGGAGGGTGTCAACATTTTCCATAGAGCCCTATGATTTGTAGTTACAGCACATGCCTGATATGCATGCAACATGGTTCTGTTTAGAAAAACAAAAAAAGTAACCAATAAAGATATGTTACTAGCAGTGCTGTGTTTAAACACTAGAAATTTACAGTATATATGCATCCACAATTCTTTTTTCAGATCCTCAGAGATTTATTTGCCATGAGTGTCATGTTGAACTTCCAGTGACTAGTGACCAGTATGAGAGCGTGGGAGCTCCCCATTCACACCTAAGACCTTGTAACACTAACGAGTCACATGACACCGGGGGGGGGGATGTCTAATTGGGCCCAATTTGGACATTTTGACTTAGGGGTGTACTCACTTTTGTTGCCAGTGGTTTAGACATTAATGGCTGTGTGTTGAGTTATTTTGAGGGGACAGCAAATTTACACTGTTATACAAGCAGTACATTCACTACTTTACATTGTAGCAAAGTGTCATTTCTTCAGTGTTGTCACATGAAAAGATATAATAAAATATTTACAAAAATGTGAGGGGTGTACTCACTTTTGTGAGATACTGCATATGAAAAACAGTGGCTATATATAAAAAAATGAATTACAGTGCAAAATAAACATCTAAATAAAAGTGCAGCCAATTTCTAAAGTGCAGAGATAGTGCACTAAATTCAACATCTCTGATCAATATATACATTGGTTTATAGTACTTTTTTTTAATTTATTTTTTTTGGATGTATATATATTTCTGGAGTTTTAACACAGTGCTGCTAGTAACTTATCTTTATTGGTTACTTTTAGTTTTTGTATTAGTGATTTATAGCTGCGGCAGTGGAAGTACACCATTTTTTATATATGATCTAATATTTTTAACACATTTCATATTTTAGTACATTTATTTCATTTTTTTTAACATGTTTTCATTGGGCAACTTTAGCGCAGAGTAGGGGTTGTTGTTTGTTTCAGATACATGTATTTTTTTTACTTGACTTTAGCATGCAAATGATTCATTTTAAGTTAATATTAACTTATTTTCATAGCCTTTTTTTGCCTGCTAGATCACACATTACAAAACATCTCCTGGCTTTCAGTGATGTCTTTGGAGAGCATTCACTGTTATATTCCTTATTTCCAAGCTTTACAATACAGATTAAATCAGAGCACAAAATGCTTGTTGAACTGCATATCTTTTCCCTATAGCAAGCTATTTTTATTTTCACATATCTTAAAAATGATCTATTCTAGCCCTTGGCAAGGTGAAAGCTCACTGAACATCTTTCTGTTACTGGTAGTATTAATAGTTGGAAGTGTGAAAATCCACTGTTTTCTTTACTAAAACAAAACTATACTATTGTATTTTAGCAAATCCCCAACTAATTCACATTGCAGCATATTAATATTATTATTCCTGTCAAGTTCTCAGCAACATACTGTGCTGGTTGTCAAATGGAAAAAAAAATGGAGGGACTGAAAATACCTTGGGATACATTCCTGTAGATTTTTCAAGTTGCTTTGGGAAATTAGTCATTAAAATGAAATTGGAAGAAAAATGCTATAAGAAATGCAGTAAAAATATAAAGTATTGCATATTGCATTTACACTGTTTTTTCCATGCATATGCACAATAATTATGAAAGCCATAATGTATCACATTGTGTAGTTTTCAGTTATATCAAATGTAAACGTGATCTAAAAATGTTACCGCAAACCATTATTTATACATTTTCTAAATGCTGCAGGGGACTGCATCCCAAGTATGTGGACAACGGGTTCCACCAACAGTAGTATAACGGTTTGCCAGGATGAATGGTAAACAGTGTGTGAAGCAACTTATGGCTGCCCTAAATGTAGCGCTACCCCTGCAGTAGCCGCTTAATTTAGATGGGTTCCACACTCTGCCTCCCAACACCAAGAACAATCTCAGCTCCTCTGGCACACCTGGTAATAGTGTAAGTGTAAAGACCAATGGAAACACACGCGTTATGATGAAACACCGAATTATCTTTACTATAAGGTTTCTGTGAAAAAGTGACAAATAATAACAGTATATTCTTGAATGAATTAGCTCTTAACTGAGGTCAAGAGTAATATGATTCAATATAATGTATCAGGCTGCTTCTAGGGGATTCCACAACTGTAAATATCCCCAGAAGCAGAGGCAAACACTTCAATAACAATGAATTAAAAGATTACAACTTTATCTTGGCTTGGTTAACTTCTACTTAGATTGGCGCTATGGGTCCAGGTAGGAAGAGAGAAGAAGGATGACTTTCTCCTATGTCAGACCTCTCTCTTCTATCCCCTGACACCACAGGCCCAACCATCAACACAATACCTAATTCAGCGCTCAGTGGCTTAACTACCAAATGAGACTACTCCACATTCACCCTACATACACAAAGCCCTAAGCATGTGTGTGTGTGAGTTCATTAGGCACCAGTAACTTCAGTCCCCAGGAGAAGGATGAGGCCTTGTATCTTCAGCTAGCCACTGCAGACAGTGAACTTTAAACTCCTGCTTGCTAGTGTAAACTGTTGTATGCTGACAGTATCCAGATAGCAGGGCTGACACTGTGACTGCTTAACAGGACTTCAATGAGATCCAGGTGCCGGAAAGTGAGGGTAAAGTGGAGTAACTCTGTCTGATGCCTGCTGGCAAGCAGCCATTACTTATCCTCGCATTTAGAGCACCTGGATTATTTTATCAACTTAAGTCCCGGTTCACATTTCTGCGATGTGGGAACGCTGCGAATATGCAGCGTGTTCCCGCATCGCATCCGCACCCCTGGCAGTTCACACTGCCATATGTGATATGCAGGGGGTGTCAATTAAAAGTTAACAACACCCCCAGTTGAGATCGCATATCGCAGTGCGATCTGCAAGTTCGCACAGAATCGGATCGCACTAGTGTGAACCACCATGCGATCCGATTCTGCTGTGGATAAAAAAAAGGGTCATGTGCGTGTTTAGTGCGATTGCGGTGCAAATTCAGCCATACAAACTGTATGGCTGAAATTTGCACCGCACAGAGATCGCGTGTAATTTAGGAGCAGTGCGCTCTGAATTACATGCGATCTCTGTGATCGCACTAATGTGAACCGGCACTTAATGCACAATGTGTCACTGTGTGAATGAAAGTGAAATTGAGTGAAATTTTACATGGGACTGATTCTGTTTGTTTTTATGAACTGGTTTCCCCATAGTTATTTATTGGATTTCAGACACAATGTATAGGAATTCATCATTTATTTTTATTTTGTAAATTTATAGAACCACCACACTTGGTGATGGTTCTATTGTATATTTATTTTTATTTAATTCCTTTTATTGATGCATTTCGATGGTATACATCCACTTTTAGGATAGAACACTTTAATATATATTTTCACAACCAATTTCCATTATTCAGGACCCTTAAGTGCAGCAATCCCTATCTCTAATCAGCGCATCTTTTATCTACTTTTTACAACTCTGTCTATATGCAATGTCCTGGATTCCTACAGTCAAGGCCCAGACCGAATGTCCTGGATCAGGCAGGCTCTCCTGCTAGCCCGACTGGTCACCTCACCCTGGAGCGCTTCTCATAGGCAGTGCAGGTGTGTCTGGATATGCACCTGGGATCCCTCTCCCAGGCCGGATGTCTTGATCAATGCGATGAGTTGACCAGGGAGATAGCACCTCTCTCTTGCATCCAGTCTCTTCCCCTGCCTCGTGGTGAACTGAACTGCTTAGCAGACAAAATGGATGCCTTTTCTCCTCCTCTTGCCAGAGAATCCTGGGGTGTGTAATTCTGTTCTCATACAAGTACAAGGCTATGGAGCCGTTTTTGGTGGGGACCACATGTCCCAGAATTCTTTGCTGATTTCTGCTGATTGGCTCTCTTCCCTCTGCCAACAAGGATGCAGGGAAAGGAGAAGAATAGACTCAGTTTCAGTGAGGGAAAAAAAAGGGGGAGAAACCCCCCCCCCCGCAGGGGCTGATAGGCATTCTCTCCTCCCAGTGAGAGCCTCAGTCAGCTTGGCATGGCCGCGGGAAATGCGAGGCACCTGCTACACACTCCCTCAAATAAAGGAAAGTCTTGAAGCTGTTACCTGCTTTTGTCATACATGAGGAGAAAAACAGGTTAACATACACAAGACAGAAAACAGTTCACATTTGCATTGGAACCTGGCAGAGGAACCTTCTACCAATTGGCATAGGAAGGTAGGTTGTCCTGCCTACAGGCCATTTTAATTTGAATGACCCAACCAGATGTGCCAGGGGGGAGAGTTAGAATCTGCAGTGGAAAGATTAGGTGCTTCACAAGTCCTTTGAGAGGTGAGTACAACCTCCTCAGAGCTTCCACCCAAAACTTCATAGGTCAGTCTCTTGGGCGGGTGAATAATTCTCCTCTCTCTCTGTTCTTTAGGTTTAGAGATCATAGGCTCACCAGCCCCTTCTTCCTCCACTTCAGTTTCAACTTCTTCAATGAAAGAATGAGAGTCCTCTGGATCTGCTGCCTGTAGGGGAGGTTGAAAGTCTTCCAGATCTCCCAATGGCTGATTCTGAGGCACAAATTCAGAAGCTTCTGGCCTGAGAATTCAAGTGTCTGTAACTTCAGAAGAAGAAAAAGGGAGAGCGGCAGTCTCCGGATTTGTGATGGCCACAGCCAATCCACTCCCATATTTTCCTCCTCGCTGTCCTCATTTTCTGCATCAAAGGGTAAAGGCTGGCATCTGTTAACTGGACAAGATCTTTGTGAAGCTGTAAGTGTAGGCTGTGGATCTGACTGTGGTGGCACACAGACTGCTTGTGACAAGGACAACAGATGATTATGATGCCAGGTCTTCAGCAGACCCATACTTCCCTCTTGTCTGATCTAATATATGGATTGTCCTGGTAGCTGCTTACAAATTACATACGTTTGCAACTTCCAGAGATCAGCTAACTTGTACTGTCCAGGAACACCCAGGTTTCTCAGCAACACTCTGTCACCCGGTTGTAGATCTTGCACTCGCACCCTGAGGTCAAAGTTTTTCTTGTTTCTCTGTCCTCGGGCATCTGAGGCAGCTTGGGCAGTCTTTAGACTTTTTCTCAGGTGATCCACATATCCTCTGTGAGAATTTACTGAGGTATGATATAGGGATGTGACAAAGGTCTAGTCGACTGGCAGCTGAGTCTCCCATGCAAACATCAGCCGATAAGGAGAAAAGCATGTAGCATAATTTGCTGTACTGTTGTAAGCATGCACAATGGCAGCTGTATGTTTACTCCAGTGCTACTTTCGTTCTGAAGTCAGGATCCCAAGCATATCCAGGAGAGTCTTATTTAATATTTCTGGCTGAGGATCTCCCTGGGGATGATACGGAGTGGTTCGTGACTTCCTAATGCCAAGCAAATCTAATAGTCTCTTAATGAGGCGACCCTCAAAGTCTCTTCCATGATCGGAGTGGATGCATTGAGGCAGACCATAGTGTAGGAAAAACTTTTCTACTAAGATCTTGGCTACAGTGGACGCTTTTTGATCTTTTGTGGGAAAAGCCTAGGCATATCTAGTGAAGTGATCAGTTACTACCAGTGATATTACCCTGTCCACTCAGGTCAGGCTCCAAGCATAGAAAGTAAATGCACACCAGCTCCATAGGTCCTTGGCTCTGAAGATGGCCCATTGGGGCCCTCTTTCTCTGTATGCATTGACAGAGACAATGTGGCCAAGGTAGTTGACTGAGGGTTGATAGAGTTGGCATTTTTCCAACGACAGCTTCAACCCCTAATCATGAAGTCTCTTCAAGACCTTCTCCAAACGTTCTTCATGTTCTTCCAAAGTCTTACCAAAGACAATGATGTCATCTAAATACACCAACACTTCTATCAAATTAATATCACCAAAACCATCTTCTCCATCAGTGTTTGGAAGGTGGCTAGAGCGCCAGACAGGCCCTGAGGTATCTGGTCAAATTCAAAGAATCCTACTGGGGTAATAAAAGCTGTCTTCTCCCGATCTTCAGGGTACATGGGGATTTGGTAATACCCACTCTTCAAATCCAGCACGCTGAACCACTTTGCCCCTGACAGGCTCTGCAGGGCATCTTCTATCCTTGGGGTGGTATATTATACAAAAAACAGAAAAGTGCCTCTAAGTGTATTACTTTATTATACAGAGAAAACAGCAGTGAGAGTTGGCAACTCACGACTCGAGATGAGAGTAGATAAAAAGCCCATCAGATAGGATGGAAGGATATTCTACAGGTGAAGAGTGCAGCCACGCTGATCTAACTATGCAGAGACCATGGTCAGGACAGGAAGAGATGCTTGCAGCATCCTGACCATTCCAGGTTCACTGCTGTATAATAAAGTAATACACTTAGAGGCGCTTTTCTGTTTTTTGTATATTCACTTCCAGAGTTGGCCTCCACTTCTGAGAAGAGCTGCCCAACTATTTTATACTTTATTTATCATCAGTGGACATTCTGAGAGATATATAAAGACTTCTCACAATTTTTTTATGGACTCATACTCCGCTGATTATTATTAACTATTTGTGTAACACTAGATCTCCCTGAGCGCTTGTTATCTACTTTTTATTGGGGTGGTATATTGGTCGGGGATAGTCCTCCGGTTTAGCGTCTGATAATCGATGCACAACCTCAGGGACACATTTTTCTTTTGTACTAGCACTATAAGGGAAGCGTACGGACTTCGGGACTCTCGGATTATACCTGCTCTCTTCAGTTCTGCCAGCTGCTGCTGCGGGTCTTCCAAGTCTCCCACAAAGGGATCTGTTGCACTTGTTCCCGGAATGGGCACTCTTTGCACACCCCACATCAAACTCACTCTTGGAGAATGCAACCTGTCACCTTAGTAGCTAATTCTTGACCTTTTCCTTATATTCAGGATACAAAGGAGTATTCTTCTGGTAGAACTCCCCAACAGGGATTTCATCCTTCACTCCCCCCACCAAATCAGACAGTGAGCCTGGGCTGGCTGGATTCACTTGGCCTAGCAGCATCTGAGCCTGCATCATCACTTGGGAGGCCGTGATGTTACGGACACTGACCGAGATCTTCCCTTGGCTTCTTTGCAGCACCTTAGTTGAAACCACTTCTGGGATTATTTCCAGCCCTGTGTCTTCTCCTTTGCCATCTGCTTCAAGGACAATGCAAGGGCCTGGGTGCTTCCAACTGAGCTTGACAGTTGCTTGCAGACAAATCACTTAACCGGGCTGTAATACCTTCTCACACTGGTCCAGGTGCCATATTTTCCACAGGCCTTCAACTGGGGCCTTCTGCTCTTGTACTAGGCGCTTGCAGGCTTGTCTCAGCATGGGGTGCACATCCGCAGTTGAAGAAAAAGGCTCCAAAACAAGAGATGTCAACAGCTTTAGAACAAGATCAGTATTGGTCCCCATAATCCCAGAATTCTTGCTGGCCCCAGGTGGGTGAGGGCAAATCACCGCCAGTGTGTCAAATGTCTCTGTCTTTTCAGCTATAGAAAGGTTAAAGGTCAGCTTGACTGGTAGATAGCCATTGTAAGGGAATTTTTTAGTTCCGATGCCCCATATCTCTAACTTCTGCAATGGCAAGTGCTTAAGGTGCCTGTCGTAGAAGTCTCTTTAGAGGAGGGTCACTTGAGCTCCAGTATCCAGGAGAGCCTTAGTATAGATTCCCTGTACTTGGGCGGCACAGTGGTGTAGTGGTTAGCACTTTCACCTAGCAGCAAGAGGGTCACTGGGTACTCTGCGTGGGTTTCCTCTTGGTACTCCGGTTTCCTCCCACACTCCAAAGACATGCTGGTAGGTTAATTGAATCCTGTATAAAAAAAAGAAAAATTGGCCCTACTGTATGTATGTGAGCTAGGGACCTTAGATTGTAAACAATGTATATGTAAAGCGCTGCATAAATTGACAGCGCTATATAAGTACCTGAAATAAATAAATAAATAATAAATAAGAGGAGAAGGTCCCACTAGCTCGGCAGGGAACTTGTAGGAAGGGGTTGCTTTGACCTGTTCTGTGGCCTGTATCCGAGTCCCTTTCTTGCGGAAATTCTGAGCTAAGTTGAGTCTTCTTTGATTTCTAGAGGTCTGGTGTGCATTGCTTCCATAATGCCGGGTAGCCTGTGTCAAGGAGAGTGGAATACTGGGTCGCTTAGAGGCAACAACGAAAGCCCGCTGTAAGGGTTTGGGCTTCCGCCACTGTCTCTTAGCATCGTTGGCTTTGGAGCTAGCTACCATAAATGGGCAACCGGTTTGCTCCTTCAACAGGGCCCTCTGAAGTTTCTCGCCGGCTATTGGTGCTGTGCTTCAGGCTTCACTGGGCTTGGGCACACCCATTGGTATTGTCCCATTCCTTCACAGTTGAAGCAGATTCCTTGATTTGCTGGCTTCCTCTTTTGGGATACTGGAGAGTTTTAGGACTTCTTGAATTCTGGAAACTTCTTTATCATGTGTAATAGTGGGCTTAGCATTGAGAAAGGCTATCCTCTCTATCAGTTGCAACACCTAAATCTCAAGGAGCTCAACCTCAGGGTCGCCATTCACTGCACTGGCCACTCTGACAACATATTCTTTTTGTTTTCCAACATGGCCTCCTCTTCCCGGACAATTCGGATCAGATCTGAGTACTTCAAGATGCCACCATCTTGCTGGGTTCTCAGCAGTAGGGTTATGGGGTCCAAGGGCTAGGCACCCCTCAAGACTTGTTGGGCCAGACCTTATCCTCCTTCTTGGGGTCTATACCTTTTTTCAGCAACATATGATGCACAATCTTGTCCAAACGCCTCATGTAATAAGACAGTTTCTCTCCCTCGTTTTTGGTAAGTGTGCTCCAACTGATACATGAGATCAAAAACCTTCTCTGTATGCCCAAACACGTTGTGCAGAACGTTCAAGTCATCCTGGGTAACACAATCTTGCTTGCTGAGCTTCAAGTTGCAGATGGCTTTTGAGGCAGGCCCCCTTAAACTCTCTGTGATTCTCTGCTTCTTATGGGTCTCAGGAATGTCCCATTCATCCAAGGCTTGTGTGGCCTGGTCCAACCACTCTTCAAAGTTGTCCTCTCATGTAGGCACGGGTTGTCTACCAAAAAAGCCCTGAGATTCCGATACCCAGTTCCTGAGTATGCTGGGGTGTCTTTCTGGCATTTTGACACAAAGTCTCCCAGGGCAACAAAGAACTCTGGCCCAATTGTGGCCAAAGGTGTCGTGGAAGGGGCTTCTTCCTTTGTAGCCTCAACTTGGCTGGAACTTGCTTGACACATGTCTTTTGTGTTTAGCTGGGTTAAGTAAGACTCAGTCTTGCTGGCCAGCTGCACACTGGCCCCTCTAACTAACTATGTAACTATGTAATTATGATCTGGAAAATGTGTCAGTCCATATTTTCCAGACCTTATCACATGATACACACAAGAGAGAATTAACAGCAAGTAGACCAGGGATCCTCAAACTATGGACCTCCATCTGTTGCGGAACTACACATCCCATGATGTGACATTCACAGACATGACCAGGCATGATGGGAATTGTAGTCCCTGAACAATTGGAGGGCCATAGTTTGAAGACCCCTGCAGTAGACGTTTTGAAGGTGTAGTTCGAGTGGTAATAATACATGAGTAATAACAGGTCTGAAGTTGGGCGTTTATCTCTCTATGTCCATATGTAGTATTGCTAGTTCAGGATTAGGGGTTTGTTATAATATCCATAAGCGAGGAAATCAAATGAAATACCTGGTTCCAAAAACCTTTTAGGCTCAGAAACCCCCTGAAGGTTTGTAGAAGGTGCCCTGTCTGTCCACAGTTGCACCGACAGAGAGGGGAAGTAGTAGGGAAATATTTTGCTAATCTGTAAGGAGTGTACTGGCACCTATTGTCTATTTTGAGCATTATTTCCCAATGACTAACACAATGTGACGCCCTGTAAATTTTCCTAAATGCAGACTGCCACTGATCTGCTGTAAAAGCTGTGCATAGATCAAATTACCACTTTGTGAGTGTGGCTGTTTTGCGGAAGGACCACTTATCTTGAATTATGTAATAAAAGAGTGATATCCCTTTGATATTTGGTATTGGTTAAGAATAGAATTGCCATACTTTAGGATATAAGCTCAGCTCTCGGATAGGGGGTTTTCCCAGAAAATGTAAAATGCGAGCACATGAGAAATGCATACTTCTTGGGAGATTGTATTCTGTTATTAGACATTCAATACTCTTGAGTTTAGAGTTAAACAGAACATTTTGTAGATAAGTAATGCCAAAAGTAGGGAACAGCTTTGTGGAGAGGATGGGGAGTTTGGCATCCAGCAGGTGCAGGGGAAACTGATATTCCACCTTAGAAGCTTTAGAAGTGGTACAGTGGTTATGGAGAAATCTCCAAGCTCGTAAGGATACTTGTATAGATGGGGAGAAAGCCCAAATGTCTCATGGCTTCCAAAGGTTGCCTAATAGGAAGGAAGTTAAATCATTTGTCGGTGCTAGTACTCTATGCACATAATGGGACATTGCCATCACTAAACCAGTGACAAAGTTGGTCCAATCTAACTGGCCAGTGGTAGTCACAGATATCTACCAACCCAGCTCCCCCTACATGCCTATGCAATATCAAATTGGTACGTGAACGTCTAGCTTTTTTGTTTTTTCAAATAAATTTCCACATGAGACTTGACAGGGTTTGGAGGTAGTGGAAGGGTGGGTGTGGGAATTGGTAGAGCATGAAATACATTAAGGATTTGGGGTAGGGTTGTCATCTTGAATACTGAGAGAGTTCTCTCTTTGAGATTTCCTGCAGTTAGGTTTTGAGTTCAGCTATTAAAGGTTTGAGGTTGGTGCTGGTTAGGGATGAGACTGTAGCTGTCAGTGATATGCCTAGGTATAACATATTTACTCCATGTAAAGGGAAGAGTTTGTTGAAGAATTTGTTTGGGAGTTTCCCATACTCCCAGGTCTAAAATACTAGAGTTAGCAAAGTTGACCTTGTAGTAGGAAATATTACTAAAGTATTTTAGGATTTTGTAGGCCTGTGGGAGGAATGTTAGTGTATCTAACAAAAGGAGAATGACATAGTCTGAAAATAAGTTAATCACATGTGGGCTAGAGTCAAACTGGAAACGTTTAATGGAGGGGTGGGCACAGTCTGCCTCAGAGAGGGGCTCTATCAATAGATTGAAAATGGTTGGGGATAGGGGGCAACCCTGGCGAGTCCCATTGGAGATACAGAATGTTTTAGATAGGAGACCTGAGGAGAACACCTGTGCTGTAGAGCAAGAGTAGAGAGTTAAAATCACAGTCATAATTGGACCAGAAATCCAAACTTAGAGAGTACCAGTGACATGTACTGCCAATGGACCCTGTTGGCAGGGTTAATAGGGTCTTTCCCAGGTTTGGGTAATGTGATTATATAGGCGTTCAGCATCTCCGGTGGGAATAAGGAAGTAGCCACACTTTTGGTAAAGACTTTTTGCATATACAGTATTGTGAGAGAATGGTTCTAAATATTTTTAAATATTTGTTAGAAAAGCCGTCTGGCCCTGGTGATTTACCATTTGGCAAGGTAGCTATAACTGTCTCTATTTCAGAGGTTGTAAAAGTTGCATTCATCTCTTGGAGATGAGAGTATGATCGAGTAGGAAGGTTTAACCCTTGTAAAACTGTTGTATGCACTTAGTAGTTGGTTGTGGTGTTGATGGGTCATTACGTAAGTTGTAAAGCATGCCATAATAGGGGCAAACTGGTTAGCAAATTCTTGGGGATTCATGATTTTGTGATGGAGAGTAGTAAAGTGTTTGTTGAATTGTTGTAGTAGTTCTCTCAGGCTTTCTCCAAATTTGGAGAGGGCATTGGTAGAGGTTGTGGTAGGTGAGATTTTGTTTTGGGATTCTATCTTTCGGATTTCTGAGATCAGAGAATTACATTCCAAAGTGTAACTTCTTTTCTCTTTAGCACCTATTTGGATAAGGATGGCTCTCATGAATGCTTTGTGAGTATTCTATATTGTATAGGGGTTGGATACTGAGGCTTCATTGTTGTGAAAAAAGTCCCGGAGATGCTGGATAACTAGGGAAGAGGTTTGGGGCTCTTGTAGAAGTTTGACATTACAGAGCCTGATGGGAGTGGAGGAGGGGACATCCTGCTCAGCTAAAGACAGTGTTATCGCAGAATGGTCGGGCCATGTGATGTTGTGTATGTGGTTTTGGGAAAACCTTTTGAAGTAACCATTGATCAGTTAGAAACATGTCTATTCATGAATAGGATTAGTGTAGGGCTGTGAGTTGATATCACAGGTAATGAATGTATCTGCCTTCTTCGTCTAAGAGAGCTTCCCTGAGATAGAAGGAAAGCGTGTTCTTCAGAGCCAGTAGGATGTCTGTTTTTTTTGTGGTTGGATGTGCATGCTAAGAAAATATGTGGATAGTCTTTGTGTGAACAGCGCGGGGCTTTGGAGGATTGAAAATTAGTTTCCTGTACACACAGGATGTCCACCTTATGTCTGCTAGCTTCTCTGCACATAGAGAATATCTTTGCGGGGTGATTAAGTTCCCTTGCATTCAAAGAGAGGTATTTAAAAGTTATTGGTGAAGGCTTGAGTAACAGTGTGTGGTGTACAGTGGTGGAGTACTCACTGTTTCAACAGAATGACTTCTGGTGTGAGGCTGCTTCCATTGGTGTGGCTGTTGGAAGCTTGAGATCATCAGGTTGAAAAGTTCTCCTTCCCAGGTGCAATTCTTCAGGCTGAGGTGTGAATGATGAGCTGGCAATGCTGGTGATGAGTAGGGTATGCACAGTGTGCAGGGCACCTCTGGGTGTGTCAAACAGGATATATGAAAAACAAAACAAGGCCAATGTTAATTAAAAGAAAAAAGATGCAACCATAAAAAAGGGGATCTTATAACGGATCCACAAGCAAATGGTACTGTTCAAGGGAGCGGGGGGGAAACAGGAAGATATACATTGGTCCCCCTCAACCAGAGAGAAAGATGGAGAATATGACGCGTCTTGTTCAGGAGCCTCCATTGGTGTGTTTTTTATTGGATCATTTGTAATACACTACTTGCCATTCATCTTGAAGTGACAACAGTTGCAACGCATGTGGAGCAATTGGTGCATGCTCTGGGAGGATACTCCATTGCTGCAGAGCTTCCAGACCCGCCTCCATTGAAGTGACTTGGGTTGTGACCCCATTATGGGCGATAGAGAGTATAGCCAGGTACTTCCAATTATGGGTAGTCGCACTGGGAAGTCCCTGGGTGGTTTGGACTTTACAGGGACCCTTGTTGATGGCCTGGAGGCCCCAGAGGATGAGCCTCTTTGTGCACTGGCTTGGCTACAAGTGCTGCATGAGGCGTTGTGGCTGCTGGACAAGGCCGTAGCCTTATTATTGGGCCGCTGCCATTTTGTTAAAGCCCACATGGTCGGACAGCTTGTGAGGCAGTGGCAGCTCCTTGCAGTGCCATGGCATTCTCAGGCATTGCAGTAAGCCATGGGTGATGTGGGTGGCGGTGGATGGAGCACAGAGGCCCTGATGTATTTGGATTGTCTCTGGTGGTCGAGCGGAGCTCCTAGCTCAGACATCCATCTTGGAGCGTGGTTGCCATGCCCCCCACTTGTTTCACAATTGCATACCCCATATTATTTTTTTATTTGATATTCTTTTCCCACAAAAGTGGAGTTACACTTTAGGTTCAATTTTGGGCACTAGTTCACAAAAAAGGATCTTGTGGAACCAGACAATAGATTCGCTGAATGATCCAGATAATTTGGATAGCAAATATACTGGAATTACATTTACTTTAAATAATGCAGATCAAAAATATTGGAGTTTTGTAAAATAAAAAAAGGAAAACTATCTAAAGGAACACTTCTAATCAATAAGCAGTGTGTCAATAAGTTAGCTGATCTGTATAATTGACACAGCAGGAAGTGATAATTCAAAGGGCAGGGAAGTAGTGATTCTTTTTCAGCAGGGATTACAGAATTCATTGTATCCTGTACCAGGACAAAGCCAGTAACCTCAGCACTGACAATTTGGGGACTGAGATCTCAGTTGAATTTGAAGTACCATGCACTGTAACATTCATGTGATGAGAAAAAAGTGTCAGACTGTTCAGACTAGACATGTGCAGAACAAAAAAATGTGTTTTGTTTTATTTTGTTTTGATTCAGTATTTACATAAAATTGTTTTGTTAAATTTGTTTAATTTATTTTTCAAATTAGTTTCATTTATTCAAATTCAAATTGATTCAAATTTTCTTAATTCTGAGATTTTGGAGCAATTTGAATTTGATTTCCATTAAAATTGCATTCAAATTTGAATTCCATTCTTTTTTTTTTAATTCTTTATTTAAAGGTGTGCGAGAAAAGACAAGAAATACAGGGCTCACCAACAGAACAATACAACAGCCTCCAAAAACCATGGAGCAATAGTACAGAGTACATTAGATGTCCAAGTCACAAACTCAGTCGTTATATAAATCATTATTGTATTGTATCCAATAACTAACACATGAGCAAATCTAATTGTATCAAGTAAAACATTACTGTCATCCCATATCCACATCTAACGGAGAGAAGTAAAGCCAGAAACTATGATGGTGGAATCAAAAACAGGAGGGAGGAGTGAGCCCCATCGGGATCTGTCTATTGGCCTGGCAAGGACCCCCCGAATCCCCCCGCCTACTAAATGCATGTTGAGAAGGCCAGCTCTCCTTCTTGTCAGAGTATGCACACCTAATATGAGGGCTTTTTATTGTATGAAAGAAAATGAAGATGGAATGGACACATTGGTGTCCTGCTAGGATAAAGGAAGCTGAAGGAGGAGGGGGAAATAGAAGAGCAATATTAGGAGCAGAGAAAAAGGAGAGAGGGGGAAGAAGAAAAACAAAATTAAAGTATAAATAGGGGAAACCCTATGGAGGTTTGAGGAAAGTGTCTGGAAACAGACCACTATCAGTTTACGTATGATAAATAATCATTCGAAAAATGAAACAAATCCCATTGGGCCCAGCACAGCTCGTAGGCCTCAATCCTCTCTCTCATGATCGCAGTGAGATGTTCCATTTGCTGAGTATCATTCCCCCTGGCAAACCATTGGGATACTGGGGATGCAGGCTCCAGCCGCATTCAGCAGGTGCTTTAAAAGAGACCTACCATATCTTTTACTGGACATTGGTGTCAAATGTAGGAGAACAACCCCTGGATTATCAAATAGGCAAATCCAGTAATTTGGAGCACAATCTTCAATATTTTTTGCCAGAATGGGCGAATCTTGGGACAAGCCCAGAAGATATAGAAGAGAGTACCAATCCCAGTTTCACATCGCCAGCAGAGTGGGCTGCAACCCAGAAACATGGAATCAAGGATCGCAGGGGTGAGGTACCAACGTGTCAAAATTGTGTATGAGATTTCTTGATACTTACTACAAAGTAAATACTTAGTGCAAAGAAAAGGATCAGTTTCCTTGGAGCCTCCATAAATGTGGAGTTTAGGTCCCTTTCACATTTTGGCAAAATGGATGGTTCAGGTTTATCGATACTGTGAAGCAGGCTGGCATAGGCCACCGAGAGAGGTCTCTGAACTGGTCCCTGACCCACACACAGGTCTTCAAAAGATGTCTGCAACCTACAGAACTCATCTGGGGCTGGGAGTGACCTGAGGAAAGCCGAAAGCTGGATCAGCTTTCATCGTCCCAGAGCCGTACAATTGTATGAACTATACTGTACTGAAGGGCTTATCCATTCCGAAAGGCCCAGAAAATCAAAATGCCCTGACCACCTCACAATTTGCCTGAAGACAGAATGACCTGTCAGTAAGTCCTGGTCTGAAGTAAGGATGCCCAATAATGGGAGTCATTAGGGAAGGGAAACCAGATAACTTCACTAGTTTGAATTATTTATTTAGTTCGACCAGGGTAGCGTCAATCAGAGAGTGAGAGGGCACCCAGCTAGATATGGAGGTGCCTGCCCAAGGCTAACCATTCAGCGGGACAGAGATCATATCCTGTTCCAATGTCACCCAGAGTTTATTGGAGGCATCTCTGCACCAGTCAATCACTCTTGTCAATTGAGCTGCTGTACAATACAGAGCTGGGTCGGGAAGACCCACTCTGCCCGCTAACTCCGTGCGCTGTAGCAGTGACCGTTGAAGTCATTTTCAGAACATTACATCTGCCAAACCAGGACACTGCAAGGTTTTGCCATCTTTCTAGATCAGTCTTCAGGGAAGGTAGAAATGGTTGAAAATTAAGTTGGTAAATTTGGGTAATATTAGCAGGTATTTTAGTCCCTAAGTATTGAATGGCTTGTGTCGCCCAACAAAACTGAAAATTTGAACTAATTCTTTCCCACACATGTGGAGAAAGATTAACATTCAGAGCTTCTGACTTTAGTAAATTTACCTTAAATTATGCCAGGGACCCCTATCTCTGAAGCTCGGACATAAGGACCGGCAGGGAAACATGTGGGTTTGATAAGTAAAATAACAAATCATCCGCATACGCTTCTACTTTGTGGCGATAGGAGCAGGTAACTAAGCCTGTAATATCTGGGTTATTCCTTACATGTTGTAGAAGGAACTCTAGTGAGAGAATGGACAGTAGAGGGGACAGAGGGCACCCCTGTCTTGTACTGTTGCCTATTGATAAAAATTTGGAAGTGGCTCATTTAACTCTGACCGCTGCCGAGGGGGGAGAGTAAATGGCCGCAATCAAGGACAAAACAGGACCCGGCAAACCAAGATATTTGAGTGTTGCTTGCAAAAAGGACCAGTTCACCCAGTCAAAGGCCTTCTCGGCATCATTGGATAACAAGATCATAGGAATTTTAAGCTTTTTAGCCTTTGAAACAACATTAATGGTTCTAATTGTGTTGTCTCTGGCTTCGCGGTTGCGGACAAAACCCACCTGATCCAAGGGAACAATATGCTGCAAGATGGGGCTTAATCTCTTTGCGAGAATTTTAGTAAACAGCTTCAAGTCACATTTAAGAAGGTAGATAGGCCTATAACTGGAACACAGGAGGGGGTCCTTACCTGGTTTTGGTATGACTGTTATGTTGGCACGTAAGAGGTCAGTGGGCATGTCATGCCCATTCAAGATAGCATTAAAGGCGTCCACAAAGGGGGGGCTAACTGGTCCTGAAAGGTCCTGTAATAATCAACAGTGAAACCATCAGGACCTCTCAGGGATCCTGCTATTGCTGAGCGCAGCTCCTCCATGGAAACCGGGGCAGACAATGCCCCCATCTCATCAGGCGTAAGAGTTGGTAGGTTGGAAGTCGTTAGATACTCCTCTATTTTTTTGTCCCTCTCTGATCCGAGTTCCTGAATGTCGTGTGATTGCAAATTGTAAAGTTTAGTATAAAAGTCCTGAAATATGGCGGCTATTTTGGATGCAGAATGTATTTTGGTCCCCGTAGGGGTGGACAAGGCGGGAATATATGATAGGTCGCGTCTGGTCCGAATTGCATGTGCAAGAGACCTGCCACATTTATCACCAAATTTGTAAAAGGATCTCCTCATCCTAAGTAGTTTACCCAAAAAGACGTATGATCCCTAATAAACTTTCGTGTCCGTTTCAGTTCAGCTTCTGTAAGTTGGTCAGAAAGAGCTTTATTTTGTGATTCTAAGTCATGTAGCTGTCTCAGGAGTGTCGCTAATTCCTCCTCCCTCGCCTTCTTACCATGTGGCCGTGTTTAATGAGGATTCCCCTGATGACACATTTATGTGCCGCCCAAAGAAGCAGAGGGCTGGTAACTGAGTCTCCATTACTGTCAAAGAAGAGGTTTAGTTCTATCTGGATATCTGTTTTTATCTCTGGGTCCTGAAGTAGCATCTCGTTCAAACTCCAGGTTGAGGACCTGGGAATCGGATGGTGAAGAGCCACCTCCAAAGAAATCGGTGCATGGTCCGAGAGAGCATTATGGCCAATGCTAGTGTCTGTAATCAGTGGGATCGAAGCATGTGGGACCAAAAAGATATCTATCCTAGATTACGAACCATGGGGAGCAAAATAAAATGTATAATCCCTATTCTGCGGGTGTAAATGTGCCAAATATCTACTAACTGAAAGGAGCCGAGAAGGTCTCCGAGTCCTACGTGAGCAGTGAGTGGTAAAGATGAAGAACCTGAAGTGGTATCTTTGCGTGGATTAAGCGTGAGATTAAAGTCCCCATCAATGAGCAATGTGCCCTCTCTAAAAGAGTCAAGAATCCCGAGATAACTCTCTAGTTTTGCAACTTGATCAATATTTGGGAGGTAAATGTTTGCCAGGGTGAACGTCTAGTCCTGAATCTTCCCTTTCAGGAAAAAGTACCTACCCTTAGCGTCCGAACAAAGGTCCAGTAGTTGCCACTGCAAGTTACTAAATATAAGGGTACTCACTCCCCGTGACTTAGAGGCAGGACAGGCACTATGGTAGGCCATCAGGAAATGTCTATATTGCAACATTGGGACCCGGCCCACGTGGAAATGCGTCTCTTGAAGGAATGCAATTTGAGGACATTGCCTCCAGAGTTCTAGAAGGCAATTCAACCTTTTTTCAGGTGTATTAAAACCTTTCACATTCCAAGAAACCAGTTTTAAGGTAATTCTGAAACGGGGGAGAGAGCGAGATAGAGAGAGAGAGAGAGAGAAAAAAAGGAGAGGGGAAGGGGGAAAGGAGGGAAAAGTAGGCGGTAAAAAGAGAAAAGAGAGGAGAGAGGAAATGACTAAGGTTAACTCCGCCCGGAGAAGAACTGTCTAAATGGACGGTTAAGGCCTAATAGGGGTAGAGGTAAGTCACAACCAATGGAGGAGCCCCTAACCAGGTTCCCAACTCTCAGGCCCTAGGGGTAGAGCTGCTTTCCAATCCTGTGTGGATCCGCCCCATAATGCAGAACCCACAAGGGACCCCCCCGGCTGTAAACAGTCCACTATATAGTACCCCACATTCAGGTAACTATGTCTCATAAACCAACAATCCAGAACTACAAAGTGCAGAAACATATAAAACAATAACCATACAAATCAACAAACTGGAATTCAACAATGGGCCAGCCTGTCATATAAATTCCCCCCTAAAACATTCCCCACCCACCATAGAAGTACTCCAATTTAAATACCAAATCAATGCCAGAGGCCCCAGCACCCAGAGGCTAGCAGAGTCTTCCATGTCTATGGTATTTGAGAAAAAAAAATTGGGCTAATTCCACTTAATCCATCCCGGTATGCCTGAGACTGTCAATGTTTGAAGGGGGGAGTGTCTTGTGGAAGAGGAAAGAGACCTTGTATATGAAAAGGCGTCAAGTGCAGGAGAAGTTGAAACTCGGCGCCACATCCGCTACTAGGTATAATGTCCTCTTAAGACGGGACATAGAAAAATCCAAAAAACAAAGAAGAAAAGCCCAAAAGATTCACGGTTTACTGTCCTGCAGGGCCACCCGACTTCCTTGTTGGCTACAATGGTGTCTGCGTGACCTCTGAGGTCTGCCAGTAGCTGAGGGGGCAACAACAGGCCCCGGTGACAGAGAGAAATCCAGCCAATTCGGTACCACCACAGGGGAGATCTCAAGAGCCTCAAAGAATGCCAGAAGTTCCTCCAGGCGCTGCAGAGGGTAGAAGCGGTTGTTTTTGCGAGCAATTAGGTGAAAAGGGTGGCCCTATTTGTAAGTAATACCATGGACCCCAAATGTCTCAAGTAGAGGTTTCATGCATTTACGCATTAGAAGTGTTCTCCTGGACACATCCTGTAATAAATTAATCTGGGCACCATCTAAATCCATAGAACCTGTGCACCAAGCATGTTAACAAGAAAGCACGTCTCTGAGTCTATCCGCCATATCACTCTTAGGACCTAGAGTTCTGTGTACTCTATCAATGGTGATTTTGGAATCCAGGGCTTGCTCCAGGTACTTATTACATATCGCAGTCACTTTGGCTTTCAAATCAGCTTGTTATGTGGCTTCTGGGAGAACCCTAATTCTGATTTTGCATCTGCGATTTCTATTCCCCAGGTCATCCATAAGCAACATTAATTGAGTAACTTGCTTTGAGATAATTGTATGATATTTTTGTACGCTGGCCACCGCCTGTTGTGTTGCAGTGTCGTTAGCCTCCAGTGTGGTTACCTTAACCGATAGGTCTGCTACATCCTGCTTGATCCCCAACATTTCTCCTCTAAGGGCCCTCTCTACTCGTGTGGCCAGGGAATCAAAATCATATCTAGTGGGGAATTTCTGCAAAAATGCCCACAGAATATGGTCACTGGGTGGCCTGTTAATAAAGCCTGGTGCTGCTGGTGTAGAGGAAGGGCTGCCCTCAGTATAGGTGTATGATGGTTCTTCAAGCCTCCCGAGCCCCCCCCCACTCCTCTGTGTACCGGACCATTCTGTGCATCAAGGCCTCAGATCCCAGGCAAGTCAGTCCTGTCAGCGGAGCAGGCCCCATCCCTCTCAGGCTGTGCAGTGGGGATGATGGCAGGGAGCGTGGGAGGCAGGAGGCAGCTCACTAGGCGATGAGAATGGGGGCATATCGTTTGCGCTGCTTACCGTCCCCTCCTCCACCGTCTCTCCCGAGGTCCACTGTACACCTCTGCACATGTCATCCGGGGCCATCTTGCCTGGGTGCGGAGTGGAGGCCGCGGGTTGCCGCAGAAGCAAGAATCGCTCCATGTTGGCCCCACAAGGCTTCAGTCTGGGTCCCAGTGGTCTGCTTCACCGATTGGGGGGTGAGGGAAAGCAGTTATTTGCGGGGTAAGTCTTGAAAATATGCCGATCGGGCTGAGTCTGGCTGGGAGCTCTGCTCACATGCATCCTCACGCCAGCATGCGGAGACCATGTCCCATGAATTATTTTCTAATTGCATTCTAACCGACTTCTATTGAAAAGCAAATTTATTCTATTCAAATTTTAAATTTTGGAAAATAGTTATATTCTTTCCATTCTATTCTATTCAATTGTTTTTTGTTTTTTTTTCAATTTTATTCTTTTATTTCCTGTACTATTTTTTACTTTTTTATTATAGTCAATTTATTTCTATTCTATTTGAATTCAAATTCATTCTATTCGAAATTAAAATTTTGGAAGATGGTTATGTTTGTGGAAGGAATCATCTGAGTTTCCATTATTTCTTATGGGGACATTTGGTTTGATATACGGGTGCTTTGAATTATGCTCGTAATCCAAGGCTTTACGGTATATTCTTTCTATTGTCTTGTATTTTCTATTCTATTTTTTTTCTATTCTTGTCTATTCTATTCCTTTATTTTCACTTCTATTTTATTCTGTTCTTTTATTTTCCATTCTATTTTGTTCTGTTTTGCTCTATTCTTTTCTATTCTATTCTTTTATTTTCTATTCTTTTCCTTAATTTTTTTATTCTATTTTTTTCTATTCTTTTATTTTTATTCAATTCTGTTTTACTCTATTACACAATGGGCTTTTCTTTTCTATTCTATTCTAATCCTTTATTTTCTATTCTCTGTTATTCGCTTCAGAAACTTGAATTCGAAAACTATTTAAATTTGAGTTCTAGAAATATTAAAATTCAGATTTGTTTATATTGGTTACAATTGGACCTCTTGCACACTGCAGCTTGGAAAAGCTTAGTCCAGCATTTTTTTTTTGCTGAGCTAAAATACAGCCCTTTATTTGTAATGTGCCTATGCAAACAAGCGCCGTGCATTCTACAGTAAAAAAAAAATAGAAAAATCTGCTTATTTGGTCAGTCATTTATGCCTCATGCATGCAAATGTGCACAAATACGCAGAAATGCGCACAAATGATCATTTAGATATTGTGTAGGAAATAAATACATTTTTGTGCATTTGCGGAAAATTGCGCATATTACCGCATATATATATATACATATACGCGCAATTACAAAAAAAGTAGATGCTCGAACAGGAGTATCATGTGCAAGAGGTTAGTGCAATACAGTCTTTGGTTTGGGTCTGTTCTGAATTATTTTCTTCCCTTAGGACCATGATGTTTTCACTCCTTCTTTTTACTATGTTTCAGGCTGGATTTTTAGGATGGCTGATGAAACATTGTACATTGTTTTGTTTTTTCCAGCAGTATTTAGTCTATTCACAAAAGGTGTTTTAGATTGCATTACTGCTGTGCACTCTTTAATTGAGCAATTTAAATGAGGGAAAGACACACTGACCTTAGTTCAGCTTCTGCTACAAACCTGGTTAGAGACTTTATACCCAATGTTAGATGATTCACACAAAGTCAGATCTGCCGCTAAACATTCATAATCGTTTCCTTAATTACCCTTAGCAGCCACAGCTGATACAGAGAGTTCCCTGCCTCCTGTAGATCAGTACCCTGCTATCAGTAACCGCACTTAAGCCTCGTACACACGCACCAATTGTTGGCCGTAAATTGTCGGCCAACGTCCGATCGGCCGATTGTCGGCTTGTTAGTATGATGCTTCCGACAACCGACTGCAACTTTTCGGCCGAACAAAATCTAGTGTGCATGCTATAAAATTTTTGTTGGCCGTCACCAGAACGGCCGATTGTTCGTCAGTCAGTACAGATTTCGGCAGACAAAAGTCAGATGAGCAAGACTGGGCATGCTCAGAGAAGAAAAAACACACAGAAAGTAAACCAGAACATGGCATCACTTCTGCAGTTGGTTGTTGTTGGCAGATAAAATTCGTGTGCAGTCTAGAGCACATTTCAACCAACACAACAACACTGGACAAAAGACGGCCAATCGGTCGGCCAACAATCGGTGCGTGTGTACGAGGCTTTATTCTGCATGTAATCTATTGAAGGCTCCCCTGCAGTACCATTACCCATAGCAACCTCTCAGACCTCCTCCTGTACTTCTGTTACTCTTCCCTTTATGCTCCCCAGTACATGCTACTTTTCCATCAGCTTTACACTTCAATCAGCCAAAAAAGAAACAAAACTTTTCTCCTTCTCATACAATTCTGCCACTATCCTCTGCTGCCTCAACCATTATTCATCCAATTCCTGATTCCATGCTGCCTGCTGTTGAGGTCCAGCCTGCTAATGGGGTCCAATCTGTTTTCATGCTTCCTGCTGATGGGGTCCATTCCTCCTCCATGCTACCTGCTGATGAAGTCCACCCTGCTTCATTGCTGCTTGCTGATGGGGTTCAGCTTGCCTCTATGCTTGCCAATAGAGTTCACCCTGCTTTTATGCTTACTAATGGGGTCCAGCCTGCCACTATACCTGCTGATGGGGTTCAGCCTGCCTCTATTCCTGTTGATTTGTTCCAGCCTGCCTCAATGCCTGCCAATAGTGACCTGCTGTCCTCTGCCAAGTCTGCCTATAGTGACCTGCTGTCCTCTGCCAAGCCTGCCAATGGTGACCTTATTTCTTCTGCAAAGCCTGCCATGGGTGACCTGCTGCCTGTTGCCTGTCCTGCTTCTGGCTACCTGCTTTCTGCTTGCCTCTGGTAAATCATTGTCTTCTGCCAAGCCTGCTTGTGACCTGCTGTCCAATTGTCAAGCCAGACTATTTAGGGGCTGCTGCCCACCTGGACTCTGTTGACTAGGTTAAACTCCCACCTGCTGATGTGTTTGAGGTTTCTAAGTTTTTTATTGTCATGTGGCTTGAATAAGTTATCTGTTTGGTTTAAGATCCCTACTGTTGCCTCTCCTGAGTTCTTTTTGCAGCCAGTTGTAGAGGTCCTCTTGTGAAGGGCAGTGTTCCAACTGAACCTTGTCCTGACCCAGGTGTTATCTCTGTGATCCCAGGTGCATTTGGGGACCTGGCTTAGGTATACCTGACTGGCAGGTAAAATGTGGAGCAGTCTCTAGTAATCTGGATGTGGAGGGTCCATTTGTGATGGAACACACTGGCGCAGGGTTGGACATGTGCATGATGAAAACATTTTTTTTGTTTTGTTTCATTTAGATTCATTAATCTAGTTATGTTGTTTTGTTAAATTCCAGTGATACGCTCAATTCATATTCGAGATTCATATTCTGAATTTGTATTCAGAATTTTTTCTATGTATTTTTAGAATTTACTTTGAATTTACTGATTTTTTTTTTCTCAATTCTAAATGTTCAAATCGATAAACTTAGAATCGGTTGAATCAAAAATTGATTGATTGATTGTTATTTCTACACATTGATCTTGTATGTAATAATATGTTTATTCAAAATATGCAAAATGTTCTAATCAATAAACTTTCAACATTTTACTATGTACAATACTGTGCAGAAGTTTTAGCCAGCTGAGAAAAAATATTGTCAAGTACAAATGCTTTAAATATTTATAGTTTACTGGTTTCTTTTTATCAATTTTACACTTGCAAAGTGATTGAATAAAAGAAAAATATTAAATGATTACAGTGACTCATTAAATCACCTTTGGCTAAACAAAAACAGCATTATTTCAAAATAGTTCATTAATAACTCCTTCCCAGTTTAGCACCACGTGACCCCGTCCGGGCTCTGCCCGCCTTCTCCGAGTCATGTGTGCCCTTGGCCGCTCCCATTGGAGAGTCCGTACAGCCTGTGGTGGAGGGAGCCTGGCCGCCGCCATTTTGGGGAGTCACAGACTCTTTGCATTTTTCTTCCGACCGTAAACAAGGCCGAGGCCTAGCTGTGAGACCAAGCCCTGACAGGGGCACGCTGCTGCTGGGGGGGGGGGGGGGGGTGCCGTGAACTGCACATAAGGAGTCCCTAACCTTGAGGTTCATTCTAAGTGAAGGGGGATCTGACATCTGCCACAGCCGTTTAAGCCCTATAAGGGCAGGATTTAACAGGCCATCTGACACTTTTGGATTGGTAAGGAGCCACCCATCACCTTTATCTGGTCACTTGGTGTTGCATGCAGTATCGATTTCCGTAGTCACTTTGAGGGAAGAAATTGCCTGTGGGACTCCATTTTGAAGACTCTATTCACATTTATATCACTTTCAACTTATATATATATATATGAACTCTTGCACGTTATTGTGTCTGCACTTTTCAAGTGGTTATTTATTCACAACATATTAGTTTGATGTTTATGGACTTCACCTAAAAGATTTATTATGACCTCCTAATCTAATTTTCTAGCTATCAACATTTGGTTTATGCTTTATTTAATTTTGAGCACACTCGTTTTTTTCAATATTACACTAATAACACACCACGTCGTTGATTTCAGCAATATGTTTATAGTTCAAATTTGAATGGAATTCAATGTAAAATTTGAGTCAAATTTCGGACAAATTTCATTTAGCTATTTTGAGAATTTGGTAAAATTTGCTGCTACAATATACTGTTGAGGAGTTTTCTCCTCCAGGTGCAGCCAGGTGGGATGTGGAGTAACGCGTAGAAGTACCAAGCAGTGACCAGGTTTGAAGCTACATGTTGTAATTACTGCTGAAGTTGTTTTTATGTGCTGTTTATTCTTCTAATAAATGTGAGTATAATGTATGAAGCTGAAATTATGTTTTAATTGGAACTTCTAACCTTAGATAATGCACTATTGGAGATTGTCTCTTTCTTCTAATATGTCATTCTGGAACACTGGTGTGGGGCCATTTAGTGATTGGATGCCAGAGAGTACTTTCATTATTTGCTGTGTTGACCCCCAGTGGGTCTATAATTGAAAAAGAAAAAAGACCAGCTCATCAAAATATTTGTAGAATGAGAGCACCACGTCCCAAAATGAATATTTGAAAAGAGAAAGGATTGGGCGCCTGTAGCGGGGGACTTTTCAATTGGGGTGCTAGGTATAATACATATAAAGGATAGAGAAGCAAAAATAAAGATAAAAAAGAAATATAATACTTTATTAGAGGAATAACAGGGAAAAATAGGGTAAAATGTATACTGTAATATTCAGTTACAACAATCAATAAGACAGATTGTAATTAGAGTTGAGCGGACACCTGGATGTCCGTGTTCGGCGGGTTCGGCCGAACTTTAAAAAAAAGTCCGGGTCCGTGTCCCAGACTTTTGCCGAACTTTTCCCGGACACCGAACCCCATTGAAGTCAATGGGGACCCCAACTTTCAGGCACTAAAATGGCTCTAAAACACCAATAGAAAGGGCTAGAGTGCTGCAAATGGCAGCAAAACGTAGTTAAGAGCATGGCAAGTGCTCTGCAAACAAATGTGGATAGGGAAATAACTTAAAACAACAAAAAAAAAACAGAAAAATAAAACAATGTTCTTCATCTCTGAAGGACGAGGCCCATATGGAGTAAGAGAGAGGTTGAGGTGGTGGTGTATGTGGCGGTGTCATAGGCGTGCGCACAGGGTGTGCCGGGTGTACCTGGGTACACCCTAATCACCTAGGGCACATAGCATTATCGCTCTGTTTGCCAGTGAGGAGATGGGAAAGATCTCCCTCGGACCTGCTCTGCTCTATTTCTCTTTGCCAGCAGGGAGAGTAATGTATCGGGGCCATGTACATGTAGGCAAACACATGCATGTGTATTTAAACTTTGGGGTGCACACCCTAATGCAATAGGCTGCGCACACCTATGGGTGGTGTAGGTGGAAGCGGCGGTGGAGGAGGACCAGGGCCGGATTAAGAGCATCATGGGCTTGGTGCTGAGGATTTTGAAGGGCCTTAAGGGCCGTACCTTGGCATGCACCCAGAGGAGGAAGGGTGCAGCCATGCATGCCTAATTCAACATGGGATGCTGTCTCTGAAGCCCATAAACACATCCATGCATCGGCAACTGTCCCTCCTTGTCCGGCCTTCATGCTGTGTGGGGAGGTTCTGAGGGAGCTACCTGGGGAAGCGAGCATAGAAGCCAGAATTCTGTGTTTACAAGTGACAGAAGAGCGGTAACAGTGAATATGGCCAACCCGGGGCCTATATAAAGGTAGGGGCCTGGAGCTGCAGCTCCAATAGCCCCTACGTTAATCTGGCCCTGAGGAGGACGAGGTAGCCAACACTGCTTCTTTTCACAAATTTTAAATGAGGGTACACCCCAAAAGAGTGAGAAAGAGCAAAAATAGAACAATGGCTGGGTAAGGTCGGTATCCATCGCTATTCTGCAAAAGGTACGGAAAAGTCCTGTGGGATCCATGCCTGGTTCATTTTAATGAACGTGAGCTTGTCCACATTGTCTCTGGACAGGCGGCTGCGCTTGTCTGTGATAACGCCCCCAGCCGTGCTAAATACCCATTCAGATAATACACTGGCTGCAGGGCACGCCAGCACCTCCAAGGCGTATAGGGCAAGCTCAGGCCATGTGCCCAAATTGGAGACCCAGAAGTTGATGTGAACATGGTTCCATCTCCTCCTCCAGCTCCTTCTCCTCATCCTCCAGAACTGTGCCCCTGCTGGACAATTGTGTCCCTGGCGTTTGTGTGTGCAGGAACCCACCCTCGGAGCCCCTTGTGAATGACGCCCTGAAAGCCTTGAAAATGTTACCTCTTCATCCTCCTCCTCCTCCTCCTCATCCTGTGCCACATCCTCTTCCATCATCGCCCGAATTGTTTTTTGAAGGAGGCATAGAAGTGGGATAGTTAAGCTGAGAACGGCGTCATCGGCACTGGCCATGTTGGTGGAGTACTCAAAACAGCACAACAAGGCACACAGGTCTTGCATGGAGGCCCAGTTATTGGTGGTGAAGTGGTGCTGTTCCGCAGAGCGACTCACGCGTGCGTGCTGCAGCTGAAACTCCACTATAGCCTGCTGCTGCTCGCACAGTCTTTCCAGCATGTGCAAGGTGGAGTTCCACCTTGTGGGCACGTCACATATGAGGCGGTGAGCGGGAAGGCCGAAGTTACGCTGCATCGCTGACAGGCGAGCAGCAGCAGGGTGAGAACGCCGAAAGTGCGCACAGACGGCCCGCACTTTCTGCAGCAGCTCTGACATATCGGGGTAGTTTTTAAGGAACCTCTGCACCACCAAATTCAGCACATGCGCCAGGCCAGGGATGTGCGTCAAACCGGCTAGGCCCAGAGCTGCTATGAGATTTCACCCGTTATCGCACACCAGCAGGCCGGGCTTGAGGCTCACTGGCAGCAACCACTCATTTGTCTGCTGTTCCATGCTCCTCCACAACTCCTGCTCAGTGTGTGGTTTTTCCCCCAAACAGGCAAGTTTTAAAACTGCCTGCTGTCGTTTACCCCTGGCCGTGCTGAAGTTGGTGGTGAAGGTGTTACGCTGTCCGGATGAGGAGGCGGTAGAGGATGAGGAAGCGGAGTAGGAGGAGTTAGGAACAGGAGGCAAACTGAAGCGCTCCCTGCAATCCTCGGTGGTGGAAGGACATGCGCCAAATTGCTATCCGCCTCAGGCCCATCCGCCACTGCATTTACCCAGTGTGCCGTTAGGGAGATATAATGCCCCTGACCGTTCTTACTGGTCCACGTATCGGTAGTTAGGTGGACCTTGCCACAGATGGCGTTGCGCAGTGCACACCTGATTTTTTCCCCCACTTGGTTGTGCAGGGAATGGATGGCTTGCCTGGAAAAGTAGTGGCGGCTGGGCACGACGTACTGTGGGACAGCCACCGACATAAGGCTTTTAAAACTGTGCGTCTCCACCAGACGGAATGACAGCATTTCAAAGGCCAAGAATTTTGAAATGCTGGCATTCAGGGCCAGGGATCGCGGGTGGGTAGGGGGGTACTTCCTCTTCCTCTCAAGTGTTTGGGAGATGGAAAGCTGAACGCTTCCACGGGACATTGTGGAGATGGTTGGTGACCCAGGTGGTGGTGTTGCTGACAGATCCTCTGTTTGCGGGGTGGCAGGTGCCGGTATCACTACAGATGTGGCTGGAGCGGCCGAGACTGCAGCAGAAGAGGAAGCAGGATGAGCCAGAGACGTTTCTTGGTTTTGAAGGTGTGTACTCCACTGCAGCTCGTGCTTTGCACTTAGATGCCTGATCATGCAGGTTGTGCTCAGGTTGAGAAGGTTTATGCCTCGCTTCAGGCTCTGATTGCACAGGGTGCAAACCACTCGTGTCCTGTCATCAGCACATTTTCTAAAGAACTTCCACGCTAGAGAACTCCTTTGAGCTGACTTTGGTGCGCTCGCTCCCTTGCTGCGTTGGGCAGTAGCAGTCGTAGTGTCTAGGGCACGGCCGCTCCGCTTCTGCACCCTGCTCCCTCTTCTGCTGTGCTGGTGGCTCTGTGCGACCACCGCCTCTTCATCCAAACTACTCAGGTCACCTGCATGACGTTCATTCCATGTGGGGTCGAGGACCCAGTCTTCACCCCTGCCCTCCTTGTCGGTCTCCACAATTCTGAACGCCGCAGCAGTTGGCACCTGCGTTTCATCATCATCGGAGACGTGCTGCGATGGTCCTTGCATGTACTCATCTTGAGAAATAAGTGGTTGGGCATCGCTGCACTCAATCTCTTCCCCTTCTGGGGCAGGGCTAGGTGGATGGCCCTGGGAAACCCTGCTGACAGAGTCCTCAAAAAGAAGAAGAGACTGCTGTATGGCTTGGGGCTCAGACTGCTTGCCTGATTTGCAAGGGGGTGAGGTGAAAGACGGTTGGACATCGGCTGCAGGTGCCAACTCTGACCTTTCTGCAGTAGACTGGGTGGGAGACAATGTGAAGGAACTGGAGGCACTGTCAGCAGCAAACCAATCTACTATCGCCTCTCTGTGTTCTGGCTTCATCACTTCTAGAGGCGTATGATGCCCTACCAAATACTGATGCAGGTTCTGTCGCCTACTAACACTTGAGGAAGGTGTTTCACTGCGTGTAGCTGGCACAGATCGACCACGTCCTCTCCTTGCAACAGGAGCTCTACCAGCAGCACCATGACCCAGGCCACGGCCCCTATTTGACGGTCTCCTCATATTTCTGTAATTTATGATCTTGCCCTAGAAAGGTGTTTATTGAATAGCGGAACAAAACAACAACAGTATCGCACGGGTGTATCTCACAGTCAAATATGAAAACTATGCCGCAATTTAATGTTTTTTACCCCAAAAGGGTGTATATTGAATAGCGGAATAGGATAAAAAATGGTGTATCTCACACAGACTAGGCCCCGATTAAAATTTTTTGTACACTAAAGGGAGGATGAGGAAGAGGAGTAGGAGGAGTTGGGAACAGGAGGCAAACTGAAGCGCCCTGCAATCCTTGGCGGGGGAAGGAGATGCGCCTAACAAATTTAAAAGGTGTATCTCACACGTACCGATACAGACTATGCCGTAATTTAATTTTTTACACTCCAAAAGGGTGTATATTGAATAGCGGAATAGGAAACATTTTATAATACGGTGTATCTCACGCGTACAAACACAGACTAGGCCCAGATTACAATTTTTTGTACCCTAAAGGCAGGATGAGGAAGAGGAGTAGGAGGAGTTGGGAACAAGAGGCAAACTGAAGCGCCCTGCAATCCTCGGCGGTAGAAGGAGATGCGCCAAACAAATTTAAAAAGGTGTATCTCACATGTACCGATACAGACTATCCCGCAATTTAATTTTTTACACTCAAACAGGGTGTATATTGAATAGCGGAATAGGACAATTTTTACAAAACGGTGTATCTCACACGTACAAACACAAACTAGGCCCCGATTACAATTTTTTCTACCCTAAAGGCCGGATGAGGTGTAGGAGGAGTTCGGAACAGGCAGGAGGCAGACTGAAGCACCCTCAAATCCTCGGCAGTATGAGATGCGCCCAAAAAATTGGAAAGGTGTATCTCACACGTACCGACACAGACTATCACGCAATTTAATTGTTTATACCCAAAGGTTTTTACTGAATAGCGGAATAGAAAATATGATCAAAAAAAGTGTATGTATCTCACACGTACAGAACCACACTAGGCCCCAATTACTATTGTTTGTACCCCTAAAAGGCTGGATGAGGAGTAGGAGGAGTTTGGAACAGGCAGCACCCTCCAATCTTCAGAAGTATGAGATGAACCCCAAAAACTTGGAAAGGTGGATCTCACACGTACCGACACAGACTATCCCGCAATTTAATTGATCCCCAAAGGTTGTTATTGAATAGCGGAATAGGAAATATGATCAAAAAAAGTGTATGTATATCACACGTACAAAACCACACTAGGCCCCAATTACTATTGTTTGTACCCCTAAAAGGCTGGATGAGGAGTAGGAGGAGTATGGAACAGGCAGCACCCTCAAATCTTCAGAAGTATGAGATGAACCCCAAAAACTTGGAAAGGTGGATCTCACACGTACCAACACAGACTATCCCGCAATTTAACTGTTCCCTAAAGGTTTTTATTGAATAGCGGAATAGAAAATATGATCAAAAAAAGTGTATGTATCTCACACGTACAAAACCACACTAGGCCCCAATTACTATTGTTTGTACCCCTAAAAGGCTGGATGAGGAGTAGGAGGAGTTTGGAACAGGCAGCACCCTCAAATCTTCAGAAGTATGAGATGAACCCCAAAACTTGGAAAGGTGGATCTCACACGTACCAACACAAACTATCCCGCAATTTAATTGATCCCCAAAGGTTTTTATTGAATAGCGGAATAGAAAATATGATCAAAAAAAGTGTATGTATCTCACACGTACAAAACCACACTAGGCCCCAATTACTATTGTTTGTACCCCTAAAAGGCTGGATGAGGAGTAGGAGGAGTTTGGAACAGGAAGCAACCTTATATCTTCAGAAGTATGAGATGAAACCCAAAAACCCCAAATATCATTCAGCTCTGCTGCAGGCCAAAATTTAATTTTTTTTAACCCAAGGCTGTATATTGAATAGTGGAATAGAAAAAAGTGTATGATTTTTGAAACCACTCAATAATAGCACATGTGAACTGAACACTGAACACAGCAGTGTATGATCAGTCAGCACAGCACAGCTGAAGGAAAAACGCTGCACACAGCTGAAAGGAAAAAATACTTTTCTCCCTCCTCCTCAGTGGGCAAAAAAAATTGTGTTCACTGCACCCCACACACAGCAAAATCGATGTGGACCACTGACACCTGCCTATCTCCAGCCTCTCCCTAAATGGATTGATAAGATCGTAGAACGGTCACTGCAAACACCTCCTACACAGCAAAATCGATCGTAGAAAACTGACCCTAAAAATCAGCATCACCCTCTCCCTAAAAGGATTGATAAGATCGTAGATCGGTCACTGCAAACCCCTCCCACACAGCAAAATCGATCGTAGAAAACTGACCCTAAAAATCATCAGCAGCCTGTCCCTAAAAGGATTGATAAGATCGTAGATCGGTCAATGCAAACCCCTCCCAGACAGCAAAATTGATCGTAGAAAACTGACCCTAAAAATCAGCAGCAGCCTCTCCCTAAAAGGATTGATAAGATCATAGACCGGTCACTGCAAACCCCTCCCACACAGCAAAATCGATCGTAGAAAACTGACCCTAAAAATCAGCAGCAGCCTCTCCCTAAAATGCCTACAACTCGCCCTGCCTAACACACTCCAACCTGTCCCTCAATTCTATGCGGACACAAATGAGTTTTGCCTGCCTGTCTGTCCCTAATCAGCAGCCAGCACGTATGTGTGCTCTGTCCCTGAATTAGTACACAGCAGAATGACGCCGCACGGCGCTGGCTGGAACTTATAAAGACTTGGTCACATGCTTCAGATGGCCAATCACAGCTACTAATACATTTGTAGGCATGGCTGGGATGGTTTAAGGCACACCAGTTAAACGCTTGTTGATTGGCTGTTGAAAGCCCGCCATGAAAAGCGCACCAATGCATGCAAAACCCGGAAATAAAACGACCGAACACGGATTTTTACCCGAATATACAGTAAAGTTTTCGGGTCCATGTTCGGGTAACAAAAAACAATTATTCGGTACGAACACGAATAATACAGTCCGTGTTCGCTCAACCCTAATTGTAATGTTAAAAACACTTGCAGTTTACAGCCATATTCATTATATATTGATATAGGTAGATATCGGATCTTACACAGGGGTAAGTAATGATTACTGTATACCCATTTACCATCCAAAAAAAAGATGTCTGTGCAGAAAGCGATGTAGCCCACAAATTTTAACCCGACATGTTTCACGGCCGTATAACCGCTTCCTCAGGGGTGTTTGGGGGTTCACACTATATGTTTCAAATGAAAACGCTAGAGTAGAGAAACAAAAAAGGAACCGTAAACAGAATATACTCAAATATGTCAGTAGAAAACAATAAGTATAGTAAGTGTATCAAAACAACACTTCCTAATCAATCCAAACATAGTATTGAAAATGAGTCCACTGAGCAGAGACAACAAAGTAATTACAAATAACGCACCTGTCTGGCATCAGATCAAACGCCCGGCAGCATGGATTCAGGACCGCAAGGTAAGGGAAGACCCCCCCGGGGCGAACACGGGAGACTGACCAAAACACCAGGGCAAAACTGCAGCTAATGGGTACCAGTATCTGAGGGTTCAAACAAGAAGAATGAAAGGAGGTAAGCAAAAATGTATCTCAACGAGGTGTCCCGAAAATCCATCAAGGGACATCTATATGAGACGGTGTAGATTGGTAAAAAAAGTATAGGGTATAATAACTATATAGTGTATCATATGATCTTAACCAAGTAGTTCCCAGAGATATGTATAGACAGGGACTGGGCACGAGTGTCTTGTGACCAGTATAATATTTATCAGTCCACAGCAGATCCAAAACGGTACTGCCTAGAAAGATAGATTGTGTATATGTTTGCCATTCAATAAAACGATCAATGCAAAGGATAGGGCATGTTACAATCATATTGGCCTAATGCTAGAGGGGTTGGGAATACCCCAAAGGGTTGGCCGCTGAACAGCATGGACAGGTAATGATTAGCTAGAAATATAGTGATCTAAGCATATATACTGTGGTATATATACTGTGGTATATCAGGATAAGGACCATCAATTTGGCCTCTATAAAGCATATAGAGATTGTCCATAAAATATTCAAAATTCACAAAGGGAAATGTTCCCAATCCATGAACTGCTCAACCGCCAAACAAGGGGAGGTATTGTTGCTATTTACCAATCAGTGGAGAGAGTTTACCTGTCGCAGTGTGTGATCGCACATCCCATCCATGCCAATGCAAGGAGGGACGCCGAGTTGCGGCTTTGCGTGCGCACCCTTGACGCCAGCCCGGATGTTCGTCAAGACGCAGGTCTTGTACGTCATCCGGGTGGAGCTCTCTGGCCATATAAGCGGCAACTCGGCATCCCTCCTTGCATTGGCAGGGATGGGATGTGCGATCACACACTGCGACAGGTAAACTCTCTCCACTGATTGGTAAATAGCAACAATACCTCCCCTTGTTTGGCGGTTGAGCAGTTCATGGACTGGGAACATTTCCCTTTGTGAATTTTGAATATTTTATGGACAATCTCTATATGCTTTATAGAGGCCAAATTGATGGTCCTTATCCTGATATACCACAGTATATATACCACAGTATATATGCTTAGATCACTATATTTCTAGCTAATCATTACCTGTCCATGCTGTTAAGCGTCCAACCCTTTGGGGTATTCCCAACCCCTCTAGCATTAGGCCAAAATGATTGTAACATGCCCTATCCTTTGCATTGATCGTTTATTGAATGGCAAACATATACACAATCTATCTTTCTAGGCAGTACCGTTTTGTATCTGCTGTGGACTGATAAATATTATACTGGTCACAAGACACTCGTGCCCAGTCCCTGTCTATACATATCTCTGGGAACTACTTGGGTAAGATCATATGATACACTATATAGTTATTATACCCTATACTTGTTTACCAATCTACACCGTCTCATATAGATGTCCCTTGATGGATTTTCGGGACACCTCGTTGAGATACATTTTTGCTTACCTCCTTTCATTCTTCTTGTTTGAACCCTCAGATACTGGTACCCATTAGCTGCAGTTTTGCCCTGGTGTTTTGGTCAGTCTCCCGTGTTCGCCCCGGGGGGGTCTTCCCTTACCTTGCGGTCCTGAATCCATGCTGCCGGGCGTTTGATCTGATGCCAGACAGGTGCGTTATTTGTGATTACTTTGTTGTCTCTGCTCAGTGGACTCATTTTCAATACTATGTTTGGATTGATTAGGAAGTGTTGTTTTGATACACTTACTATACTTATTGTTTTCTACTGACATATTTGAGTATATTCTGTTTACGGTTCCTTTTTTGTCTCTCTACTCTAGCGTTTTCATTTGAAACATATAGTGTGAACCCCCAAACACCCCTTAGGAAGCGGCTATCCGGCCGTGAAATATGTCGGGTTAAAATTTGTGGGCTACATCACTTTCTGCACAGACATCTTTTTTTTGGATGGTAAATGGGTATACAGTAATCATTACATACCCCTGTGTAGGATCCGATATCTACCTATATCAATATATCATGAATATGGCTGTAAACTGCAAGTGTTTTTAACATTACAATCTGTCTTATTGATTGTTGTAACTGTATATTACAGTATACATTTTTACCCTATTTTTCCCTGTTATTCCTCTAATAAAGTATTATATTTCTTTTTTATCTTTATTTTTGCGGGTCTATAATTGAGGTGAGCAGACACTTCACCTGGTGAAAGCACAAGATTGAAGGAGAGGACACTCACCGAGTGATTCACATGTGCACTTTAATTGATTAGAGACTGTGGACATTTGCACATTTTTGCATTTTAGGAGTTGTTTATCTGTGGATTGCGCGTTCAAGCTATTTAAGATGTTTTTCAACCCAAGCACTTTAATTGATCAGAGACACTGAATTTAGTTGCACTATCTCTGCACTTTAGGAATTGGTTGCACTTTTATATTAGATGTTTCCTTTGCACTGTAATTCATTTTTTATATATACCCACTGTTTTTCATATACAGTATCTCACAAAAGTGAGTACACCCCTCACATTTTTGTTAATATTTTATCATAACTTTTCATGTGACAACACTGAAGAAATTAGACTTTGCTACAATATAAAGTAGTGAGTGTACAGCTTGTATAACAGTGTAGATTTGCTGTCCCCTCAAAATAACTAAACACACAGCCATTAATTAGTGATGTCGCGAACCTAAAATTCGCGGTTCGCGAACGGCGAACGCGAACATCGGCGAATGTTCGCGAACCGGCGAACCGGGCGAACCGCCATAGACTTCAATAGGCAGGCGAATTTTAAAACACACAGGGACTCTTTCTGGCCACAATAGTGATGGAAAAGTTGTTTCAAGGGGACTAACACCTGGACTGTGGCATGCCGGAGAGGGATCACGCAAAAAAAAGTTCTTAAAAATTATAATTTTTTGATAGAGAGCCAATTATTGGAAAAATTAAAAAAAAATAAAAATAAAAAATTTCTTTGGATTTAGCATCTGGGGGGTCTAAAAAGTGTACCTGTGAAGTTTCAGCTCTGTAGCATGTCCAGAACCCCTAAAAAACAGCATTTTTCTTATATTTTCAGGAATATGGCTTCTCTGCGGCTGGCTTTTTCTCTTGCAGGCATTTATCGGGCATTTTTTTAGGCAGGCATGTCATTTTTTGTATTTAGTGTCTGGGGGGTCTAAAAAGTGTACCTGTCAAGTTTCAGCTCTGTAGCATGTCCAGAACCCCTAAAAAACAGCATTTTCCTTATATTTTCAGGAATACGGCTTCTCTGCGGCTGGCTTTTTCTCTTGCAGGCATTTATCGGGCATTTTTTTAGGCAGGCATGTCATTTTTTGTATTTAGTGTCTGGGGGGTCACAAAAGTGTACCTGTCAAGTTTCAGCTCTGTAGCATGTCCAGAACCCCTAAAAAACAGCATTTTTCTTATATTTTCAGGAATACGGCTTCTCTGCGGCTGGCTTTTTCTCTTGCAGGCATTTATCGGGCATTTTTTTAGGCAGGCATGTCATTTTTTGTATTTAGTGTCTGGGGGGTCACAAAAGTGTACCTGTCAAGTTTCAGCTCTGTAGCATGTCCAGAACCCCTAAAAAACAGCATTTTTCTTATATTTTCAGGAATACGGCTTCTCTGCGGCTGTCTTTTTCTCTTGCAGGCATTTATCGGGCATTTTTTTAGGCAGGCATGTCATTTTTTGTATTTAGTGTCTGGGGGGTCACAAAAGTGTACCTGTCAAGTTTCAGATCTGTAGCATGTCCAGAACCCCTAAAAAACAGCATTTTTCTTATATTTTCAGGAATACGGCTTCTCTGCGGCTGTCTTTTTCTCTTGCAGGCATTTATCGGGCATTTTTTTAGGCAGGCATGTCATTTTTTGTATTTAGTGTCTGGGGGGTCACAAAAGTGTACCTGTCAAGTTTCAGCTCTGTAGCATGTCCAGAACCCCTAAAAAACAGCATTTTTCTTATATTTTCAGGAATACGGCTTCTCTGCGGCTGGCTTTTTCTCTTGCAGGCATTTATCGGGCATTTTTTTAGGCAGGCATGTCATTTTTTGTATTTAGTGTCTGGGGGGTCACAAAAGTGTACCTGTCAAGTTTCAGATCTGTAGCATGTCCAGAACCCCTAAAAAACAGCATTTTTCTTATATTTTCAGGAATACGGCTTCTCTGCGGCTGTCTTTTTCTCTTGCAGGCATTTATCGGGCATTTTTTTAGGCAGGCATGTCATTTTTTGTATTTAGTGTCTGGGGGGTCACAAAAGTGTACCTGTCAAGTTTCAGCTCTGTAGCATGCCCAGAACCCCTAAAAAACAGCATTATTCTTATATTTTCAGGAATACGGCTTCTCTGCGGCTGTCTTTTTCTCTTGCAGGCATTTATCGGGCATTTTTTTAGGCAGGCATGTCATTTTTTGTATTTAGTGTCTGGGGGGTCACAAAAGTGTACCTGTCAAGTTTCAGATCTGTAGCATGTCCAGAACCCCTAAAAAACAGCATTTTTCTTATATTTTCAGGAATACGGCTTCTCTGCGGCTGTCTTTTTCTCTTGCAGGCATTTATCGGGCATTTTTTTAGGCAGGCATGTCATTTTTTGTATTTAGTGTCTGGGGGGTCACAAAAGTGTACCTGTCAAGTTTCAGATCTGTAGCATGTCCAGAACCCCTAAAAAACAGCATTTTTCTTATATTTTCAGGAATACGGCTTCTCTGCGGCTGTCTTTTTCTCTTGCAGGCATTTATCGGGCATTTTTTTAGGCAGGCATGTCATTTTTTGTATTTAGTGTCTGGGGGGTCTAAAAAGTGTACCTGTCAAGTTTCAGCTCTGTAGTATGTCCACAACCCAAAAAAAACAGCATTTTTCTTATGATTTTTAGTAGAAAACTAATGCAGTGTCTTTCCAGCTGTCTTTTTTTCTGTGTAAGCCAGTCAACTATGGCCTCAGAATTTTTTGAGTTCAGGGGCTGTGGTGGCCTCTGAACACTGGGCATTATTCTAGAGCCTAAGGAAATCACAGCACCACGACCACGACGGCCCTTGCGGGGTGGCCTGCCTCTGCCTGTCATTTTTTTTTTAATGTGTTGTTACTGTTGTACTATGAGTGCAAGCTGCTGTGCCACCTTATATATCAGTGGTGGGTGGGCAGTGGCACAGTACACTCTCTGTGGACCTGACAGCAGTCACTGGCACCCAGGCAACTGCAATTTAAAAAATATATATATTTTTTTTTACTTTGCAAGCTGCTGTGCCACCTTATATATCAGTGGTGGGTGGGCAGTGGCACAGTACACTCTCTGTGGACCTGACAGCAGTCACTGGCACCCAGACAACTGCAATTTAAAAAATATATATATATTTTTTTACTTTGCAAGCTGCTGTGCCACCTTATATATCAGTGGTGGGTGGGCAGTGGCACAGTACACTCTCTGTGGACCTGACAGCAGTCACTGGCACCCAGGCAACTGCAATTTAAAAAAATATATATATATTTTTTACTTTGCAAGCTGCTGTGCCACCTTATATATCAGTGGTGGGTGGGTGGGCAGTGGCACAGTACACTCTCTGTGGACCTGACAGCAGTCACTGGCACCCAGGCAACTGCAATTTAAAAAAATATATATATTTTTTTTACTTTGCAAGCTGCTGTGCCACCTTATATATCAGTGGTGGGTGGGCAGTGGCACAGTACACTCTCTGTGGACCTGACAGCAGTCACTGGCACCCAGGCAACTGCAATTTAAAAAAATATATATTTTTTTTTACTTTGCAAGCTGCTGTGCCACCTTATATATCAGTGGTGGGTGGGCACACAGTGGCACTGCAGTGGGCACAGTACACTCTGTGGACCTGACAGTCACTGGCAGCCCAGGCAACTGCAATAATAAAAAATATTTTTTTTTTCAATTTATTGCAACAAGATGCTGTGCCAACGTATATATATCAGTGGTGGGCAGTGCACTGCAGTGGGTACAGTGCACTCTGTGGACCTGACACAGCACTCACTGCAATTATGACAGAGAAAAAAAAAATATTTTTTAAAATGCCAGGTACTGTGCCTGTGCCACCCGAAATGAGTGTGGTGTGCACACAGTACAGTCTGTGGTAGGTCTGTGGCCTCTCACACACAGCGGGCAGGCAACTGCAGTGTACAATAGATATATATATATATATATATATAAAGAAAAAAATCTATTACCTTACCAGCCCTTGAAAGGGCTTTTGGGGACACTATATATATATATATATATGTATATATATAAAAATAAAAAAATCCTCAATTACCAGCCCTTAAAAGGGCTTTTGGGGACACTAGATAGATATAGATATATATATATATATGAAGAAACAACTCAATTACCAGCCCTTAAAAGGGCTTTTGGGGACGCTAGGTATATATATATATATATATATATAAAAAAAAAAAAAAACACAAATACCAGCCCTTAGAAGGGCTTTTTGGGGTGCTGATATTACAGCAGTAGTGGACCAAGAACACTGCAAGACCAGGAACACTGACTAACTGTCCCTAGCTTAACAGCAGCAGCAGCAGCAGCAGCAGCAGCTCTCTCCCTATTCTCACTACACACACTGCTTCAGAATGATCTAAGATGGATGCTGCCCTTGCTTATTTATAGGAGGTGGGAGGGTGTGGGAGGGAGGTACGCTGATTGGCTGGAAATGTGTCTGCTGACTGTAAAGTTCAGGGTCAAAGTTTGCCTCAATGATGTCTTATGGGGGGCGGACCGAACATCGCATATGTTCGCCGGCAGCGGCGAACGCGAACATGCTAAGTTCGCCGGGAACTGTTCGCCGGCGAACAGTTCTATACATCTCTACCATTAATGTCTAAACTGCTGGCAACAAAAACGAGTACACCTCTAAGGGTCCTTTCACACGGCCGCTCCGTGTGTCCGCAAATCATCCCATCCGTTTGCGGATGATTTGCGGACATAATGTAAGTGAATGGCACTGCGGGTGTCAGCGGAATACCATCCGCTGACACCCGATTTTCCTCCTTTCAGTTCTGTTCCGTTTTTACGAATGGAACAGAACCCCATTTTTTCTTCCATGTAAAAAATGGAAAGGAAGGAAAATCGGATGTCAGTGGTGTCATCCGCTGACATCCGCAGTGCCATATACTTACATTATGTCCGCATATCATCCGCAAACGGATGGGATGATATGCGGGCACACGGAGCGGATGACAGAAATGTCATCCGCTCCGTGGAAAAAAAAAAAAATCCCGCAGCGGACCTTTCACACGGAGCGGCCGTGTGAAAGGACCCTAAGTGAAAATGTGCAAATTGGTTCCAAAGTGTCAATATTTTGTGTGGCCACCATTATTTTCCAGCACTGCCTTAATCCTCTTGGGCATGGAGTTCACCAGAGCTTCACAGGTTGCCACTGGAGTCCTCTTCCACTCCTCCATAATGACATCACGGAGCTGGTGGATGTTGGAGACCTTGCGCTCCTCCACCTACCGTTTGAGGATGCCTCACATATGCCCAATAGGGTTTAGGTGCTGACACATGCATGGCCAGTCCATCACCTTTACCCTCATCTTCTTTAGCAAGGCAGTGATCGTATTGGAGGTGTGTTTGGGGTTGTTATGTTGGAATACTGCCCTGCAGCCCAGTCTCTGAAGGGAGGGGATCATGCTCTGCTTCAGTATGTCACAGTATATGTTGACAATCATAGTTCCCTAAATAAACTGTAGCTCTCCAGTGCCGGAAACACTCATGCAGCCCCAGAGCATGACACTCCCACCACCCTGCTTGACTGTAGGCAAGACACACTTGTCTTTGTACTCCTCCTCACCTGGTTGCCACCACCCACGCTTGACATCATCTGAACCAAATACGTTTATCTTGGTCTTATCATACCACAGGACATGATTCCAGTAATCCATGTCCTTAGTCTGCTTGTCTTCAGCAAACTGTTTGCGGGCATTCTTGTGCATCATCTTTAGAAGGCTTCCTTCTGGGAAGACAGCCATGCAGACCAATTTGATGCAGTGTGTGGCATATGGTCTGAGCACTGACAAGCTGATTCCCTATCCCTTCAATCTCCGCAGCAATGCTGGCAGCACTCATGCGTCTATTTCCCAAAGACAACCTCTAGATATGATGCTGAGCACGTGCACTCAACTTCTTTGGTTGACTATGGCGAGGCCTGTTCTGAGTGGAACCTGTCCTGTTAAATCAGTGTAGGATCTTGGCCACGGTTTTGCAGCTCAGTTTCAGGGTCTTGGCAATCTTCTTATAGCCTAGGCCATCTTTATGTAGAGCAACAATTTTTTTTTCAGAGCCTAAGAGAGTTCTTTGCCATGAGGTGCCATGTTGAACTTCCAGTGACCAGTATGAGAGAGTGAGAGTGATAACACCAAATTTAACACACCTGCTCCCCATTCACACCCGAGACCTTGTAACACTAATGAGTCACATGACACCTGGGAGAAAAAATGGCTACTTGGGCCCAATTTTGACATTTTCCCTTAGGGCTGTACTCACTTTTGTTGCCAGCGGTTTAGACATTAATGGTTGTGTGTTTAAATAATTTTGAGGGGATAGCAAATCTACACTGTTAAACAAATGGGAGTAACCCCAATGAAGATGTAGTAGGGATCGGCTCAAGGTGCCAGAGCCAATCACCTGGAAAAAATAGAAAGAAACAACAAACATGGGAGGACAGAAAAAAAGGGGGGGGAGAAGGGGGGGGAGGTGAGGAAAGGGTGAAGGAAGGGAAGGATAAAGGGGAAGAGAAAGAAGGAAAAGAGGGGGGGGATGGGGAGGAGGGGGGGGGGAAGGAAAGAGGGGGAGAAAAAACGGGAAGGGGAAAAAGGGGGGGGAAGGGAAAAGGAATGAGGAGAAAGGACAGAAAGAAAAGGGGCGAGCCGGAGAGCAGAAGAGGAGGGCTAGTGGGATTTTTAAATGGTACCGTAACTATGTGAACATGGACACTAATAAAGGTTTAAAATTATCAAATATTTATTGATACAACATTAAAAACGGTCATCAAAAAAGAAAATATTGTAAAAAAAGTATACAGATACAAATACATACAGGTGTATTGAATGAGGCAAGATATATTATACAATATATCCAATGAAAGAACACGGGATATTAACCCGACATGTTTCGCGGTCTTGAATGATCCGCTTCTTCAGGGGTATATGTCATATTATAACGTTTTTGCCTTTATTATCCTGTATAATGCAAATTGCAAAAATTATTATCACAATGAATAAATCATGCATGTGAAGCTAGTGTAACAGTGCGTGCCCAAGAGTTTCCCCTACGCCAATTCACCGATCAGGACAGGGAGTGTGTGCCCCAGAAATGCCTCACCAACGGATGTGGAAGGAGAAAACGCAAGCAGACCGAACCACCAGTAAGAGAGGGAGGTGAGTATATTCCAAGTGTGTCAGAAATCTGTGTATGTATACATGTATGTATACATGTATGTATACAGATTTCTGACACACTTGGAATATACTCACCTCCCTCTCTTACTGGTGGTTTGGTCTGCTGGCGTTTTCTCCTTCCACATCCGTTGGTGAGGCGTTTCTGGGGCACACACTCCCTTTCCCGATCGGTGAATTGGCGTAGGGGAAACTCTTGGGCATGCACTGTTACACTAGCTTCACATGCATGATTTATTCATTGTGATAATAATTTTTGCAATTTGCATTATACAGGATAATAAAGGCAAAAACGTTATAATATGACATATACCCCTGAAGAAGCGGATCATTCAAGACAGTGACTTTCATTGGATATATTGTATAATATATCTTGCCTCATTCAATACACCTGTATGTATTTGTATCTGTATACTTTTTCTACAATATTTTCTTTTTTGATGACTGTTTTTAATATTGTATCAATAAATATTTGATCATTTTAAACCTTTATTAGTGTCCGTGTTCACATAGTTATGGTTCCATTTAAAAATCCCACTAGCCCTCCTCTTCTGCTCTCCGGCTCGCCCCTTTTCATTCTATCCTTTCTCCTCATTCCTTTTCCCTCCCCCCCTTTTTTCCCCTTCCTGTTTTTTCTTCCCCCCCCCTTTCCTTTTTCCCCCCCTCCTCCCCATTCCCCCCTCTTTTTCTTTCTCTTCCCCTTTATCCTTCCCTTCCTTCACCCTTTCCTCACCTTTCTCCCCCTCCCCCCTTCTCTCCCCCCTTTTTTTCTGTCCTCCCATGTTTGTTGTTTCTTTCTATTTTTTCCAGGTGATTGGCTCTGGCACCTTGAGCCGATCCCTACTACATCTTCATTGGGGTTACTCCCATTTGTTTATAGTCAAACAGGGATGTCAGTACTCTCTTATATTTAATATGACAAACACTACAAATGTACAAAATTTAGACAGTTATACAAGCTGTACACTGCCTTGCTCCCTGCTTCTCCAGTTTTCTCCTTCCATGTGTGTATCTATTTCTGTAGATTGTATATATAGTTAGTTTATTAGGTTGGTGGTGAGGCATTTTGTCATTAAGTTTTGATTTTTATGTGTTCTCATGTTTATTGCTGTTGGTGTGTGGTTATTGTTCACTGTAAATAAATCTCACTTTAAAGATATACATACATGGTCTGATCCCAGCTTCATTGTGTAGCTACATTTATCTGGTCATCTCATCTCCTGTGCTGACTCCTGACACCTTGGACAATGTCTATGTAATATAGGGTTAGCCTTATTATTTAAAAGTTCCTATGTTTAACATTTCAGATATCCTGTTCCTGTTGTAATGCAATCATTTCCAGACTACTTGAAAGTACAATAATAAAAGTAATGTACTTAGCTTGGTTTAAAGATGTATTACAGATAGTAAAAAGTAAATAAATACAGCATTTATTCCGAGGGAGTCACAATTCCATCAGAAATGAAATACCTGGAGGTGACAGTCTGCTTGATTTAGGCTATTCTTCTTCAGTCCTGAATCCAACTCAAATGGTTATTTGTCTTTCAGCCATATACTGTATATAGTAGTTCAAAAACTTGTCAAAACCAGTTTGAGACACACCATAGAATAGAAAAGGTCAGATGTTCCAAACTTCCCACAGAATAATAGGACCAGATGTCTCATTATACATTAGACGTGTTGTGTATGAATAAAAGTGATTACTTATACACTAATATAATTGATAACATTAAACTATTACTAGATTTCTTGTAAATAGGGTTGAGCGAACACCTAGATGTCCGTGTTCGACGGGTTCGGCCGAACTTTAAAAAAAAGTCCGGGTCCGTGTCCCGGACTTTTACCGAACTTTTCCCGGACACCGAACCCCATTGAAGTCAATGGGGACCCGAACTTTAAGGCACTAAAATGGCTCTAAAACACCAAAGGAAAGGGCTAGAGTGCTGCAAATGGCAGCAAAACGTAATTAAGAGCATGGCAAGTGCTCTGCAAACAAATGTGGATAGGGAAATAACTTAAAACAACAAAAAAAAAAACAGAAAAATAAAACAATGTTCTTCTTCATCTCTGAAGGACGAGGCCCATATGGAGTAGGAGGGAGGTTGAGGTGGTGGTGGATGTGGCGGTGACATAGGCGTGCGCACAGGGTGTGCTGGGTGTGCCTGGGCACACCCTAATCACCTAGGGCACATAGCATTGCCAGTGAGGAGATGGGAAAGATCTCCCTGGGACCTGCTCTGCTCTATTTCTCCTTGCCTACAGGTACATGGCCCCGATACATTACTCTCCCTGCTGGCAAACACATGCATGTGTATTTCAACTTTGGGGTGCACACCTTAATGCAATAGGCTGCGCACACCTATGGGCGGTGTAGGTGGAAGCGGCGGTGGAGGAGGACCAGGGCCGGATTAACAGCATCATGGGCTTGGTGCTGAGGATTTTGAAGGGCCTTAAGGGCCGTGCCTTGCCATGCACCCAGAGGAGGAAGGGTGCAGCCATGCATGCCTAATTCAACATGGGATGCTGTCTCTGAAGCCCATAAACACATCCATGCATCGCCAACTGTCCCTCCTTGTCCGGCCTTCACGCTGTGTGGGGAGGTTCTGAGGGTGCTGCCTGGGGAAGCGAGCATAGAAGCCAGACTTCTGTGTTTACAAGTGACAGAAGAGCGGTAACAGTGAATATGGCCAACCCGGGGCCTATATAAAAGGTAGGGGCCTGGAGCTGCAGCTCCAATAGCCCCTACATTAATCTGGCCCTGAGGAGGAGGACGAGGTAGCCAACACTGCTTCTTTTCAAAAATTTTAAATGAGGGTACACCCCAAAAGAGTGAGAAAGAGCAAAAATGGAACAATGGGTGGGTAAGGTCGGTATCCATTGCTATTCTGCATAAGGTACGGAAAAGTCCCGTGGGATCCATGCCTGGTTCATTTTAATGAACGTGAGCTTGTCCACATTGTCTCTGGACAGGCGGCTGCGCTTGTCTGTTATAACGCCCCCAGCCGTGCTAAATACCCGTTCAGATAATACACTGGCTGCAGGGCACGCCAGCGCCTCCAAGGCGTAAAGGGCAAGCTCAGGCCATGTGCCCAATTTGGAGACCCAGAAGTTGAAGGGGGCAGACCCGTCATTCACTACATGTAGGCGTGTGCACACATACTGCTCCACCATGTTGGTAAAATGCTGCCTCCTGCTAAGACGTTCCATCTGAGCTGCTGGTGCTGCTGTTTGTTGTGGCGTGCTGACAAAGCTTTTCCACATTTCGGCCATGCTAACCCTGCCTTCTGAGGTGCTGGCGGTGCCCTGGTTGCGTTGGCGACCTCCTCCTCCTCCTCCTCTGCCTTGTGCTTCCACTGTGGCCCCGCTGTCAGATGGGAATGCCAGCAGCATGGCGTCTACCAGCGTGCGCTTGTACTCGCGCATCTTGCGATCGCGCTCCAGTGAGTGAATTAAGGACGGTACGTTGTCCTTGTAACGGGGATCCAGCAGCGTGGCCACCCAGTAATCAGCACAAGTTAGAATGTGGGCAACTCGGCGGTCGTTGTGGAGACACTGCAGCATGTAATCGCTCATGTGTGCCAGGCTGCCCAGAGGCGACGAAAGGCTGTCCTCTGTGGGAGGTGTATCGTCCGTGTCCTCTGTATCCCCCCAGCCACGCACCAGTGATGGCCATGAGCTGGCCTGGGTGCCACCCTGCTGTGAACATGGTTCCATCTCCTCCTCCAGCTCCTCCTCCTCCTCATCCTCCTCATCCTCCAGAACTGTGCCCCTGCTGGACAATTGCGTCCCTGGCGTTTGCGTGTGCAGGAACCCACCCTCGGAGCCCCTTGCGAATGACTGCCCTGAAAGCCTTGGAAATGTTACCTCTTCATCCTCCTCCTCCTCCTCATCCTGTGCCACATCCTCTTCCATCATCGCCCGAATTGTTTTTTCAAGGAGGCATAGAAGTGGGATAGTTAAGCTGAGAACGGCGTCATTGCCACTGGCCATGTTGGTGGAGTACTCAAAACAGCGCAACAAGGCACACAGGTCTCGCATGGAGGCCCAGTTATTGGTGGTGAAGTGGTGCTGTTCCGCAGAGCGACTCACGCGTGCGTGCTGCAGCTGAAACTCCACTATGGCCTGCTGCTGCTCGCACAGTCTTTCCAGCATGTGCAAGGTGGAGTTCCACCTTGTGGGCACGTCACATATGAGGCGGTGAGCGGGAAGGCCGAAGTTACGCTGCAGCGCTGCCAGGCGAGCAGCAGCAGGGTGAGAACGCCGAAAGTGCGCACAAACGGCCCGCACTTTCTGCAGCAGCTCTGACATATCGGGGTAGTTTTTAAGGAACCTCTGCACCACCAAATTCAGCACATGCGCCAGGCAAGGGATGTGCGTCAAACCGGCTAGGCCCAGAGCTGCTATGAGATTTCGCCCGTTATCACACACCACCAGGCCGGGCTTGAGGCTCGCTGGCAGCAACCACTCATTTGTCTGCTGTTCCATGCTCCTCCACAACTCCTGCGCGGTGTGTGGTTTGTCCCCCAAACAGGCAAGTTGTAAAACTGCCTGCTGTCGTTTACCCCTGGCCGTGCTGAAGTTGGTGGTGAAGGTGTTACGCTGTCCGGATGAGGAGGCGGTAGAGGATGAGGAAGCGGAGTAGGAGGAGTTACGAACAGGAGGCAAACTGAAGCGCCCTGCAATCCTCGGTGGTGGAAGGACATGCGCCAAATTGCTATCCGCCTCAGGCCCATCCGCCACTGCATTTACCCAGTGTGCCGTTAGGGAGATATAACGCCCCTGACCGTGCTTACTGGTCCACGTATCCGTAGTTAGGTGGACCTTGGCACAGATGGCGTTGCGCAGTGCACACCTGATATTTTCCCCCACTTGGTTGTGCAGGGAAGGGATGGCTTGCCTGGAAAAGTAGTGGCGGCTGGGCACGACGTACTGTGGGACAGCCACCGACATAAGGTTTTTAAAACTGTGCGTCTCCACCAGACGGAATGACAGCATTTCAAAGGCCAATCATTTTGAAATGCTGGCATTCAGGGCCAGGGATCGCGGGTGGGTAGGGGGGTACTTCCTCTTCCTCTCAAGTGTTTGGGAGATGGAAAGCTGAACGCTTCCACGGGACATTGTGGAGATGGTTGTTGGTGACCCAGGTGGTGGTGTTGCTGACAGATCGTCTGTTTGCGGGGTGGCAGGTGCCGGTATCACTACAGATGTGGCTGGAGCGGCCGAGACTGCAGCAGAAGAGGAAGCAGGATGAGCCAGAGACGTTTCTTGGTTTTGAAGGTGTGTACTCCACTGCAGCTCGTGCTTTGCACTTAGATGCCTGATCATGCAGGTTGTGCTCCGGTTGAGAAGGTTCATGCCTCGCTTCAAGCTCTGATTGCACAGGGTGCAAACCACTCGTGTCCTGTCATCAGCACATTTTCTAAAGAACTTCCACGCTAGAGAACTCCTTTGAGCTGACTTTGGTGCGCTCGTTCCCTTGCTGCGTTGGGCAGTAGCGGGCGTAGTGTCTAGGGCACGGCCGCTCCGCTTCTGCACCCTGCTCCCTCTTCTGCTGTGCTGGTGGCTCTGTGCGACCACCGCCTCTTCCTCCAAACTACTCAGGTCACCTGCATGACGTTCATTCCATGTGGGGTCGAGGACCTCATCGTCCTCCACATCATCTTCCACCCAGTCTTCACCCCTGCCCTCCTTGTCGGTCTCCACAATGCTGAACGCCGCAGCAGTTGGCACCTGCGTTTCGTCATCATCGGAGACGTGCTGCGATGATCCTTGCATGTACTCATCTTGAGAAATAAGTGGTTGGGCATCGCTGCACTCAATCTCTTCCACTTCTGGGGCAGGGCTAGGTGGATGGCCCTGGGAAACCCTGCTGACAGAGTCCTCAAAAAGAATAAGAGACTGCTGTATGGCTTGGGGCTCAGACTGCTGGCCTGATTTGCAAGGGGGTGAGGTGAAAGACGGTTGGACATTGGCTGCAGGTGCCAACTCTGACCTTTCTGCAGTAGACTGGGTGGGAGACAATGTGAAGGAACTGGAGGCACTGTCAGCAGCAAACCAATCTACTATCGCCTCAACTTGTTCTGGCCTCATCACTTCTAGGGGCGTTTGATGCCCTACCAAATACTGATGCAGGTTCTGTCGCCTACTCACACTTGAGGAAGGTGTTTCACTTGTGCGTGTAGCTGGCACAGATCGACCATGTCCTCTCCTTGCAACAGGAGCTCTACCAGCAGCACCACGACCCAGGCCACGGCCCTTATTTGACGGTCTCCTCATATTTCTGTAATTTAAGATCTTGCCCTAGAAAGGTTTTTATTGAATAGCGGAATAGAAAATATGATCCAAAAAAAGTGTATGTATATCACACGTACACAACCACACTAGGCCCCAATTACTATTGTTTGTACCCCTAAAAGGCTAGATGAGGAGTAGGGGGAGTATGGAACAGGCAGCACCCTCAAACCTTCAGAAGTATGAGATGAACCCCAACAACTTGGAAAGGTGGATCTCTCTCACACGTACCAACACAGACTATCCCCCAATTTAACTGATCCCCAAAGGTTTTTGATTAAATAGCGGAATAGAAAATATGATCCCAAAAAAGTGTATGTATATCACACGTACACAACCACACTAGGCCCCAATTACTATTGTTTGTACCCCTAAAAGGCTAGGAGTAGGGGGAGTATGGAACAGGCAGCACCCTCAAACCTTCAGAAGTATGAGATGAACCCCAACAACTTGGAAAGGTGGATCTCTCTCACACGTACCAACACAGACTATCCCCCAATTTAACTGATCCCCAAAGGTTTTTGATTAAATAGCGGAATAGAAAATATGATCCCAAAAAAGTGTATGTATATCACACGTACACAACCACACTAGGCCCCAATTACTATTGTTTGTACCCCTAAAAGGCTAGGAGTAGGGGGAGTATGGAACAGGCAGCACCCTCAAACCTTCAGAAGTATGAGATGAACCCCAACAACTTGGAAAGGTGGATCTCTCTCACACGTACCAACACAGACTATCCCCCAATTTAACTGATCCCCAAAGGTTTTTGATTAAATAGCGGAATAGAAAATATGATCCCAAAAAAGTGTATGTATATCACACGTACACAACCACACTAGGCCCCAATTACTATTGTTTGTACCCCTAAAAGGCTAGGAGTAGGGGGAGTATGGAACAGGCAGCACCCTCAAACCTTCAGAAGTATGAGATGAACCCCAACAACTTGGAAAGGTGGATCTCTCTCACACGTACCAACACAGACTATCCCCCAATTTAACTGATCCCCAAAGGTTTTTGATTAAATAGCGGAATAGAAAATATGATCCCAAAAAAGTGTATGTATATCACACGTACACAACCACACTAGGCCCCAATTACTATTGTTTGTACCCCTAAAAGGCTAGGAGTAGGGGGAGTATGGAACAGGCAGCACCCTCAAACCTTCAGAAGTATGAGATGAACCCCAACAACTTGGAAAGGTGGATCTCTCTCACACGTACCAACACAGACTATCCCCCAATTTAACTGATCCCCAAAGGTTTTTGATTAAATAGCGGAATAGAAAATATGATCCCAAAAAAGTGTATGTATATCACACGTACACAACCACACTAGGCCCCAATTACTATTGTTTGTACCCCTAAAAGGCTAGGAGTAGGGGGAGTATGGAACAGGCAGCACCCTCAAACCTTCAGAAGTATGAGATGAACCCCAACAACTTGGAAAGGTGGATCTCTCTCACACGTACCAACACAGACTATCCCCCAATTTAACTGATCCCCAAAGGTTTTTGATTAAATAGCGGAATAGAAAATATGATCCCAAAAAAGTGTATGTATATCACACGTACACAACCACACTAGGCCCCAATTACTATTGTTTGTACCCCTAAAAGGCTAGGAGTAGGGGGAGTATGGAACAGGCAGCACCCTCAAACCTTCAGAAGTATGAGATGAACCCCAACAACTTGGAAAGGTGGATCTCTCTCACACGTACCAACACAGACTATCCCCCAATTTAACTGATCCCCAAAGGTTTTTGATTAAATAGCGGAATAGAAAATATGATCCCAAAAAAGTGTATGTATATCACACGTACACAACCACACTAGGCCCCAATTACTATTGTTTGTACCCCTAAAAGGCTAGGAGTAGGGGGAGTATGGAACAGGCAGCACCCTCAAACCTTCAGAAGTATGAGATGAACCCCAACAACTTGGAAAGGTGGATCTCTCTCACACGTACCAACACAGACTATCCCCCAATTTAACTGATCCCCAAAGGTTTTTGATTAAATAGCGGAATAGAAAATATGATCCCAAAAAAGTGTATGTATATCACACGTACACAACCACACTAGGCCCCAATTACTATTGTTTGTACCCCTAAAAGGCTAGGAGTAGGGGGAGTATGGAACAGGCAGCACCCTCAAACCTTCAGAAGTATGAGATGAACCCCAACAACTTGGAAAGGTGGATCTCTCTCACACGTACCAACACAGACTATCCCCCAATTTAACTGATCCCCAAAGGTTTTTGATTAAATAGCGGAATAGAAAATATGATCCCAAAAAAGTGTATGTATATCACACGTACACAACCACACTAGGCCCCAATTACTATTGTTTGTACCCCTAAAAGGCTAGGAGTAGGGGGAGTATGGAACAGGCAGCACCCTCAAACCTTCAGAAGTATGAGATGAACCCCAACAACTTGGAAAGGTGGATCTCTCTCACACGTACCAACACAGACTATCCCCCAATTTAACTGATCCCCAAAGGTTTTTGATTAAATAGCGGAATAGAAAATATGATCCCAAAAAAGTGTATGTATATCACACGTACACAACCACACTAGGCCCCAATTACTATTGTTTGTACCCCTAAAAGGCTAGGAGTAGGGGGAGTATGGAACAGGCAGCACCCTCAAACCTTCAGAAGTATGAGATGAACCCCAACAACTTGGAAAGGTGGATCTCTCTCACACGTACCAACACAGACTATCCCCCAATTTAACTGATCCCCAAAGGTTTTTGATTAAATAGCGGAATAGAAAATATGATCCCAAAAAAGTGTATGTATATCACACGTACACAACCACACTAGGCCCCAATTACTATTGTTTGTACCCCTAAAAGGCTAGGAGTAGGGGGAGTATGGAACAGGCAGCACCCTCAAACCTTCAGAAGTATGAGATGAACCCCAACAACTTGGAAAGGTGGATCTCTCTCACACGTACCAACACAGACTATCCCCCAATTTAACTGATCCCCAAAGGTTTTTGATTAAATAGCGGAATAGAAAATATGATCCCAAAAAAGTGTATGTATATCACACGTACACAACCACACTAGGCCCCAATTACTATTGTTTGTACCCCTAAAAGGCTAGGAGTAGGGGGAGTATGGAACAGGCAGCACCCTCAAACCTTCAGAAGTATGAGATGAACCCCAACAACTTGGAAAGGTGGATCTCTCTCACACGTACCAACACAGACTATCCCCCAATTTAACTGATCCCCAAAGGTTTTTGATTAAATAGCGGAATAGAAAATATGATCCCAAAAAAGTGTATGTATATCACACGTACACAACCACACTAGGCCCCAATTACTATTGTTTGTACCCCTAAAAGGCTAGGAGTAGGGGGAGTATGGAACAGGCAGCACCCTCAAACCTTCAGAAGTATGAGATGAACCCCAACAACTTGGAAAGGTGGATCTCTCTCACACGTACCAACACAGACTATCCCCCAATTTAACTGATCCCCAAAGGTTTTTGATTAAATAGCGGAATAGAAAATATGATCCCAAAAAAGTGTATGTATATCACACGTACACAACCACACTAGGCCCCAATTACTATTGTTTGTACCCCTAAAAGGCTAGGAGTAGGGGGAGTATGGAACAGGCAGCACCCTCAAACCTTCAGAAGTATGAGATGAACCCCAACAACTTGGAAAGGTGGATCTCTCTCACACGTACCAACACAGACTATCCCCCAATTTAACTGATCCCCAAAGGTTTTTGATTAAATAGCGGAATAGAAAATATGATCCCAAAAAAGTGTATGTATATCACACGTACACAACCACACTAGGCCCCAATTACTATTGTTTGTACCCCTAAAAGGCTAGGAGTAGGGGGAGTATGGAACAGGCAGCACCCTCAAACCTTCAGAAGTATGAGATGAACCCCAACAACTTGGAAAGGTGGATCTCTCTCACACGTACCAACACAGACTATCCCCCAATTTAACTGATCCCCAAAGGTTTTTGATTAAATAGCGGAATAGAAAATATGATCCCAAAAAAGTGTATGTATATCACACGTACACAACCACACTAGGCCCCAATTACTATTGTTTGTACCCCTAAAAGGCTAGGAGTAGGGGGAGTATGGAACAGGCAGCACCCTCAAACCTTCAGAAGTATGAGATGAACCCCAACAACTTGGAAAGGTGGATCTCTCTCACACGTACCAACACAGACTATCCCCCAATTTAACTGATCCCCAAAGGTTTTTGATTAAATAGCGGAATAGAAAATATGATCCCAAAAAAGTGTATGTATATCACACGTACACAACCACACTAGGCCCCAATTACTATTGTTTGTACCCCTAAAAGGCTAGGAGTAGGGGGAGTATGGAACAGGCAGCACCCTCAAACCTTCAGAAGTATGAGATGAACCCCAACAACTTGGAAAGGTGGATCTCTCTCACACGTACCAACACAGACTATCCCCCAATTTAACTGATCCCCAAAGGTTTTTGATTAAATAGCGGAATAGAAAATATGATCCCAAAAAAGTGTATGTATATCACACGTACACAACCACACTAGGCCCCAATTACTATTGTTTGTACCCCTAAAAGGCTAGGAGTAGGGGGAGTATGGAACAGGCAGCACCCTCAAACCTTCAGAAGTATGAGATGAACCCCAACAACTTGGAAAGGTGGATCTCTCTCACACGTACCAACACAGACTATCCCCCAATTTAACTGATCCCCAAAGGTTTTTGATTAAATAGCGGAATAGAAAATATGATCCCAAAAAAGTGTATGTATATCACACGTACATAACCACACTAGGCCCCAATTACTATTGTTTGTACCCCTAAAAGGCTAGGAGTAGGGGGAGTATGGAACAGGCAGCACCCTCAAACCTTCAGAAGTATGAGATGAACCCCAACAACTTGGAAAGGTGGATCTCTCTCACACGTACCAACACAGACTATCCCCCAATTTAACTGATCCCCAAAGGTTTTTGATTAAATAGCGGAATAGAAAATATGATCCCAAAAAAGTGTATGTATATCACACGTACACAACCACACTAGGCCCCAATTACTATTGTTTGTACCCCTAAAAGGCTAGGAGTAGGGGGAGTATGGAACAGGCAGCACCCTCAAACCTTCAGAAGTATGAGATGAACCCCAACAACTTGGAAAGGTGGATCTCTCTCACACGTACCAACACAGACTATCCCCCAATTTAACTGATCCCCAAAGGTTTTTGATTAAATAGCGGAATAGAAAATATGATCCCAAAAAAGTGTATGTATATCACACGTACACAACCACACTAGGCCCCAATTACTATTGTTTGTACCCCTAAAAGGCTAGGAGTAGGGGGAGTATGGAACAGGCAGCACCCTCAAACCTTCAGAAGTATGAGATGAACCCCAACAACTTGGAAAGGTGGATCTCTCTCACACGTACCAACACAGACTATCCCCCAATTTAACTGATCCCCAAAGGTTTTTGATTAAATAGCGGAATAGAAAATATGATCCCAAAAAAGTGTATGTATATCACACGTACACAACCACACTAGGCCCCAATTACTATTGTTTGTACCCCTAAAAGGCTAGGAGTAGGGGGAGTATGGAACAGGCAGCACCCTCAAACCTTCAGAAGTATGAGATGAACCCCAACAACTTGGAAAGGTGGATCTCTCTCACACGTACCAACACAGACTATCCCCCAATTTAACTGATCCCCAAAGGTTTTTGATTAAATAGCGGAATAGAAAATATGATCCCAAAAAAGTGTATGTATATCACACGTACACAACCACACTAGGCCCCAATTACTATTGTTTGTACCCCTAAAAGGCTAGGAGTAGGGGGAGTATGGAACAGGCAGCACCCTCAAACCTTCAGAAGTATGAGATGAACCCCAACAACTTGGAAAGGTGGATCTCTCTCACACGTACCAACACAGACTATCCCCCAATTTAACTGATCCCCAAAGGTTTTTGATTAAATAGCGGAATAGAAAATATGATCCCAAAAAAGTGTATGTATATCACACGTACACAACCACACTAGGCCCCAATTACTATTGTTTGTACCCCTAAAAGGCTAGGAGTAGGGGGAGTATGGAACAGGCAGCACCCTCAAACCTTCAGAAGTATGAGATGAACCCCAACAACTTGGAAAGGTGGATCTCTCTCACACGTACCAACACAGACTATCCCCCAATTTAACTGATCCCCAAAGGTTTTTGATTAAATAGCGGAATAGAAAATATGATCCCAAAAAAGTGTATGTATATCACACGTACACAACCACACTAGGCCCCAATTACTAT